>NC_139516.1:39725267-40095267 GCF_947247035.1 Vipera ursinii
TGACAAATAATTCTATTACCTCATCTCCTGGGGTACCATAACACTTTTGAGGTGCAACACTAACATTATTTGGATTTCATTCATTCTCTTAGCTTTCAGCTTATTTTATGCGATCAGCCACAACCTTAAAATTTACTCTTACTTGATTGAATGATATATTTCTGGGCTGGTTTTGTCAGTGCAACTGGGAATTTAGCTAAATTCTCTTAGTAGTCTAAATTTGAGCTCAAAAATGTTCAATCTCGTATGCATGTTTGGGTCAGTTTCTACTTTTAAATTCTGTTCAATTAGGGCAGGTTTAAGTCTCTTGACAATGAAAATTGGATACCAAGTTAACACTTAAAGGTCCTGGCATGAATTTTATTTTACTTTATTTTATTTTAAAAATGGAAGTGGCAAGATTATGAAGGCTACTTGTATCTTACTATAACTGATAAGATGGTGCTTCCAAGGAGGAACCAAGATTGGCAAACTGATGTCCAACTAAAATCTACTTATTTTGCAATTTAAACGTATGATTCTTCGTTTTGTTTTCTGGAACAACTCACCATTTCTGTATCTTCTCCATGATAGAATAGCGTGATTCGAAATTTCTATCCAAAATGAAGATTTTGGAATAGTTTTTCCTTGAATGTTACTTTATATTGAAATACTGAATAGTACTGAAAATACTTGGAGAGATCTCAAATATGCAGGTCACACAAGGAGAACAAGAATATTTCTGAGCTAGAAAAGTTATTCGAAGAAAAGCGGGGAAAAGACCCAAAAGTAGTAATAGAAAGCCCCTGGGTTGATCACAAGACACATTTGCCAAACAAATTGTTACAAAGAACTCTTCTGGAAGAGTATCCAAAATAGTGTGTACTTTTTCTCATGTTGTATCTTTTACTCTAAATTGTAAATATAGATTCAAATTTGCAAAAAGTCATCCTGTTTAACTCTATCCATTGTAGAAGTTGTGTTGCCTTCTGTTCACTAAGGGCAGACAAAAATATTGCTAATGTGGCTTCCAGGCCAAATCCAAGCCCCGTTATCTGATACCATGCCTTCTGATTTTACTAATAAGATTTACAATATGTGTGGATGGGTGGGGCGAGGGGGGAGAGTATTCATGATCAGGCAGACCGACAGACAAGACACACATACATACAAACACACATTTTGTATTACCAGAGACATCTATTTCCATATTTCTTTTGATATTATCTCTAGTTACATCTATGTTTGTAGTGTGGGGATAATTAATTTATTCAATTTTTTTATTCATATTGTCCAGTCTTACTCTTGGATGACTCTAACAGGCAAGCTAACAGCCATCATAAGAGAATATAAAGTTTATTTTCAGGTACAACTGCAAAAATGTAGTCATGAAGGATGAGTAGGGGAAATATAATTCCATTTAATAATGTAATCATTAGGGATAGAATTTAAATTAGAGGAAGCATCAAAATATTTTCAATTTATTGCTGTCTACAGCTTTATTGCCCATTAAAACCAGCTGTCAGTTTTACCTAATGGGAAAAAAGTATTTAACTTTAATAAATCTTAGAAATCTTGCTGTCAAACACATTGCACCCTTTGAACATAGCACAGTGTTGTCGTGACTTGGTTGCTGCTCCCAGTGCCAGTTAATAAGAGTCTATGATTTAACTATGAAACCCCAGGGAAGATGCTGCAGGAATCTAAATCAGACTCAAGACTGCTTGACGTTTTTATAGCATCACAGTTGCTTGAAAGAGATGTGCAGAACTTCCTGGAACTTGATTCTGGTCTTTTCTTTTACCTGTTGTTTTCATAAATTCCTTCCATCAGTGAAGTCCTGCCACACAAAGTATCATCAGTCTAAATGCAACCCCCTGAACACAAATACACACAGCTAAAAAGAAACGGGAAAATATGTTGCTGAAATGAAGCTTTGCAAAACTGCTTGTATTTAGATGTTACATTTCTGCTTTATACAAATTAAAAATCAAATCACAGCATGCAAAATTGGAAAATATAATAAGCTGATACATATCTTCTGATTATTATTTATATAGCATACCTGATATGTAAACGGTATACAATTCTGCTATGTTTTTTATTCACTATAAACATTATTACAAGCTATTACATTTCCCATTGTCCTGAGTTAAACTTAGGCTACAGTAATTCATAATGAATCCACTAGCCTAGATCTGAGTACACCTGGTTTAAATATAATCCTTGACAGAATCTCAGTTCTTCCTTCCACTGTGCTTATCAAAATGTTTTTGTTTTCCCTCTGTTACTTTATGGAAGTTATGGATTATTAGATGTTGTCAATACTGCAATTATCAGCTGTCTGAATTCAGGTTGCCATCTATAAAAGCTTACTTTTCTTCCTTATTGGACAATAAATATACAAATCAAGTTTATAAAGCTAATAGATCATAAAACCCTTCTATGCTGCCCTCTGTTGCCAGATTTTCAAAAGTTAACTCATTTCAGAAGTAAATAGGAATGCCTACGCAATTCTTCTAAGAATCTCAGTTCCTGGAAAAAATAAAAGACCAACACTGCATTTAAACTCTAGACCTAAACCATTAAGCTTAGAACTATATATCTTGAGTAGATACATAACCCTGTACGTGCAAAGATAAAACAGGAAGCACATTTAGATCATCAGTTCAGCTGTAGCAGCCATCTAGTGTATTGAGGCTGACTTAATGCTTTTTTGTTTTAAATTCTGTAGGTCATTGACTTAATATACTTGATTGCATTGCCAAATTCATACTGTAAATTGTGGAATTTAAAGCCATAGTGTATGGCTCATCAAAATGTAAGCCTAACTCCTCTAAAGATATTACTGTGTCTTTGCTGTGTCCCCTTTGACTTTCAGATGCCACTGATAGTGCTGATGTGCTGCTAACAGTTCATGGGATGCACTTAGCCTTATTAGACACAAACCTGGTGAAATCTCCTTACTGCTGGAGCTGACACCACACAATCATACTATCAAAAATTATGTTGTGATTCAGGGTCAGCCTGTGGGTTCGGCAGTTGGGTTGGACGTCTCAGAGGAGGAGGAGGAGGGTGTTGAAGAGCTTGCTGAGAATAATATTGAGGCTCCACAGAGCCCTCAGCCAGGCCCCTCCCACCTGGTCACCACGGAGACCCAGCTGTGTGAGCCTGACAGCGTGGATGAAGATGACCCACAGCTGGCCCTGTTCAAGGACGCCCGACGCAGGAGGCAGTAAATCAGGAGTAAACAGAGGAAGGCAATGGGGCACCTCGGAAGGAGGCAGAGAGAAGCCACGCCCTGAACTGTATAAAAGGGGAATGCGTGGGAGGGCTGGTTTGCTGAAGGCAACCGCTTGAAAAGCTCCTGTTTCATGGTTCGTGTTTGCTCTCTTTACTCTTGTGTTTTTATGTTAATAAATTTGGCAGGCTTAATTCCAGCCTCTTGCCTTCTTGTAAAAGGGGCTGTCCCTGCCTTTTCTGCAGGGCCGGTAGCAGGCTGGTACAGAACAAATTACCATTGGAAAGATACATTTTAAAGAATGAGCTCTTGCATGGCTAAAGCATATATTGGACGAAGTGGGCACACTCCAAATCCCTTTCATCAAATGCTGCCAACCAGTGCAGCTCACAAAGCAGAGGTATTACATATAATTGAAATGCATGCCGTCTTCTAGATGGGAGTTTCGTTCCTAAATTTTGAAAAGTGTTGAACAATGCTTTAAAATATGATTAGGCAACATGACATCTTAGCCAGGTAATTGTGGGCCATTTCCAAAATCTTTGAGGGCATTAGACTCATCTCAACCATTTTTTTCACTTAATGTGAACAGTTTGGAAGAGTAAATTTCACAACATTAGTTGTTTTGATCCAAATGGGTGAATCCTGTAAGTTAGTAGATGTACCTTTTGATGAAGTTGAAGGAAAACTTGTTTAGCACTATATACATTCTAAAAATGTAAAAATATATCCACCAGTACTGTATATGACAACTTATTTGAAAACATGCAGAAAAAGTGAGATATTTTGATATCTCACTAAGCCAGAATTCTTCAAAATGAACAAGTATAGCAAGAGAGCCAAAATAAACCATGGAAACTTCTGTGATTTGTATAATGTGATATTTAAAGCAGGACCTCTGGCTTTTTCCCATCACAACAACCCAGAAAAGAAACACAGGAACAAATCTTTTCTTTTAACTTTGGCTTATTAAGGCATCCTTCTTTACACATTATGCAAAATGACATAAGAGTAGCCTTTTCTGGAAGCAATATAAAAAGAGCTCTGCCAAATCAAATCAAAAGACAATGGGTTTATCTAGCCTTTTTACCCTCAATATTCTTCAAATGAAGAACAGATTGAAACTTAGTAGGATCAGATTCAGGAAAGAACTAATGACCTCCAATAGGCAACCTAGTTGTTCACCTTTGCACTTTGTGTACCCATCCCAACTGCTTCCTTTACAACTATTTCACTCTTTGGGATGTCTGTGTGTTTGTGTGTGCACTGCTTTACTTTGAGAATGAAGCTAAAGGGTAAGGGTTCAATAAGCCAGGCCCATGGTGGCGAACCTATGGCACACGTGTCACAGGTGGCACGCAGAGACCTTTCTGTGGGTACACGCCCCATTGCCCCAGTCCAGCTGGGTTTTATAAAACTTTTTCACTTTAGGCCTCCGCTGCTGTGTGCAAAAAAAAAGGTTCAATCAATCAATCAATTTTAACTTCTCGTGGGGAAAAAAAAATCTCGCAAAGTTGGAATTGATTGATTGAACTTTTTAGTCCCACCCAGTCTGCCGTTACCACCGCAGCCATGCCCACATCCAATGGGCCATGCCCACCCAGCACCCGATGGTGCATAAGTGGGTTTTGGGTTACAGTTTGGGCACTTGGTCTCTAAAAGGTTTGCCATCACTGGGCTAGCCTAACCAAAAAAGTCTAAGGAGCTCAGGTAGTTCTAGTTGTTGCATTATTTGGATAAAACTTCTGTTAAAGAGCCATTGTCTGGTCTTTTATGTCATATTGTAGCCAACTAGAAGCTTACAAACAGGATACAATAAGAATAACTTTATTCTCTTTCTGCTCTGCTATAGTTGCTTTTTAAGATGTGCTCCATGTGACAAAATCATAATACATGATGCAGCAGCATAACTTCTGAAGAAAACAAATCTGTATCCACAATTGTCATATCACCATGTCCCCACTCATCCTCTAAACCTTGCTCTGTTAAAATTTTGAAACATAAAATCTGGAGTCAATAGCAGCAATCTGTAGTGATGCCACATAACAGTAATGATAATATTCATTATCATACAGTAAATGTATTTTAATGATTCTCTAAGATATGTCCTTGTCAAACATCAATCTAAGTTAAAGGAGCTGTTTTGAGCATATAATTACTGATTTAACATATTTAATGGTTTTTGAAAGTCCCAACTACTGAACACAAATAAAATTGATAGCAATGATTAAAGAAGACATGCTGTGAAATTGAGGTGAAGTTCAAGGTCAGGAAATTTAAATTAAATACACACAGATACTTAGCCATGTCATTTCTAAAGCATAGCAACAAAAGAGGGGGACATCAAAAATAATCTTTTCAGTGTCACAAATATATCTGGTTCTAGGCAAATCATGCCCTTGAATCACAAAATTAGTGGTGTGCACTGCCCATTCACAAAATCTGGGTTTCTATTGTACATCAAAGAGTTTCAGCCATGGAGGTTAATTTAATGAGTATCCTTTAAATAGGTGATGTCCTCATTAGATCAGCATTCCAAAAAATAGGTCACTCACAGTAGGTACACTTTTACAATTTATTGCACTTAATTGAGTTGATGAAAATGTCTAGCAAATTTCATTTGCAATTTCTAATTATGTCAAAATAAATATAAGAAAAGGAAGCAATGCAATGTTATTGTTTTGCCAAGTTACAAATTGTTTTCTGAAAATTCTTAAAATAAGGTAGATTTATTCCAGAATTTGATTCCTTGATGCTTTGGGATTGCTTCAGAATATACTCTTCAAGGACTCTTTCAAGGAGGCACAAAAAGAAAACAAAATGGCCAGCAGAGTCACTAACATAATCTAAATCAGGGGTCGCCAACCCTCGGTCCGTGGACCAATACCGGGCCGGGGCATGCCAGCAACCAGGCTACACAAACAAGCAAAGCCCCATCCACGGAAGAACACAAAACCACATCCCCTCTGGGCCACCGCTCATTATGTAACCAGTCCCTAGTGCCCAAAACTTTGGGGATCTCTGATCTAAGAAATCCAGAGTGCAGTTGTTTTCAGAACAGGCCTATAGTTCAGATGATGTAACATATGTTTTGCATGCAAAAATTCCAGATTCAAATCTAGATACATCAACTCTAATTGAGGTATCATTCAGTATAAGAAGCTTCTCATATCTCCAGGCTTCACTCTAGTTTTAAGTAATAGTGTACTAGTGAAGTAACTGAGAAAGGACTTAGATAAAGCTATAAAGCTATAGAGTTGTGAATATAGCCTTGCTTGGAACAAAATTCCATTTCCTTTGAGATGACATGTGTTTCTTGAATCACAGTAATAAGGCTGAATTATCATCAAGCAATCTGTAATGGGAGGTGCTTAATTATTGTCTTTAATTTAACAAGACAGCATCCATCTGTGCATGCAAAAGTACATATGGGACAAAAAACATAAGCTGCAACCCTATCAAGTACTTGTGCAAGGTAATAGCTGTAAAAAATTTAGACTTGTTGCTTTACAATATTATGCTGGGCATAATACTGTAAACACAAAACTGTACTGTTTGCTTAATGGTGGATCAAATTAATGATGGCCTTGGAAATGCCTGTAAAGGATTTCCATTTGTCGCAAAACATTGCACATGCACACATGGTCACGTGATGTGATCTGTATGCTTGGCAACCTGATCACACCTAGCCCTCTGCTGATCACACCAAGCTCCCGCCCCCCACATTCATGTGATTGCCATTCACAATCTTCTTTGCCAGCTCTCCTAAAAAGTCTGTGGAAAAGTCAACAGGGAAGGTTGCAAGCTGCTGCACTCTTTTCATCTCTGGGGGCTGACTGAAAGAGCTCCCTGCCAAGCAAGCAGACCCAAAGCTGAAATTCTTTTTCAAGGAGCTGCCTGCTGTAGAATTTCAGATGCATACCAGCTTGCATGGAGCTGAAATCCTTTGTGCCTACTTGCATAGAGCTAAAATCCTATCAGCTCTCCCAGGTGAACCAGACAGGATACATATCTATATGAGCAAAATCTACTTTATCATAAGGCTACATTAACAGACTCACGCAAGTCTGAAAGTACAAAACTTCCTGCCACTCCTTTTAACCACTTGATCCATTAAGGCAGGCCCTTTCTCATTTTCTTTCCCCTACCATTAAGCCACTGGGGGGGGGGGGTTGTGCCTCTGTTGTCTGATTGTTTCCTCGGCAGCATCTCTCCCTTACACTGCCAAAGGATTTCAGCTTCACGCCTGCTTGCACAAACTGAATTCCTTTAGCAGGAAGTTGAAAATTCTGCTTTCATTTTGCAATAGAGTATTTTCAGCTCCTAAGTGGAGAGGCAGAATGGTAAAGTAAGGAACACAGGTACTCAGGGATGTAGGGGAGACCCAGTAAAGGCTGCACATGAATTTCTTCTTGCTGAAGAGCTGAAACTCCTGCTTGGATTTTGACAAGGAGGATTTTCAGGCCCTGCGCAGAAAGACAGTCACACGTAGCCTGCACCTGGCCTTCCAGGGTCTCCCCTACCCAAGGGACCCCACACCCTTTATCTAGGACTCTGACTGGCAAGATTGTTTAGTGACTACAACTAGGAATGCCAAGTTTGCTATCATTGAGCAAAAACATCACATGATGTCTTGCTTAACAACCGCTTTGCCTAATGACAGATATTCCAGTTCAAATTGTGGTCATAAGTCAAGGATTGGCTGTAATTGAATGCCAGTGCCAAGATTTCATTTTGAATGCTGGGAAAATATAGCTTGCTTTCCAGGGACAAGTAGGAGGAAGATGGGAGGGAAGAGATTCATTTTGATTCCCTGCAGTTATGAAGTAGTAGACATTCATTTCTAAAATGATTGCTTGGAAAGGTAGTCTGTTTCCCTTTGGAAAGTGCTGAATATGAATCAATTGCATAGAGGTGTGATTTTTTTTCTGAGTAACTATTAGATCTGCATAGATGCTGATTATAGTTAAAGTGTTCATTTGATAGCACCTCTTCATCCCTGAGGACTGAAATTTAAGTACTTCCAGATAAATGAAGCTTTTTGTCATGTGTGCAGGATTTAGAGAGCCATCACATCTTCAGTCACCAGTTTATGAGTAGCTCAGATGTTTCATGCTGAAAATGAAACTGTGGTGCAGCTGTGGCAAAAAGGGGGCGGTTTCGTTCCCATCTTCTCTTGTCTGTGCTGTAAATAACAGCATTTCTTTGGAGTTTTTTTAAATGTATTTGTTACATTGATGTGTACTAACCTCTTTCCAATGTCTGTTCTTTCCTACCAAGAACATACAACCTGAATTAAATTGTACTTCGTATTTCAGCTGCAGATGTTATTATTGGTGTGTCAAAGAAAGCAGAAGCAGAGCTAACGTAGAATTATAGAAGTAGTTGCTTTGGTGGCACAATTTAGGAATTCAAGCCAGACTCCTTTGTGACTTTGGATCTTTTTAGTGCAGCTTTCTAGAGAGACAGAATTTTTTTTAAAAAAAACTTCTAAATTATAGATTTAGTCAACTGTTAGATTGTCTGATATGTTTCTGTTCATTCTATTATCCAGGAGTAAAATCTTATTGGCTGTTTTGTAGCAAAAACAGTCTGAACAATGACTGCAGGCCTTTACCATAGAATAAGATTCTCCTAATCGGTTGTTCTTCTGGTCTGGATTACAACTCACATAACTTTCCAATATTTGTCCAGCTGGAGAGCAGGGAAGGCAGAAACTAAGCTTTATTGTGTAGCTTTACCTGCCAATCTAGCTTTCTTTCTGTCTCTGTCTTCACCTTTAGTTTATGGGGGCAGGGGGGGTTCAGTCCTCTTCATTTCTTCTTTAAAATTTAACTACATATATTGAAATAACCCTATGCAATAGAACTTGGCCCTCTTCTTATTAGGCAAGGGTACTGAAGCTCAAGAGCACTTATTTGTCTTTTTCTTGCTCATCTTTTCCACATTGCACGTTCATATGCTGCACAACATTGCTATTTTCTCTGTATCAATGGTCTCATGGATGCCTTTTCTGTCTGCTTAGGGGTCTATGGAAGATGAGCACAATATCAGCAAAGCCACATCCATCATTGAAAGTCAGCATCACCACCTGCTGCATTGCCTGGAAAAAACAACTGTAAGTACGAACAGGGAGTGCTTTTGAGTCTGTTTTCACTTAAGCCCATACAGTTAAAAAACCAAAAACAGAAAAGGGAGGCATGTATTAAATTTATCATGCCAGAATTGAGTCAATATTGAGCCTTGATAAGCCTAATTTTTATTGGAGTTCCATATTCTCCTCCCTCCCTGTTGTTGTTATTACATTATAATTTATTGCAAATATGCAAAATTGTTATTAAATATACTTGTTAACTACAACTAAGAAAAAAAGAATCAGAAAAGGAAATATGTGCACAAGGACTGAAATAGAAGTATGAAACCCAAACTGGCTACTCATTGGCTACTCAATAGTCATACTACAGTATTTAGAATAAGGGTGAATAATGGATGGTCCTCTACATGTTGTATTACATGTTTCCTCATTTTTCACCATTGATTATGCTGGGTAGGGCTGCTAAGATTTGGAAGTACTGTAAAGAACATCTGGAAGACCATCTCTATGGATCCATGATTGGTGTACATATGAAAGCAATCTGATCTATACCAAAACACATTACTCTCTTGCTTACTTGGACTTTGATCATTTGGCCAAATGAGTCAGTATACAGTATGTGTGTACATGGAATATGCCCCTAAGTGCATATTGAAGCCCCCTAGTTGCTCTATGCAATTGCCTCCTAACGATTACTGTTACATTAGTATCCATATCTTTATTGTCTTAATAAACATTTTATTTTATGTATTGTTTTACCTTCTTCAAATTATAATATTTTCAGTCTTATCCTGCCTGCATTGCTTTTTATACAAAGCAATAGATCTTCCTAAATATATGAATTATACATGAGGAAAGTCCTACTGAGGGCCACTTGTGGAAACAAAATGGAAAGCCTTGGAGAAATTGTTGTCATTCTTGCAGAAACAAATAAAAAACTTTCACATCGAGAGCACAGAACAAGAGAATTCTGAAGAATAATGTATTACATAACCATGTTCTACTATATGCAGTAAATGTTGCAGACATGTCTTGAATATTGTCTCCACAATGAGAGCTAACAGAAAAATTCAGAAGACATGTGTTCACTTGAGTTAGGTAAATATGTACAGCTAGCAAGTATACTTATCTATTGTATTCTTCTTCTAGACAATTTGAAAGTAACAAAAGAAAGTGTGTGTCCCTAAAATTGCTACAGCTATATCTATATCTATTTTTAATTTAATGCACCATGTAATTATTTTATAATTTACAAAAGATAACGTCCATAGTAAGGGGAATTCATAAGCCTGTTCTTAAATTTATGTTACAAAAGTATTTTTGCATTTTCAATCCTAATTTGTGTTAAAATAGCAGGTAATAAAATCTGCATCCTGATTCTAATTGACCCATAACAAAGGACTCCCTCTGGCAAAGATAAAAATGTAATTATTTTTCTTTGAACACAGAGGTATGGACATGGTTTATCCTGTCCCTAAAATATTCCAAACAAAACCTACAAATTATTTTTAAGGTTATTAGTATATCTCAATCCATGGTGATGATGATGGTAATGATGATGATGATGATGTGTTGTCCTGCAGGATTTAGAAAAGTATTTGAGAAAATAGATTGTTCATTACATGAATTGCTTATAAATTTCTTTCCTTAAAATATTATAATAGCTTATTAATTTGGGGTTTTCCAAAACATATGAAATGCATATTTATGTTTTAACTTACATTATTTATAACATAATTAAAGGGGGAGCCACAATAACACCTGAGTTCAAAGTTTTTCTTAGCCATAAATTTGACTAGGTGATTTTAGTTAACTCAGAGGTCTTCAAACTTGGCCCTTTTATGACTTGTGGACTTCAACTCCCAGAATTCCTCAGCCAGCATGCCTGGCTGAGGAATTGTGGAAGTTGAAGTCCACAAGTCATAAAAGGGCCATGTTTGAAGAGCCCTGAGTTAAATCATACTGCTTTTGTGAACATTAAATGGTATATCTTAATACATGCTATCCAAAAGGCTATGGTTGAAAAATGGAATACACACATACACACATAATGTAATCCCATTCCAGGATTACAGAATAAACAGGGGAAGAGTAAGAAGAAGGTGCTCTCCCCAACTAAACTTTATGAATACTTTGTTTGGATGGATTGTGGGGTGCAATATCATTCCCGCTCCCTTCAATGTATTATGTGTTCTTCGGAAACAAGCTATATTGCCAGAATAATCTATTCAATGAATAACAATGGTTCAAATAATTAGTTGTTGAATTATTTCCAACATAATTAAATGAGGAATAGGCAAATATATTTCCAAAGCTTTGGAGACTGGCTGTTTAAAGAAATAATTAATGACCAAAGAATAAACAGTCTGAATGAATAAGAATAAATTATTCACCATTAAGCTGAAATCTGTATCTACCAGAAATAGTAATGAAAATACCTGCAGTGCTACATCAGCATGGGGTTGGAATCAGGTGATGCTCACTGCAATCTCAATCAGTAATAAATAGCTGTTAAGTTATTGGAAAGGATATGTTGCTCTTGACCTAACCATATATCATTTTGAACAGAGAGGTTGTGATTCAAGGACTGAGATATAGGATGTTCAGTGTGTTTTTCAGTGCTTTCATCAGAATAGTTCATTCAGCATTTGTGCTGAACATGCATGCCTTTCCATCATACTGAACTGATTTTTTTTAAAAAAATCACACTAACACATTGTCTCATTGTAGAGTATGAATTCTAGAGCCACCAAAAAGTTATATTGCAGTGGCCCACAATTGCTAGTGGAATGAAGAGTGACTTATACATAAGCATTGCTAACAGGTTTCAAGGGGCAATTCACCTTTCCTTAAATCAGAAAGAATGGTTTTGGTATTGTCTATTTTGTTGAAGTTTTCTGTTAAAACGTCTGAGATGTGATGAATAATCTCTAAATTCAACTAATTAAGTAAAACAATGTTGGGAAGGATTTGCTATCAATTTAAAAAATAAGCAAATAAATAATGTACTGAAATCGTCAACCTTTTTCTATATGAATATGCAGCTTGTATTCTCTTAGTGGAAAAGCAATATGGACCAAAATCACAATTCCAATTGTTCCATCCAGTAATCACACTAGACCTTTTATTTTATAATTGATCTTTTCCCAGCTTTCCCATCTCTGAATGCCTTTTCCACACACATTCCCACTGTTAATCTACAGCAGCGTTTCTTAACCTTGTCAATTTTAAAATGTGTGGACTTCAACCACCGGAATTCCCCAGGCAGCACATAAAACTACGCACTCTCTGGTCCGTGGAAAAACCTTTCTCCATGGAACCAGTCCCTGGTGCCCCAAAGGTTGGGGACCTTTGCTGTAGAGTGAACAGAGTCAGAACAAAGTATCATAATGGTGATGCTCTTTCTCTTACCAAAGCCATAGTTAGTTTCAGCTAAGACACAGTAGTGAATAGGACAGGGTAAACTATTCAAAAGGAGGACTTTATAAAACACCCTCTCTTGAAACCTGAAAGCAACCTTGTTCTCCAGGAAACTTCTAAGACTTGCTCCATTTGCCTGCATTATATGTACATGCATACAGCCATTTCCCTTTATGGAAGTGTTTTCTATGCATCTACACACACACAGTAGCTGAGAGGAGAGAGGGATGTATTGGTTAAGTTATTGCTCTGCTATGTACCCCCATTCAAAGACTTTATGCAGTCTTAATTCTTTGTTCTGCTCTCCAAAAAGAGGATTGCAGACTTACCACTTTATTCAGAAAGATTATTTATTATTTATTTTAGATTTATTCTGGAAGAGTTTGTAACATTGGAATAGCTTCTAAGGAAGGGGAAAGCCTTGCTTCAGGACTAAAAAGACTTTACAGTAGGACACAAAATAGTTTTGCAGTTGGAAATAGAATATCATGTAATAGAGGAAGAAGCAGAATCCCTAATGTATTAATTATCTTTCCCCGGGGATAAATTTTCACACTTGACCCAGTTGCACAGTTTTCTATTTACAGCTGCTAAAGAATTGTTATAATGTTTTCTTCTCTGTGAGAAGATGCCCAACTCTTTAAGAGCAGCTAGGGCTCTACTTGCCTCGGGCAGAATTACTGGGAATTACTCAGGAAAAAAATTAGGGAATTACTGGTATCTATAACTTTCAGTTAAATGTCCAAAGCTGCATGTACACCTTAAGATCACAAAGGTGGCAAGAATGGCCATTTTAAGGCAGAATACAGGAGAGTTTAAGGAGCTTTCCTTAATCTTGGTTCTGGGTGTTTGAATTACTATTACTAAGATTTATCACGATTAGAGCCATTTATTCTTGTTGCTGATGTTGCTTCTCAAAGAAAATGGTTTAAGATTCTTCTGGAACATGCTTAGTTCCTGGAGAAGTTGAGAAGAACTGGAAATCAGAAAGAGAACTGGAGTTGATCATCCCTGCAGGTGCCCTGGAGAAAAAGCTTAATACTTTCAGAGCAACAGAGGAGACCCAGGGAGAGAATCATGGTGGATGGGCAATGATCCTGGTAATGCTGACTTAGAAAGAGGACTGACACAACAAAGAAAGGTCCAGTTTGTGAAAGAAACAATTAACTAAGCAAGTCAAAGAATAGCAATAAAATTCTTAAATTATCAGTTTCCATTATCCCTTTATTTTCTGTATAGCCTGAACCAGCACGCAGCCAAAGGAGTGAAAACGTGTGGTGGGGGGAGGAAGGGGAAAGTAACTTGTTAAAGAAAGTTTGGAAAAAAATCACAATCCAACTTAAAGCCTTTCTACTCCAAATACAAGAGAGAATAAAATTGGTTAGAAAAGTAACCAAAACTTTTTCTTGTTACAGGAGAAAAAAGTCAAGGGAGGAGAAAGTTAATTTGAACCTTTAATTTTACCATATAAATGTTTAGAAATCGTATTACAAATTTTATGTATTCAGCTGCACTTTAGAAACACATTTAATAAAAGCACTATGTAATAATTCATAACTAATACTCAGATAAGAAACAAAAGTTACACCGTAATAGTAAATAAAGGTAGGTTTTGTCAAAAGTTTGTTTGTGCTTATTGCCTGGGAATATAACACTGCAGTATCTGGAAGAATAATTTCCACACAATTTTCCTCATCCCAATCTTCTCCTTGCCTAATGTTTTGCAATTATAAATGGGAACGCATGGGTTGATTATAATCAGTGCTTTTTTTGTAAAAGAAAAAGGTGCCGGAACTCACACATGTCATACAACCCGCCTTGCCTACCCTACAAGGTTCCATCCAAAAAAAGGTGCCGGAACTCCGTTCTGAGCGTTCTATGACAAAAAAAGCCCTGATTATAATTAAATCATAACATTACTTGCACTGAAATTTTCCTTGAATAAGGCAGAGCAAGTGCACTGTGCAATCTAGGACTGGAAGCAACCTCAGTTTTTATCAGTCAGCTCTCTGGTTCATGTTGCTTAGGCATTTCCATTTGAGAGAACCTCCATTAGTGGGTTATACAGTAATTTACTTTTTTTTTCCTGGCTACTTGGGAGATTTCTGTTACCAGTGAGATGACAGTTCAATCTAAAATTAGCTGGAGGAAAGGCCTCATTGCCCATTCCAACTTTGTGAGATGCTAGGCAGAATGCTGGGATTGGATTTTGGAATGCTAGAATGGACAATCAATGGTGTTTTTATCTTTTGTTGACATGTTGTCCTGTAGGGATTGTCCTATCTTGTGGATGATCCCCTGTTATCTGTACGAACTTCCACCTTCAAGGTATTTCTTTCTTAATTCAATCTGTTTACTGCCATCTCTGTGCTATGTCTCAAGTGTTGCTTCCTTCCTTGTGATAATCCTGTTTTTTTAGTAGATGATGCATGTTGGAGCTTTTTTATTATCTGGTGGCTTTGAGCACTGTTAAGGCTATTAAACGAGGGACAGCAATTGCTTTATCTATTTTTAAAAGCTCAAGTATGCTTTCAAATATGCTGTTTAATTATTTGATGTGGATGTGCAGCTTTGAATATGCTAAGATGTTTGTTTTTTTTCCTTTTAACTCTTATCATAAGTAAAGATCCCATTCATTTTTCACCTATTTGCTGAATATTTATATTATGCATACCTGATCTGCCTATCATTATTTTTTTTAGATTGAAAACTATAACAATTCTAGTCCAAGATTTCTACTTTCATGTTCTGGATTTATATAAAACATAGTTGAGAATTGTTGTGATCTGTTGTAAAACTTATGGTAAGTCAGTAGAGCTCAGTGTATGAGGACATTTCATTTTAGGATGAAGTCATAGGCAAGAAATTTACAGCATGTAAAAGGCAGCTACAACAGTTTCTTTGATTGTTGGGAGCTGCCCAGAGTCATTGAAGGTTGGGCAGCCTAAACGTTTTATTATAATGATCAGCCAGAAATTTAAACTCGATTTTAGCATTTTTGTCCAACTATTAAGTCCTTTATGATGATGACGACGACGACAATGATGGAGATGAGGATCGTCTTCAGAATGCTAGATTAAAGCTTTTCCACTCATTGCATCCCAGCAGAAAATATTTTTCTCTGCATAGTTCTACACTATTCAACTAAAATGACTTTGTTAACCATTATAAGTGATTGCTCCATTGCAAAATATTATCTTTCTCCTAAGATATATTATCTAAGATAAAATATTACCTTATTTCCACTCATTTGCCATGTTAATCACAACTATGCATTGTTTAGCACCTGTCTCTGATTCATAGTTCTGAAGCAGGGTTACCACACTGCTATTACATCCAAATACTTACATTACAGTAACTGGTGATGGAATTATATAATCCCTTGCTAGAACATATTGTGTTGCAGCAACTCAAGTGCAAAGTAACTGCATAAAAAAGAAGCAGCCATAGATTCCTTATGTCTAACTTGTGTTTCTTTACATACATCTCATGTAAAGGAAAAATAGAGAGGTGTATCCCAACTAAAAAATGCATGTATCCTGTACATTTCTATAGTTTATCCATCCCTCCATACAGAAGATACAAGTAGTCCTCAACTTATAACCATCACTTAGTTACAACAAGCCCCGAAAAAGCTATTTATGACCTGGATTCAAAATTTTTCCCCCTCATTGTCATATGACCACATTTTGAATTCTCCCACACACACACACCCAAAAAAGGAAAGAGCAAAGGAAAAATGTATTTTTGAAAACAACTATATATACAAATATATTGGTCTACTCTTATGATGAAAAAAAAGTTTCAAATTTCCCATAGAAAGGTTTCTAACCCTTTAAGACAGGGGTGTCAAACTCGTAACATCATGTAACTTGTCACCACGTATCTCAACTTTTCCCCCATTGCAGAAGCTGGGGTGGGTACAGTTTTGGCATGACACATCCAGTCTGCGGGCCGGCAGTTTGATCACAAGAGGTGATATCATATGATGTGTTCAGAGGGGACAGACTTGGAGAGGGGGTCAAGCAAGCTACAAATTGCAGCAGTTGCACTAGCTGATCCCTGAATTCCGTTCTTTCCTTCATTTATAACTTTAGGGGAGAGGATTGAGGTATTCATTAGTCTTCTAGACAGACAGACCGACAAGTATCTAATTACTATAACTACTATAAAGGCATTAGCACTGCGTCAACTACATGACATGCCCCCATTATCCTAATATATCATTATCTTGATATCTTTCAAGCTACCTGCCCTATCATGATAGCTATATTACAAATTGAGAGGTCACCAGAAAATGAGAGCACCCATAAGAAACTGACAACATTTTAGATTAGCCCTCAACGTTGAAGACATCTAAATTATTTTAAATGAAAACTGACAGCTGGTTTATTACTTTGGCATTCTTGTAAACAAATAATGTCAAAAACAAACAATTATTTATGTGTTCTGTGCTACTAGCAACCACTTGTTAATATGTAAAATTTCATTCCAAAGTTTTATTCAGATTTATCCAATGGTCTGTTTCTGAATGTTCAAATAGGCAGCAATTATATATAGCTAAAACACTACCCTCATTTTAATAGGTCACCCACCAAAGTTAAATGTTTTTCATTTCAATCCTAGTGAACAAGAATTCCCTTGAAGAATACCTTCTGAAGTTAACTCTCAAAACATGAATTGAAATTATTTCCATGAGTATTTATAGGAGAACATGTTCTTGGGTATGCCCCTATTTATAGACTACTTAGATTTTTCTCAGAGACTTGACATGCATAATGCTGTTCCATTTAAAAGATGGTCAAAAGCACAGATTGATAATCAGCTGTTTTTATTATAATATACAATTAGTATTTTTTAAATTACCCCAACCTATTAGTATCTAGCTATTAAAAGTCAGCTTAAATAATAAACTTTTTTGCTTCAAATAATGACAATCTTTTATAGTGTAGTTATACCTTACAAGTATTATGGACTGTATATGTGAGAACTATTTTCCATGGAAAGACAACTTGCTGCAGTCATAAAAAAAATAGTGTAGGCCTACAGAAGACATATAAGGGTACAAAACTGAATTGGCCCAATGAAGTTTAAGTTCAAATATTGAATAAGATTATTTGATTGCTATCAACAAATCAAAGTTACTTCTCAAGTCAAAATCAAAAACTCAAATCAAACATCACATTGAACTGAATGCTTTAATTGATAAAAACTGTCAAACTGAATTAAATCATCTTAGCTTTCTAAACTGATATTAGCATTCAAGCTGGTCAACCCAGTAATCCTAATTGAATAAACCATGTGAATTACGTCTATCAAAAAATAACCCACACTAACTTAATGTTCCATTACCAAAGTAACAATTCAACCTCCCACAGTTGCAGTTGTGTAAGAGCATTATTTAGACAAGTACAAACACACTGCAGCAACCCAGGATACCAGAAAAAAGAAACTGTTCAGTTTCCCATACAACTTTATCAAAAAGTGCATGACCACTCAACCTACTGCAACACAACAACCAGCCCATTATGAAAAGAGTAACATTATCATACATCAAAAACATCTCAGAAACAGCCAGCAGACTTATAACCACATGGCATCACTATAGCACACAAACCAATCAGAGCCCTCCAAAACATCTTAAGTCAACCAAGAGCCCGTAGCCAAGAAGAAAAAACAGGAGTCAATGCACACTATAAGGACTATTATAAATACTATATAAGACAGACAGGCAGAAGAGCTATGAATACCAATTAGCACTCAGAAAACAGGATGAAAACTCCTTAATTGTACAACATATGGACAGATTCAACATAATTTCAACTAGTAAACTGTGAGCATCCTGGACCAAGCTATATCCAAAAACACTACAGAATTTCTGGAAGCTTCGCATTTAGACAAATCAGCCATTAATAAACACAGAGAGATAAAACCAAATTTACACACTGTTCAAAAAAGATAGTACAGCGCTAAGAAGGAAACAAAAAGACAAGAACTAGTCCCCTCCAGCAACCAACATCCAGGTAAAATCAGACAAAAATCAAGCAAAAACAATACTCTAATCAAGAAACTACCATGGGGGGGAAAAATCACCCTGATCAGTACTGGCAGGATAAGGAACTGTATATATATGAGCCGTGGTGGTGCAAGTGGTTAAAATGCAGTACTGCAGGCTACTTCTGCTGACTGCCTGCGGTTTGGCAGTTCGATTGTCACTGACTCTGTAAACTGCTTAAAGAGGGCTGTAAAACACTGTGAAGCGATATATAAGTCTAAGTGCTATGGCTATAAACAGGGATCAAATCTCACACTCACTAGCACCTGGTCAGGTAATGAAAGGTCTGCAAGCAACCAAACTTAGAAAGCACCAAGGGCACCACATTTCAACTATATCAATTATATTGAAGTTGATTTATGAAAGTTCAGAAAAATGGCATCAGCATATATAGCATCCATATGTTTGAATCTTGGGTTTTCTTTAAAAAATACTCTAATATATGGAAACAAATATACAATAGCAGGTTAGAATACTTAAATTTATTTATTTCCTAAATATTAGGAAATATTTATTTACTGAATCACACCAATCAGTTATGTGAATACTTCCACATTCAGCTGTCAGGATATTTCCTCCTGATATTCAACAACAAAGCAAATGTTCAGACTGTGGAATTGGATATAACTGAAATATATTACCCTAAGCAAATTATTTTTCAACATGACAGCCAGTTGCTTTTTAAAGAAAGGAAAGGCTGTCCTGATGGAGAATACATAAAAGTGTTTGAAAGTCTAACTCTTGAGCTATAGTCAGTTTTTGATTTTGGAAAAAAAGGACTCTATTTAGGAAATTACTGATATTTGTTTATGCTCTCTCTGACAGAACCATGAGTTCATTGATGAGCAGATGTTTGAGCAAAACTGCTTGGAGAGCTCAATGCAGAACTACCCATCAACCCGAAGCCCTTCCCTTTCAAGTAACCAGGGCTTGACTACCTCCTGCTGTTCTCGACGTAGTAAAAAGACAACGCACCTCCCCAATTCCAACGTGCCAGCAACCCGACTACGGAGCATGCAGGAGCTCAGCACTATACATATTCAGTGCAGTGAACAACCCTCGCTCACAACAAGGTACAGTGGAGAAGAGGGTGGGTACATTGATGTACGTAAGAGGACTAGCACATAGGCATCCAGCCCGAACAGGGAGAAATGGTTTTAGGTACTATGCCAAATTTGCATTCAAGATAATATTCCAGGAGAGTCAAGATTTAGAGCTGAACCGATATTTTGAAAGTATTTGGAGAGTTCTAAAATTTACATCTTCATTTTCTAATTGCACATTTAGATGGATGTGGGAACTCTGAAATATATTTTGTTATACTGTCATGGCTATTAATGCTAGGATTAAGAAACCAAAATAAGATCTTAAATAACCACCTTGAGATATTTTGGAATTACAACTCACAATATCTAAGCCACATCCTTTTTTTTTGAATAAGAATTCTCAGAAATGCCAGCCTAATATTACTGGAGTGTAATGAATTGGGGAAAGCTCATCCAGTAAACTTTTAAATAACTAACATAAGACACTCAACCCTTCTTCAGAATGTATTGATACATTGTACGGGCATTTATGAATTAGAGGGCCAGTTACTATGCATAGCAAGAAACCAAAAATTGTTATAAAATGTGTACAGTAGCTCAAAATGAAGGCAGATAGAAGCATAGCTTTCAAAATTATTCCTCTTTCACCACTGTTCCTCCATAAGTAGTATTTGGAAATCTACCACTGTACTCCTAAAGGAGAAATATTGCTGAATGTTATAGACCAGGGGGCATCAAGCTGGCAGTCCGCACCTACCCCAGCTCCGCAAAGGCAAAAAGCATCACAATACATCACAATACATCACGTGATGCGATCGACACCCGTGTTATAGACAGATAGCTTTTAATGAACTGTATCTGAGTACAGAACCCTTACATTTTCTTTACTCTTTGAATCCCCACATTTCAATAAACCACAGGAGAAAAGATCAGGAGGAAAATCTTTCCAGAGAGCTTTTCAGGCTTAGGATAGGCAAGGAAGCCTCCAGAGTCATGAGAAGATGGCAAACAATACTACATACGTGACCTGTTCCACTTTGCAACAATAAAATTCAATACAGGACTATGAAGGCATTCTGAACTTGAGATTTTTCTAACAGAAGCCTGGTTCATAAGGGAGGGAGACTCTCAGGAAAATAGAAGACAAATTTCAGTAAAGTATTAGTTTTACTGTCAACTCTTTCCACCAACTTTTGTCATACACCCCATATTTCAAACATATCCAAAGTTCATAGCAGCTCAAAATCAAATAACTTTATTGTGGTCATTAATCAGCAGAAAGAAGAAGAAAAAAACAGAAAAGTTTCCAAACAGTTTCCAAATATCACTCAAAAATAAATAAACAGGAATGGTACATAGAAAAATATGCTAAAAAGCTTCATTCTTATTACGTAGTTGACTAACTTAATATATAGGATTACAGAGCCCTTGACAAATCTGAAAATACAGCACAGTAGCAGACATAAATAAAAAGGGGTGAGAAACTATGGCCCTTTGTGAACTTCAATTTCCAGAATTCCTAAGCCAGCCATGCTAGCTCAGAAATTCTGGGAGTTGAAGTCCACAAGTCATGAAAAGGCCATAGTTCCCACCTCTGCCTACATAAACAAGTTCAATTGCTCTTAAGTATTCTTAGTCTAATTTTGTATGTCACCTTACAGAACCTGGCAATCTTATATGTTATTTCAGGGTTAATTTCAGAAAATAAGAACTGGTGATCATTGTATCCTGTTTTACTAATCAGGAATGGGCAATTAGGGCATTTCAGGATGCTATGTAAAACTGGCAGTACAAAAGAACATGTTTCTACTTATCCTGAATAACAAGGCCATACTTGTAAATGGTATGGTATCTTTTTGTATCTTCCAACTAAGAGTGCATTACATTAGGCTACAGTAAAGACCCTTCTCTGGTTGGGAATATTAAGCTTTGGGAGAAACATGGCTAGTGCAAGGATGTATCTCTGACTGTCCGTCATGGAAACTGAGTAATATTACCCACATCCATTTGTTGGTCTATATCTTACAGATGTTGTTAGAGTGTGGTTCCTACCTGCTCATAGCTCAGGGATAATAGATACATGGGGAGAATCCTAAAAGTCAGAGTTCAAACATATCCAAAGTTCACAGAGTTCTGTTCTTACCTTCTGTTCCCTTAAAACTAAAAGAAAATGTCATTTTATCTTATAGTCGCTCCAGCCTAAATATGAAATCAGATGATGGTCTGAGACCGAACTGCAAAGCTGCTCAAATAACCACAGCAATCATCAGCATCCCAACACCACTGGCACTGGCACCCGAAGGTGAGAACAGGCCATCCTCCTCAAGCTCCAGCCATTCAATGAACACAATCATGGCTAGCAGCAACATTGTCAAGGTTTCAGCTTTGTAAGACTGACTTAGTCAAACATGATGGCATTAGATTGGAAGGCCAGTCTTTCTCCCTTTCTCCCCTCCAACTTCCATGTTCCTTCTTTGCTGCAAATTGTGCCTAGATGAATGGCTGGATGGACAATGGACCAACCTGACCAACATCTAAGAACCGAGGATGAGAGCCGAAGGAGGCAGCTTCCTTCAAACTCACATTCATGCTGCAGAGCAAGCTCAGAAGAGTCAGGAAGCTATGTTTGTATGTATGGGTGTATGCATGTGTGTGTGGGTGTAAGATCTCTCTTTGACAAGTTGAAGCCTTGTTCTAAGACATGAGGCGTAGAATAGTTTTTTGGATAGTGATATAGAAGTCGTGTCATAACTACAAGAAGGTCAGTAAAGAAGTAGAATTATAACACTGTGTATCTCAGCACCTTTTTAAAGGTTTTTAATGGATAATATTTATTCATGAAGAAATGACTGAAAAAGGTGACCAAAATGGATTTTGTGATATTTTTTTTCTGTCTTCATACAGCAGGATCTTTTATTTACCAAAATGACTTCTTTATTTTCTTTTATACCCAAACATTTAAAAAAAACAAATCACCTTATCACAGGAATTTAATTTTCATTCTTTTGTGCACGTGTGCATGCGTGTGTAAGAACGAATAAGAGAACCACAAAACTGGCATTTTCCAACTATGAAAGATCTGAGCACACATTCCTATTTCTGGGCTCAATCCTGCAAAGACTTACTGTTTGCATGGTCAACAACATGCTTTAAGTAATGCTTGTGAATCCAATGGTTTTACCTACTGTCCATCCCTTTCTGCATGAGTGTGTCTTTGCAGGCTTCAGCCTTTAGTGCACAGTAGCAAAACAGATGCCTGCATGCAGTCACACACACACACAAGCACCAATGAAACATTCATTTTAGATGGCACTTTTTCTTAACACAATTCTGTAATTGCCTTTAATTCAACAAAAATTGCAGTTGCAAACAGTGTATTTGTCTGCTAATTATTGTCTGTGAAAAAAAATCATATTTGTGGAACAAAAGAACAGGCTTTCGTAGTTCACCACAGTTCTTTGCTTTTCAAAATATTATTTTGGTTATCATGGACTGGTAGAGAATATGATTAGATTAACTAGTTCTGTATTTTTAAAGTCCAGGAAATGGCCTAGGGGAAATTTAATTTTTTAAAAAAAATTATTCAAGCAAGTTTCAGAGGGCAAAATCATTTGAAGCAGCTGCTGCAGATGTTCATAACTGAAATGTAATCTATACCCAGGCTTTCTTTTATGTTTTATATGTGTTTCTTTAATAGTAATGGAAGTGTCTCCCATTGTATATAATAGCCAATAGTCAGTGGATGTGTCCTTTGTTAGGACTATTTTAAGAGCCAAAAGTTTTACATGGACTGAAAGTGAATCTCATTTTGTAGTACAGTCCTGTGGCTCTTAGTGAAACTCTCTGGGTTGCATTGGCTTAATGGATACAGCAATATAATATTTTACTTTCCCTAGCTAAAGCATCATTTCTTTTCAATGAGGAGATGTTGCATTTAGTTTTGGGAGCCTACTTTATATTAGAATTTCATTTCTAATCAATTTATAAAATACTGTTAATAGATGGTTTAAAAATATCTATGTTTCAGAATAGTTCACCAATTGTTAACTGTTGTTACACTGTTTAGAAAGTTTAGGACTGTGAGGTATAACCATCTAAAGCTTTATACCAATATTCTCCTAATGTCTTTCTCTGGAGGCAAACCTGCGTGGCCACATTTATGCCAAGAAGACACACACTGCTGCTGAGCATTGTGAACTGTACTTCTTTTCTTACTAATTTGTGCAATTTATTAACCATCTTAGATTTGTTTAAGTTTGACATATCTGATGTCCACAACATGCTGTCTTTTGATACCTTGCTTTCACTTTTATATATCTTCACAACATATACCCCAAGACATTTTGAGCTAGAATTTGTGTTGCAGAAGGAAGACAGATTTTGCAGATTGAAGCATTATTCAAAAGAAGAGGGGGGGAACTGTGCTGAAAAAGTTATCTTCTGTATGGCTTTTGCTTTTGGTTGCTTTTTTCACATTAAAATTTCACATTAAAAAATCGGATGAGCAATTATTGGAAGTCACTAAAAGGTAGATTCACATGCTAATACAGTTTAATATCTTAAATTTTTGAATAGGATGTAACCAGCTTCAAAGTAAAAAGAGCTTATAAAAAATCCTGCCTTTGTAAATGTTTCAATTTTTAGTTGTTAAAATGAGGCATTCCTGCACATTGCACCATAAGAGGTCTTATCAGTCGCAAGGATTCAACTAAGCCAGGGTGTCAAACTGCCGGCCCATGGGCCAGACACATCACGCAGAAGCCGCGCCCACCCCATTGCCGGCAATGGCAAAACTGTCCTGATACGTTGCACGACGTCATGTGACGTTGCGAGTTTGACATGTCTGAACTAAGGCAACGTTAAACTCTGTCCATTGGCTTATGTACAAATAGCTGGGTCCATGCACTATGCTAAACAGGAAAATTTGTTAATGTGTTATGTAACACAGCATGAAAAGTATACTGTACTCTTAACTAGGCAACTTAAAACAGTTTTAGCATCTTGTAATAAAAAAAAATGTTGGACGTGTTATATGTCCCCAATATACTGAAAAACTCATTATTCTAGTAATCTGAAGGAGGACTTAATTTGCCATCCAAAACGTCAGCTATGACTAAGATGGCCCCCTTTACATATGTTTCTGATGCAAACAAACAAATAAGTAAATAACAAGGTCACATACATCCTATGGACGGTTTTGCTTTAAACATTCCTGAAGATATTTCTGGTTTAGGCTCTGAAAATATGAACTGATTTTTGAATTTTAGAATTGTCCATTTCATATCTATATATAGAACTCTTACTTAGTAACTACCACCCATCTAATACACTTTGAAGAAGGAAAAGGTTACTGGGTAAGAAACTGTTGCCTTGTTTTCATAATTTCATTGGTGATGTTGATCCTGACTGAATTACTTGCAGATAGACTAAGCTTCTAATCTTTGTCTTCTGATACTAGTACATACTCTAAGGAAATTGATCATGCAACTTACAGAAATGCCTTATTGAAGCTCTCCTTTGCTTCATTTTAGCTTCATCACACCTCATTACACCTTAACAATCAGTTCCTACCTAGGCAATTTGAAACATATTCAATCCATTCTCTTTAATATACTGTACTGATTTTTATTCCTATGCAAAGGATAGCTATAAAAGTATCCCAATTCATTTCACCCCATTAGGAGAAATAAGACTTATCTGGTTCGAAATGGCAAGTTAGGTAAAAAGTGGGAGAAGGGATTGGCTCTATTAAGTTTCAGTCTACTCACAGTATAATCTAATTTTTTATAGGAAATGTTTGATCTTTTAAATCTCTCCCCTCCATTACAATATACCTTCCAAATTTCAATTGCCTCCCCCAAAAATATAACAGGAAGCTACACACAGTATAGCAGTAGGCATATATTTCCTGCCCCTGGCCTAGCAATGATATGTAAACCATGGTTTTAAACATGGTTTATGTCATAGTGATGAGTAAATTAAGTCACCATGGCTTGTTTAACAATCCTGTTAAAACAAGCCAAAGGATGGCTTACATGTCTACCCAACAAAACATTATTATCCAGCAAACACTGGTACTGATATGTATCATACTACATATCATACCAGGAGCCATGGTGGCGCAGTGGTTAGAATGCAATATTGTGGGCTAACTCTGCTCAGTGCCAGAGTTTGACCCTGATTTGCTCAAGATTGATTTAGCCTTCCATCCTTCCAAAGTTGGTAAAACGAGGATCCAGATTGTTGGGGACAGTACGCTCACATTTATAAACTGTCAGAGTGCTGCAAAACACAGTGGAGTGGTATATAAGTGCTAGTGCTAATGCTATATAGATAATATAGTAGACTGGTACTGAATTCTAACAAAGGTGATTGTGTGCAAAGAAAATAGAAGCGCTGCCACTTTCATACATAGGACATATTTTAATGCTGCAGCTAAGCAGCTGCAAGCCTAGCCAATGCCTAGAACAGAACTCACATATATCTTGGTCTACTAGCATTGGAAATATTTTTTGATGAAATTTCCCACATGCAACTATTTAAAACAGTACTCAAATGTTGATTTTATTTCAGAAAGTTTTCATTGTATCAGAATATAGTAATATTTAGTCTAATTGCCAAATAAAACATTTTGTCCAACTGGGCAAGCTGTTTGTTTCAAAATCCTAAAGTTCTAAGTATGTGTTCCTGCTTTGAAAAGTTCAGAATGTTTAGAAAATTCAGAAAACTGAACTAGATCCACTTATTTCAATAGAACATTAAATTCTATTGCTTTTCATGAATGCCAGTTTCTTTTTGTGGAAAAAAAAGAGTTGGCCACTACTGTATTCAGGAATACCAGATCCCTTTATCAGACAAGATAATAATTTTTCTAAAACTTGGTGACTAGAGAGAAAAGTTTTGATTCCCTGATATCTGATGGCTCTTTCATGTGACTGAATCACAATGAGCATGTCATGCTAACTTAAAAGTACCCAGGCAATTAAGCCAATGAGGATTTGATTTGGCCCCAAACAGGCCAGGGTGACTAAAATCCATGCCATTCATTATACTTACTGAAACTGCCCTTTCCTATATTCATGATCAAGACTAATTTCTAGAAGAGGACCCACAAAAACTGACCCTTGTAGCCACTTCATCTTGGTGTTCATTTTATTGTTCACATACTCCTTACCTACAACTACATGGACAGAGAAAAATTTGAAGGAACATGTTTGGACATTATCATAATTATGCATTTCAAATGCTGCATGGTTATGCCAATCCTTTTTCAAAGTAATAAGAGCAAGAGAATTTGAAAGAAAACAATTGGGGAGGGAAGTGGTAAACCTGAGTCTACTTGGGAAGTTGAACTGACATAAAACATGACTGTCCCCAGCTGTCCAATCTCAGGTCATATGCTGTGTGCATACGCACAAGAATGAATTGCCTGGAATGGGAGATTATTCGACTGGCTGTCTTAAGAACAATCTACATATCTAATCATAGTGCATGTGGTATCTTACTTTCCATCACTTCACCCAATTAGTATCAATAAATATGTTGCCCATCCCGATCTGGGAATGAAAATTTCATTTTTTTTCTTAATATATCAAGTTTCTAAAACACTCATTTTATTTAACATGATTTATGACTTGTCATGCTCTACCCCCCAAAATCATTGCTTTTGAAACTAATTTAAAAAATACAGAAGTATAACTATATGATTTTTGTCTATGAAATTCTAGATAGAGATTTTACATGTCACGATTTAGAATATATGGTATCTTGCTCTACTGCCATACATCCAAAAGGTATGCTTGACTTACAACCACAGTTGGGACTGGAATTTTGGTCCTTAAGCATTGTGGTAGTTAAGCAAGTCATCAGGTGACTGGACCTACTTGTGCAACCTTTTTTCCCAGTTTTTAAGCGAATAACATGGTTGTTAAGCAAATCCGGCTTCCCCCATTGACTTTGCTGGTTAGAATTTGGTTAGGAAAGTTATAAATCGCAATCATGTGACTGCAGGATGCTGCAATCAGCTATAAATGCAAGCTGGATGTCAAGTGCCCAAATCATGATTATGGGGCTGCTGCAAAAGTTGTAATTTCAAGGATGTCATGAGTTATTTTCTTTCAGTGCCATCATAACTCCAAACTGTCATTAAGTAAGTAGTCATGAAAGACTACCTATAGTTTTTGCATACTAACATAATTTTGCTGGTGTCAGTGAGCATAATATAAAATTTCCCTTCAGTTCTACATACATGGGAATTTCCTTTGACATGTTGATAACATTCCTTTCTTTTTAGAAGAAAAGGACATGATCTCATTTATATGAATCCGTAAGGACTGATGACAAGAAGTAAAGGATATACTGCAAGTACTTGTAAGTGCAAATCTCCTATTAAATCATTAAGTGGATTAGGATAGTTAGATATTAATGAATCTAAGCATTTTCTCCCATGACTTATTGCCCCAGGTACGCTACAATTTAGGAAATGTGAAATGTGTCATGTTTTCAAGAAATGATATAATTTTAATTATTTTTTGTAGCTATTTTAATCACCAATTGAGAAGTAGATAGACAAAATGTTAATCTGACCAAAGGCTCTAAACCTAATTGTTTATTTGGTTCATGTTACTGTCGCTGACAATTTTTCCTTCTTGTAATCAATTCAAAATTGATCTAAGATAGTAAAGCAGACTTGGCTTTTTCATTAAATATCATTCTATCGTGTGTTTAAATTCTTCCAACTAAATTCCACTTTTCTCTTCCCAATTACACACCAATTATATAAATGTCTATTTGGAACATAATGATACTGAATTTAAGGGAAATAACTGTTAGAATTGCACACACACACACACTCAAAAGAGTTGCAAAAAGCAATAAAAGAGAAACACTTTAACATTCTGATTAATATTTCTTACATGGTAAGAATTTTTTCTACAGGAAGGTTTTTTTTTACTATGTGTTCAAATAGTGTTTGGTTTGCTTCTCCTGAGTAGACTCTTTTTGAATTAGTTCATAATTAAATTACTATTCATGTCCATCTCAAAAACAAGTCAGGCATGGCAAATCAAACCATTATTCTGTAACCATGTTTTCAATAGCAATAACCATATATAAATGCCACGTCAAACTGAGAAACTTCTATACTGGCTAATTAATTAAGGCTATAATCCTCTATATATCTAAGACTCATTGAACACTATGGAACTTCTTTTAGATTAAATGTGATTAGGGTCACATTGTATACAATTGTATGGATTGGAAATGTTGAATCCTATCCATGCAGCCCATTACAAGTTACTTCTAGTGTGTAATTTCATTTTTTTTCCTGAATCACTGCTAGTCTAGTTCAGCAATTACTTTAAAAATAATGAAAACTCAGCATTTACAAATGAAATGTATGAGATCCCATCATACTGACATGATTGTTGATTGAGGGGGAGGTTGTTTTGTTTTTGGGAATCAAGTAATGATAGAAACCAAGATGCTCAGTAACATTAACCCTTAAATCTGACATTTGTTCAAATAAGGACCAGAGGTCTGCACTTGATCCCCAGGAATATTTCAATGCAATGCTGTGAATGAATACTACCAAGGTGCCAGAGTGTATCAATAAAACTACATTAAAGCCCATGAGGTGTCAAATGTTTAAACAGTCCCTCCAATTTCAGAAATGAACGCTGCTAAATCAAAAAGGGAATATGTCCAGAGAATTGACAATGAAACTGAAATATCCATTGTGTTTACATTGTGAAATGTAAAGTTCAAGAAGCACAGAGTAAGATTTAATGCTAATTTGGCAAGCAATTCTTTTAATAACCTGTTTTGGGGCCAAATATCCAATCCTTCAATGGTCTAGCTTGCAGTCAATAATTTCTCAATTTGGTCATATGCATGTATGTATGTGCACATTGCTCTTTCTTTAAAGACAAGTGCTAATCATATTACATTATATAGAAATGCAGGCAAAAGATTATACTCTCTTTTCCTAAATTACTGTTGCAACCATGGCTGGAGTTCCAGCAGTTCCGTAGACCAATAAAATACACTACAGAATGTGTGCGATGGTATATTTTTGATAAACCAGTGAGACATTACAATGCAATTATATTTGCATTAGAGGTTTTACGTTGTTACCAGAATTTTGTCTCAATTGTATTATTTTCTATTTTCATACTCTAAATGGGCTTTGCTTACTACAAAACATCATACCCAAGACAAACGTACTGTACACAAGTGAAGATAGATTCATTTGACAAAACTTTCTAAAGGATCCTTAGTTTCTTGTTGTCTTTTTTTGGAACTGTAGTGCTTATGTTGAAATTGTATATAATTTACAGTACTGTGTCTTGTGCCACTGCTGTACCTGATGTATCCATTCTGGATTAAATGGATTATTTGCCACAAAATATTCAACTCTTACTGCAGATTTTTTTAACTGATGTCATCTATTTAATTAAATCATCTATTGTCCTCCAAGATAAGATACATCACAATCATAACTTTGCCAAATTTGACCAAAAAATCCATCTAGTTTGGTATCTTGATCCCAATATAGATAATTATATTGTTCCAAGAAATTTGTAGATTTTACCTGAAAGCAGTAAGCAGCATTGAATGCCATTTTGTAGGTAGAAGCACCATTTAGTTGTTACAGTTGATAAATCTTGATAAATTTTGTTTAACCCAATATTAAAATCATCTTCAAGCAATGAATTCTATAAAACTCAAAACACTTTATATGAAATGTATTTATCAGTAATACATGCCCTCATTTAATGCCACTCGGTGTTTTGGGTGACTTAATCTAGTATTATGAACATTACAAAAAAGCTCTTGATCTTTTATCCAGAGTATACATTATACAAACATATGCCTGCTTCTTCACAAATTGTATTAACTTCAGTGTGGCATACTTCTTTATCAGTATGAAATTACTCTGACTCCAAATATAAGTATGGTATAACAGTTCCTGAATATTGTAAATAAGCTTGGAGTCTTGTCTTTCCCCACTACAATAGTTACACAATGAAAATGAAGTCTGCATTTCTGGTAGAAAATGTTCTTTCTGCAGGAACAGACCAACAGTACATTTTATTCTTTTAAGTCTTATCCTCCACACACGCTTACATTCTAGCTGTAGTTTTTAATTGTGTGAGAACAACAGCTTATATTCAAAAGGACTTTATGGAGTCAGCTTTTAAATTTAACATTAGGTTTAAAACTAGAGTTTTGAAAACACTAGGGAGTACCTATCTAATAATTAACAATTGTTTGACGTATAGCTTTTATTTTGTACCCTAATTAAAAATTAAAAAATATTCATATGCTAATAATTTACAACCTAGGAATATTCAGTAAGGTGAATGGACTCAATTAGAGATGATGGATGCATCATTGGAAGACCTAAAGGACCAACTTGATTGTCCAGAAAAAAAAATCTTATCTATGGGGTCTCTAAGAATCAACTCTGACTCAATAGCACATAATCTATCAAGAATATTCAACAGAAGTGCTAAAGACAAACTGCAAAGATTTTCATCGCAGGTAGGGGGAGAACTTAACACAGGCAAAATTGAAATGTGTCAATTCTCACACCACTAATGAATCAGGTATGAATTATTTCTAATTACTCAGAAAGATAGGACTGTAATACAGTCTTTCTTGAATTATAAGTCATATTTATAACAAGACAGCAACATTTTGTAAAAGTAGTTATAGGTTAGTAGGGTAAAAATTATGCTTCTAGATTAAAGATCTGTTGAAATGGCACTCCAGTTGATTATTAGCACAGCAGCTCTTGGAAAATACCATCATGCTAGATTAAAAACAAGATATATTTGGTCCTCTATGGCAAGCCTAAAGATAATGGAAATTCAACAGTAGGTCATACTAGTTGCAAGCTTCAAGGATCGCATTGATTTCTAATGAAGCACTATAGGTTTACCTGTGCTTCATTTTACCCTTTGCATTTCAAGATTTTTAACAAACTTTAAGCAGTAGTCACAGAGCTCTATTTCTTCTTGTCTGGGATTTTGGCAGTAAAATAAAATATAGCATTGCCTCTTTATGCTTTGTTAATATCCTGTTACAAACTGGGCACCAATTATTTGTCTTAGGTTGCTTATTTTGCTCATATCCAACTATGTGGATAATTTATTATTCTGGGTTGTGTCATATGGTTTGAGGATCAGAGGCATAACAATAGTTAAGCATATTTAGAATTATCCAGTTTTTTAAAAAAAACAACAGGAAATTCCATATAAGGACTACAGTATTGGAAAGGGGAACAGGAGTTTTACAAATCCCCCATGCAAAACCTTGTCTAATGAGAGGTGCCAAAAACATGGAAAAACACTTACTCATCATAAATATTAGGATGAAATAGCAGCAAGCTTCATTTCTGCCAACCCCCAATGCTGAATAAGCAAGGTACTACATGTGCATAGATAATCATGACAAAAGTTAATTCATTTGAATGACATGATTACTTCTGTAAATGTAAAACAACACACAGCAGAAAATCAGGCCCTTGCACACAGAAAAAGCATGCAAAAATATGAGTTATAACTAACAACTAATTGTACTGTATAAATGGGATTAAAATAAAATAAAAAAAATAAAAAATACTGAGCAAAAGCAAAGGAAAGAGAAGAGTATAGCAATGTTTCAGATACTACACAGGTTGATAAGCAATAAGGAGACAAGATTCTCTGGGTAGAATTTTTTTTTTTTTGCACCTTTGAGTCAGCAATCACACTTGGAAACCTTCTGGACTAGCGCTTGCAATTTTCTTGGAAACATGTCAGAAATGGCTGGCCGTTGCCTGCTTCCTAGGGTGAAAGAGAGTGCTTGGCCCAAGGTCACCCAGCTGTCTTTGGGCCTAAGTCAGCATTAGAACTGTCTACTGTTTTGTAGCCTGTTGTTTTAACCACTACAACAAACTGGCTCTTATACCAGAACTTATATATCTACCCAACTCAGTATGAATTATGAGAAGTGGCTCAGTGGGTTAGGAGGCTGAGCTTGTCGATCAGAAGGTCGGCAGTTTGGCGGGTCGAATCCCGAGTACCGCGTAACAGAGTGAGTGCCTGTGACTCGTCCCAGCTTCTGCCAACCTAGCAGTTAGAAAGCACGTAAAAATGCAAGTAGAAAAACAGCGACCACTACGGTGGGAAGGTAACAGCGTTCCATGCGCCTTTGGCGTCTAGTCATGCCGGCCACATGACCACAGAGACGTCCTTGGACAAGCGCTGGCTCTTCGGCTTTGAAACGGAGATGAGCACCGGCCCCTAGAGTTGGAAACGACTAGCACGCATGTGCGGGGGAACCTTTACCTTTACCTTAAATAGGATATAAAACATCTAAAACAAAGCAGGACAATTAGTTTTGGAGTTAATTGATAATTTCACTTCCGATTAAATTTTTTGCTTATGTGTAGGACAACACACACTAGAAAACACACTTATGTGTAAGACAACACAAACCAGAAAAAAATGTTTCATCATTAAGGCCAATGTAGCAGTGACTAGATCTGCTAAAGTTCACTGAATGAACTTGAATCACACATTATCTCAGGTTAAATCACTGTATAACTTCTTTAAGAGTAAAATTGGAGATATCAATACAAGTATTGTTTTGGCAGATAAAATAAACTAAATATATTAATGTATGGGGTTTTTTTTAATACAGAAATTGGTATTTCATGTGGTTTTCAGCAACAAAATGAACAGGATTACATACAAGCAGAGTGACAATAGCACCACCTATTGAATATTGTAATGAGAGGGATTATAAATGTTTTATCAAAGTCTAGATCATGCATAAGAGCTATTATATGAAAATAATGCTTTCTAAAATCCTTTCAATGATTTAAGAACATTATAAAGTCCAGACTAAACCTTCATATTTAACCCTAGCCCACTAGATGTTGTCCTGTTGCCTCTGTTATTTTCATATAAACGTTTAATAATAGCAAATTGGGAAACTAAGAAGAAGAAAAAGCAGCATTCTGGTCTATGAAGATTTATGACCAATAAAAATATTTTTCAAATAATGAAAACTTTTGCAGGAAAGGAATCTCTCTTTTGAGAAGACAAACTATCTTTCACACTTTTTGGAAGAGCACGGTGATTGTATCTAAAAGTTTGAAGAAAACTACAAAAACTGGTCTGTTTAAGAGGCAGACTATCCCAAGAATAAGCATTTCAAACTTGAACTGTAACTATAAGTACAAGATTAATAAATACATTAAAAAGTAAAGGTGCAAACACATGTCCTCGTTTTACCCCTTTCAAAGTCTTGATATCTGTCAGGTGCCCAACCAGGGTGAACCTAACCTGAATTGGAGTATTCCTATATAAAGAAAGCTATGATCAAAATTAATAACCTTTTATCCAAATTCAATTGATCTAGCTTAATCAATAGTTTGCTTCTATCAATATAACCAAAAGGCCAATCAAAATACACAAAGGCAGTAGTCTCCCGTAGACCTATTTTACACACTTATCACATAAGCCAATACAAAACCATGATCAATTGTTGGAATTCCTGTTCCATGCCCTGCCTGTTCCTCTGCAAGCTGTTATTGATGACCCAGTACTCTAATTTGTCAGATGTTTTACATAAATTTTAGCTTAATATGAAATCAGACTAATCAGTCTATAGTTTGCTGGGTGGCTATAATCACCTTCTTGTATACTGAGATCACTATACTGGTATTCCAATCCTGGGAAATGTAGACATAGAAAGTAAAATTAGTAAAGAGTTTAGCCAAAATAAACTTCTATTGGATTATATTAGCTTTTAATAAATCCAGAATATAGTGTTCTCCAGGGGCTCAATTTCTTTTAAAGAGATAAAGTCATAGTGTCACACAAGTTTTAGATCAGACATGTCAAACACAAGGCCCGGGGGCCGGATCCAGCCCGCGAAGTGGTTTCATGCGGCCCGCGAAGACATCCTGGAAACAGTGAGGGAACGGCCCCCACTGCCTTGGCCCTGGCCCAGAGACCCTCCTTCTGCCAGAGACCCCCAGATCTGTCCCACTCCTGCCCGGGCCCCCATAGGCACCCTTGATGCCAATGATGTAGAGCTGGCCATGCCCACCCAGTAGGCCATACGCACTCTAGCCACGCCCACCCAGTAGGCCACACCCACCCAGGCCATACCCACCCGGCCCCCTGAGGGCAACCACAATGCTGATGTGGCCCTCAGTGAAATTGAGTTTGACACCCCTGTTTTAGATTAATTGGAGAATTAACTGGAGTGGAATGAAAAGCAAACAATCTACTACAATGGTTCTCCAATTCCTCTTTGGACACTCTAGCCTCCAAGATGTTCTTATCTTGACCCACTTACCAACTTCCAAAATATTGTTGTATCTTTAGAAATACAATAAAAGTGAAGTTATGATAGTTTTTATGCTTAGGAGAAATATATACAAAAATGTAAACAATGTTGTAACCATTGAGTAAGAGGTTAACTATAATTACACTGATAATTGCAAAAAAAATGGGAACTCACTTCATTATCATCTTTCTTTAATTTGATTTCTGCATTTTTAAATGTTCCTTTTTTCATTTATTCTAAATATTAGTTCTTGCTAGATTTTACTGTTTTCAGGAATGTTTTTTTTAAAAGAGGAGCGCCAAAGAGTGTCTTGTGCTTTAGAAATTTATATTCCCATAGCTTCCTAAGCATTTCCATAATTACCCATGGGGCACAATTATATTTTGCTCTTTGCCAAATTCCTAGCCATATAACATGCTGTTCTACATTTCATGTCAAACCAGCCTGCTATGTTGGTGGTGAATTGAACTTAGTGTAGGTGTCCTGCCTTAATTCTTACGAGAATTGTACTTTCAGACTTTGCAAGATTCTGTCAATGTAGCTTTACAATAAAGTATAATTAGTTCATCTGGTTGTGATTCTTATCTGGCTTGCCCCATGAGGCTGACATCAATCTTGCAAGTCTGAAAGTACAATTCTTCCCCTCACCCCCACCTCCTTTTACAGCTTGAGAAAATAGGGAGGATCTCTTCTGAGTCTCTTGGCCCCGCCACTACCTAATTGACAACTATGCTGTTTTTTATCTGACTGTTCCCTTGGCATCTCAGTCTCTTTGCTCAGTCTCCCAAGGTCTTCTTAACATACCATTGCACAGATTGATTCTAATACTGTGGTGGCGAACCTTTTAGAGACCGAGTGCCCAAACAACCCAAAACCCACTTATGCATCGCCAGGTGCCAGGTGGGCGTGGCCCACTAAGTGGGCATGGCTATGGTAGTCATGGCAGCATGGGTGGGTGTGGCTACCTCGGTGTTGCTCCTGAGGGATGCCTGTGGGGGCCAGACAGGGTTGGGGGAGATCCAGGGGGTCTCTGGCGGGTGGGACAGTGGGCAAGAGGCTCCTCATCTTGTTTTGGCAATAAGCCAATCAGATCACAGTAGAATTCAATTATTGTCATGTATGGAAGCTGAGAGTAGGACATTTGTCAGTGTGTTATGTGATCACTATCAACTTTGGTTGTGTTTTTTTGTGTTCTTTCAGAGTTTGTAAAATGTAATAAAATTAAAGTAATGGTGCAAAGAGTTGACTGGTTGCCCAGAAAGCAATGTAAAATAGTATTATTAGGTGAACAAGGCTGCAGTTATAAAGAAATTACAAGAAAAATTGGTGGAAACTTAACCAAAGGTGGCATTTCTACTGTACATTTTTGCCGAAAAGGTTTCCACAATTTTGGCCACTACTGTATGACAGGGGAATTAAAACAATGAAAGCAGTGTCTTTGGATTTTACAGGTTGTTGGAAAAGTACTCATTCATTTTACCAGATGCTGAAAATAACAGAAATCTGAAGCAGAATGTCTGTACTAGCAGATGCAACTGATATAAAATCTGGACAAAGAATAGTCAATAAAGCATTCTTGGTTGTCTATTTTATCTTTCCTAATAAGTTGTAACCAAGTTCCTCACTTAACTTTGCAAAACCTGTGGGTCCCACGCCACTCCAAATACCTGCAAGAAAGCAGCTGCAATCCGAGTACTCTAACTCAGGGCTTTTCCAGTCGCCTAGCAAGGTGTCAAAAACATGATGACCCACCACCCCAAAAAAGGAAAAAAAGTGATAAAGTACAGTAGTCCCTGACTTACAACAGTGACTGAAGTTAAAAAGGCAATGAATAAAGTGGCTTATGACCATTGCAGCATCCACAGGGGTCATGTGCCTCTCTCCTTCTCATTCCCTTCTCCTTCCTTTCTTCCCCCTCCCCTCCTTCCTTGCCTGCCACCCTCTCATTCCTATCTCCTTCCTTCCTTCTCATTCTCTTCCTTCCTTCCTCCCTCCCACTGTCCCTTCCTTTCTTCCTTCCTCCCTCCCATTGTCCCTTCCTTCCTTCCTTCCTCCCTCCCATTGTTCCTTCCTTCCTTCCTTCCCTCCCCCCCTGTGCCCAGGAACCGTGAATGGAGCAGAAACAGCTTGGAGCAAGGGGGGAGGGGCAGGAAGTGTGAATGAATACTTTCTGCTCTGTACATCCCCCCCCCCAGCTCCAAGCTCTCTCTGTGGTTCCCTCCAGGCTTTTTCACCTCCGTACATTCGCACATTCCCCATTCGATCCAAACTTTCTCTTCCATTCCCTCCAGGCTCTCTCCGTGCATTCGCACATTCCCCCCATTCGCTCCAAGCTCTCTCTTCCATTCCCTCCAGGCTCTTTCTCTTCCCTGCATTCATACATTCCCCCCCCCCCCCGCCGTTCGCTCCAAGCTCTTCCGTTCCCTCCAGGCTCTTTCTCTTCTGTGCATTCACACATTTCCCCCCACCCTTCGCTTCAAGCTTTCTCTTCCGTTCCCTCCAGGCTCTCTCCTCCATGCATTCGCACATTCCCCCCCCCATTTGCTCCAAACTCTTCTGTTCCCTCCAGACTCTCTTCCGTGCATTCGCACATTTCCCCCCTTCAAGTTCTTCCGTTCCCTCCAGGTTCTCTCTCCTTGGTGCATTCGCACATCCCCCCCCCTTTGCTCCAAACTCTTCCGTTCCCTCCAGGCTCTTTCTCCTACAGGGGGAGGGTGAGCGCTGGGCCACAGAGCCCAGACGGCCAGCAGCGAAGAGGGGAAGCCGGGCTGTCTCTTCGCCACCACACGGTGGCTGTCCAGGGATTCCGGGCATGGCCCACAGCATGGTGAGTTGCCTGCCATGGCAGGGGGAGGGAAGATTGTTGCCCCAAGCTGCTGCACAGATCACCGTGCCGCCATTGTTCCCCGCCACACGGATTTCCTTTTCCCCATTCCCCCCCTTACGAATCGCCGTGCCGCCGTTTTCCACCGCATGGATCTCCTTGCCGCCACCGTTTCTTTCCCCCGCACGGATCACGGTGCCACCGCCATTTTCTCACCCCCACCCCCTACATGGATTACCCTGCCTTCCTTCCTGAGCTCGAATCCACGGCCATGGGGCAATTTTGCAGCACCCCAGTGGCCCGATCCGAGCTCCAGAGGCTTGTAAAAGGCTTCTGCCGCCCTGATTGGCCATGGGGGGGGGGCCCTGCAAAATCGGTCTGCAGTCTTACCTGGATTCACACTGGCAGCTGCTTCCACCATCCAGCCCTAATCCACCCAGCTCTTGCACCTGCTCCGACTCAAGAGTGCAGAGAAAGAGAGCACAGGCGACGTGGAGAAGCGGAAGGGAGGAGCCTGGCCCCGCCCCATTCTGGGGTGATGGCATGTGTGCCCACAGGGACGGCTCCACGTGTCACCTGTGGCACGCGTGCCATAGGTTCGCCACCCATTCTAATACATAAACACAACATTGCAATAGCTACTAACAAAATGACATTATTTCTTGTCAAGTTTATTAGCAAAATGATTTGATTGAAATATATACAAAATCAAATGAAAATTACATAGAATACAAGTCACTTAAGATACCTAAACATAAAACATCATTTAGGTATGAAGAGACACACACTACTATTAATATTACCTATCTTTCTTCAACAGCTCTTCCAGGTAGATTGCATTGGCATGATAAGCAGTCAGCATGTTTAATGGTCTCTGATATCTTTGGTAATATAAATGAGAAGCTTCAATATAATGCTTCCGCCATGCCCGGTAATATCCTCTCCAGTATTCTTCAGGACTTAAATTCTCATTGTGAGGAAAAGGAGCGTTTTTGCTTTGGGATGCCTCTTCTATAAATTCAGTCTTGAAGGGGTGATTGGCGTGATAGTGGTCACGCTTGATCTGTTTACTCTGTTTCACGTTCCCTTTCATCTTCTTTGGAATTAGAAAGGTGTCTTGAAATTGCTTTTGATTAAGGGCAGGACTGAATTGCTGAAGATGTATCTCATCTGTTGGCAGTATACTATTATCTCTTTGCTGCATAGAAGAGGTCTTGATGCAGGACTGATTCTCTTGGCTACATATGGATGATTCAGAACTACAAGACCTACTATCACTATCATATTCTCCAGCCAATGTCCCAGTTGTTGCTGCCACATACTTACTGGATTCCATTCCTACTAAATCTAAAGAATCTAACTGTTTATCTTGGTTTCTAGGGTTTACATAAGTTCTTATAATCTCTACATCTCTCTCCAAACCTTCATTAATGAAATATTCATAATCCTCAATAAATTCCATCATGCTCCATATACAGACAGAATCCTCATTCTTAAAAGATGACAGGCAAGGGATTTTAGGAAGCATGTTCTTTAAACTTTCTTTGTCCACCTGTTCATTATTGTGCACTGCAGATTCACAATCAGGTTCCACTTGATGTTTTTCCAGTGGGATATTTTCATGTTTATTTCTATTCATTGTTGTTTTGGGATGTTCTGTTCTATTTTTAAGCAGCTTCTTTTGTTTGAAACCTTGTTTTGGCTTGGCTACTGGAGAATTATCACAAGCAGTGACCTCTGTACTAGCACTTATTGTTGGGTGTTGCCTAATCCCTTCTGGCCTTTTAAATGGCAACAGACATGTATGAGGAGATGCATTGGGATATGAGACAGCAGTGACTTCTACATGCCCTCCTTCAAAATGTTCCAGCAGCTCTGGTGGCAAAGTTTCTTCAAGGAAAAGAAAAACAAAATCAGCCATGAGTGACTGAATCATCTGATAACATACCATAATTTCAATGTTTAAATTATTTAAAATCTATATTTTTATTTTTCAGACTCCACTATCTTAAAGTGAAAAATTCAGAATCTGGAAACACAAAACTTAAGTGAAGCATGTTTTAAATACAATACATAGCAGATATACGTTTAATTGTTACAAGTATTCATTTTAAAAGGAGGAAAGACAAAAGCATTGCCAGATTGTACACAGTGATATAGAACAAATAAAATGATATAATTCAATTCCTCTTACCTCTCAAAGTGCAGGCTAATGAATTTGGATGTCATTCCTGATACCCATAAGAAAATATTCTCCATCCTCTAGTAAGTGTAGTTAGCTGCTAAAATTAACAGAATTTCTCTCTACCTTGTTTTAAACCAATTCCAAACATACTTTTAGTAGGTAAAGTGAACTGTTTCTCTAGCACCAATGTAAAATGTTCAAAGTGTTTGTGATAACTTATTGTACAATTGTGCAACTGACAATGAAAAATATTCACATTTAGTTATTTGCAATATGCATTGAAGTTCTTCATCATGTGAAATGTGTAACTCCAGTAATTCCTCCATTGAAAAAAAAACTTTCATTAAATATTAGGATTCTGAGAAAAAGGACTATAAATGCATAGTTAACAGTACACTAGTACACTATTACCATTTAATTGTGATCATCTCTGAGACACCATTTTCAAAGGCACTTTAATTCATAAAATTATGATTATGTACAAGAGTAATTCTTACCTGGTAAAGAAAGAAGCTGAAGATTACATTTTTGTGCAATTTTCATCATCATATTTTCTTCCTCTCCACGACAGCAGTATGTCACAGCTAATCCTAAAGTTCCTACAATAAAGCAGAGATTAAGATCAGTTGGACAAAAAATTGGCCCATTTTACAAAGTAATAACTCAAAAGAGTGTTTACCAAAGCGTCCAGCTCTACCAATCCGATGCATATATGTTTCCCAATCCAAAGGCACATCTAAGTTAACAACCAGATTCACCTTCTCAGCATCAATTCCACGGGAAGTCTGCAACAAAAGAAACAGCGAAGTGTTTATGAATAGGAGCTAAGCCAAGCAAATTAGAGAAGTTGTCTTCTCAGACTTTTTTTTCCCACATTACAATGCTATAAAGCAGGGGTGTTAAGCTGCCGGAACCATGCCAACCCCATTGCCAGCAATGGAAAGTCATGATACATCACGACACGTCACACAACATTACGAGTTTGACACCTCTGCTATTTGACTTGGGTCAAATGCAAGTGCTCCAGTTCAAAAAGAGTTTCCTTAATACAACAGGCTACACTCTACAAAAGCATATGCTTGTAAAAGTTCCACTGAGGACAGCAGGCACAATCCAGAAAAAAAAATCAACTGTATTTAGAAATATTCAAATATTCAATGTTTATTATAAATTAGATTTAACGTTTATTATAAATTAGAATTAAATCTAGAGTTAGTATTGTATCTTTCTCTTGCTACAAATACTGCAAAAATGGTGTAGTAAAATGCAAAAGGAATAGATATGGAAAACTTCAGATATGAAAATTTTTATATAATAATGCTCTATTGCTGGAAAACAGGATGTTAGTTATGGTTAACATTTCTAGATACCTTGGATTAATCTTGTACTAATTAGGAGAACTAACCAAATCTGTTGAAATTAACACTCTGCAATGAAACTGCTTCAGCTTAGCCATGGCATCAAGTCGCTGGTTCTGATTCATACTGCCTAGAAAAGCAAAAATAAATAAATAATGAAAAAGAAAAGTGAAGGAAACCTCCAACTTGAAGAAAGCAATAACATTTAGTCATCAGTAAATTTCAATAAATTTATATTTAACTGTCAGGCAAGAACTTTTTGGCAAGAATGCTGAGAGCAGAATTTAATTTAAAACATTTAAAGTATACCTTAGAAATGAACCTGGTAAGAATATAAAAAAATTGTTAGAAAAGAAGTCTAGGGTCACATAGCTAATTTTGTGCCCGAGATGAGACTAAAGCTCATAGTCTCCCATTTTCTAACAATGATGCCCTAACAGTACGTTTCACAATGGAATTTCCAGTCAGTGGGTTCAACACCTTGCACATGCTCAAATCCGCACCCATCTCAAGAACAGACATTCCAGGAATAGTGAGAGGAGCACAAGAAGGTGAATGGGATTACAACTGGAAAACTACATTAACACTCAGTTATATTTACTCAGGAGGAAAACTTACTGAATTTACAGGCGTGTACCTTTAAAAATAACAAATTTTGTATACACAATGCTCAACAAAATAACAAATCTACAAGCTTACCTGAAATACACTCAGCAGGAAAACCTTTGGATGACAATATATCTGCCAAGTGTTGAGCTCTTTTAAAATAAAGAGAGAAAAATAAAATGTCAGAGACTTCTATATATACACATATATTTCCTGTCATAATAGTTTTCTTCGCCAGTTATTTAAATTGAGAAGAATGTGGCAGAATATTAAACAAAGTGACTGCTTAGATAAAACCATATTGCTTTTTATGAAGATATTACACTGTGAAATTTTTTTCTCTGACAGCTTCATCTGCTCTATTAGTAATAAACTCTTGATTTTTTAATTCATTAAAATGAGGCAGATTCTTTAAAAAAAATAAGTTTTTTACAGAAGAATATTGAGTCTTATGCAATGTGCTTAGCTTTTAATGATCAAACATCCCAGCTCTATAAATTAAGGGGCCCAGCAGTCTTAACTATATTTGCTAGGGCTATGGATGCTTTGAAAATGATTGGAAGACAAGCTTTCACCACACAATCTCTATGCTACTTATTAAAACAAAAGTCTGTAAAATGTGAGTTGCTTTACTGAATAGTAGGAATACTGTGCATGGGTGAGGACCAAAACATTTCTTCCAAACAGTTTTTTAAGCAAAACCCTAATCCTTTTCTTTTCCCTCAATATTATATGCATTTGACATTCACTTAATGCACGACTACCAACCCCCCAAATTTTTGTTTGAACTTTTTCAGATTTAAAAACAAAATAAAATTCAGAATACCGGCTATGTAGATTTGAAAAAACCAAGGCCTGGTTGAACGGTATTTTCCTGAAAAGCTCCTGTAAATGCTCAGCCTTCTCCTCAAAGATTTTATGAGGTAATGGGTAAGAATTCACAACTTTATAGTACTGCTTCAATCCTAACCAAAACAGAAAAGGCTTATATATCATATGTAAAATCAATGACTTAACAAGGATACAAATTTAAGAATATATTTGCACAATATATGGTTGTAGTGTTACTACATAAAACAGCTGCACAGAATATGACCTATATGATGCACATTTAATCATCAATTCCATAAATACTGGATATTTGTACAAAAATAAAAATAACTCATTTACCAATGAGACTTGGGTCAGTAGGATTCAGCTTCACAAACGTGGGTTCTCTCATGTATTTAGCCAAAGTATTAGCTAAGGATTCAGGGTAGGTGGCTGAAACTGCCAACATCTGCTTATTGGCTGGTAGAGAAGAATAAATCCAACTACGATATGAAGAAAAAAAAAAAACCACAATTCACAGTAAATATTTTGGACCAATTAATGTGTGTGGGGGCACGCCCGCATATACACTCATATTAATTTCAATTGCTTCAAATATCAATAAGCAGTATTGCATGGATGATCTATGCCAGGGGTCGGCAACCTTAAACACTGAGCCGTTTGGACCCCTTTCCTACAGAAAACACCGGGAGCCACAAAACCCTGCTGCTTCCCCCCCTGCCCCCAGCACTCCACCGCTACTGCTGCTTACCTCCCCTCCCACGTGGAGCACCCTGCCGCTGCTTTCTTCCTCTACCTCCCCTGCACGGAGCGTGCCCTTTCGCCAGTTTTCTTTCCCAACTCCCCCACATGGAATGCCCTGCTGCTGCTTTTTGCTTTTATCTCCCCTGCGCGGAGCGCGCCCTGCTGCCACTTTTCCCTGCTTCCGCTGCGCAGAGCGCCCTGCTGCTACTTTTCCCTACCTCCCCCGCCAGAGCGTGCCCTGCCACTGCTTTCCCCTCCTACCTCCCCCATGTGGAGCATGCCCTGCCACCGCTTTTCCCTACTTCCCCTGCACGGAGCACCTTCCTGCCGCCGCTTTTCTCTCCTGCCGCCACTTTCACCTACCTCCCCCGTGCAGAGCACCCTGCCACTGCAGCTTTCCCCAGCACCAGAGGTGGAGTTTGGGAGGCAGCAGCAAGGCATAGCCCAGCAGCAAAGCTCATCCTTCCCACTCAAGAGGCCCCCAATGGCTCCTCAGCTCCATCCGAGTTGAAGAAAAGTGGAGGCACAGCAGAGGGATTGATCTCAAACAATAAGAGCCAGGTGCGCTGCTCACTCATGTGCGCCCGCCTTGAGAGCAATCCCGCTGCTGTGTCTCCGCTTTCTTCAACTCGGATGGAGCAGAGTGGGGAGAACGAGGAGAAGAGCGGTGAGGCTTTGTGCCAGCCAGCCGGCCAAGTGAGGGGTAGGTCAGGCAATGGTGGCTGGCTGGGGGGATCATGGCCACTGGGGGGAATCTGACAAGCCTCACGGCAGCGGAATTGGCAGCTCCCTCCACCTGGCCTGTTTCCCCGGCTCCGTACAAGATGCTTGGCAGAAAACACCCGTTCTGCGTCCCGATTGGACCCACACAGCACTTTCTTTCCAGCTTCGACGTGGCCCTCCATCACTTCCTCCACCGCCGTGTGCAGACTTACAAACAAAAGAAGCTTGTGGGCAGTCCCACAAATTTCTTTTATTTGTTGGACTGCCCACAAACTTCTTTTGCTTGTGGGACTAAAAAAAAATTCAATCAATTTCAGCTTCACAAGATCTTTTTTTCCCGTGAGAAGTTGGAATTGATTGAACTTTTTTTTAGGTGGCGAAGGACTGGGAGCCACAGCAGAGGGATGAAAGAGCAGCATGCGGCTCCGGAGCTGCAGTTTGCTGACCCCGATCTATACCATGGTCTTCAAACTTGGCCCTTTTATGACTTGTGGACTTCAACTCTCAGAATTCCTCAGCCAGCGTGCCTGGCTGAGGAATTCTGGGAGTTGAAGTCCACATGTCATAAAAGGGTCAAGTCTGAAGACCCCTGATCTATACAATATGGATCATCCATATAGATGATTACATGGATATCCAGTGCAACAAAGATAACAGTAAGTATAAAACAGCTTCACATCAGAAGATATTGCTTTATGATGTGCTTTGCTGATTCAAGTAAAGATCTTCAAAGCAAACCACTAAAGTATATCAGCAATATGAAAAAGTACTAAGAAATTAAAAAAGAAAATACTGAGGAGTGACTCTAACGCAGCCAAACTTTGCCAATTCTGGCAGGCAAAACAAAAACTCTTATGATAATGTGCACAGAGGCAGTATAAACAATGGTGGTCATTCGTATTCTTAAAAGTTTTGCCCCAGCTCCTCAGAAAGACAATAAACCTAAGGATGACAAGACATACAACAATCTGTTTCATTTGACTACCTTGCTAACCAGGATGCTATTATGTCCAAGCACTGAGAAAAAGAACTTAAAATGAGATAAAAGGAAGTTTATAAAATAACGTTGTGGAATTTACTGACCTCAGAGACACATGGCCCCAATTCTCTTTGTATTCTGGAAGGTCTTTGTTTCTTTGTTATCAAGTAGGCAGTTTACAAATACTGAAAGATCCCTTAGGCACAAAACTTAGGCCTTTCCAGGATTACATTTTAGATTGTACTCCCATATTTATTCCAAGCCTATTCATGAATTTCTCAGACTGTTATATTTATATTATATATATATATTTACACATAAAAGAAATTATGTGTAATTACACTTACTTGACTTGTTCCTGGAAGCTGCCTTCTTCTAGAAGCTTGTCTGCTTCATCAAGAATGAAAAGACGAATGCTGGATGTATTCAAATAGTCCAGCTCTATAAGTTGTTTAATGCGACCTTGAGGAAAAAAAGAAGCAATAAGGAAGAAAAGAGCAATGAAACATAGGTAGAAAGTCCTTGTTTAGCAACCACTATTTGAACGAGCATCTTGGTCATTAAATGAAGTGGTCACTAAGTCAAAATAAAACTGTGCTTATGATCTTCAGTTTTTAATACACACGTGAAAGTTGTAAATCCAAAGACTGATCGTAGTTACTTTTTCCTCACAACTGTAGTGAACTGTCACTAAACAAGTCCTGCTAAACAAGAACTACCTGTAGTTTCTCCAGATTAATGTGTACAATATTGTTATTCACTCCTTCACGAGGCTTATATATCATTTTTTCACCAGATATTCAATACAGCATATATAACATACTTTTTCCAATAATCTTGGGACATAGGTTGAGACAAGTGATAGACAACTAATTAGCACAACATAGCAACCCACATTAGGTCACCCTAATCTAAGTATTGTTTTCTACAATAAGTGAATATTATTATTTTTTATTTCACACAGATGTAATCTGCTAGTTATACAGCACATGAAATAATGAGATTAAAATATCACAAATGCAATGTTTCCTTACCAGGAGAGCCTACAGCAATATGACACTTTTTAAGTCTCATTTTATCTTGATTTAAAGGAGTTCCTCCAATGAAGACATGACATTCCAAACCTTCCATTTTGATCCCAATAGTTGTAATTACTGCATGTATCTGCACAGCAATCTCTCGGGTAGGAGCCAAGACTAGAATCTGAAGCAAATATAATTTTATAACCTGACTGTGGAAAAATCAACTAAAATTGAAATTACTCTTCTCAAATCAGCCAATAAATATAATTAAATGCTTGGGGGGGGGAAACTAAAAGAAAAATATCTTCCACACCACATCAAGCTCAACCTCTACTGATTCCTTGGATTATTTCATGTAGCTTTCTTGGCAACGTAGAAATGATTTAGCATTGTCTTATTTGAATGTTTCTTCTACTTATTAATCTAGCCAATTCTAAAATTTTGGTCGAACACCATCTAGGTTTTTGAGATTATCCAAGAATAACCCTCCCCAAACACAAACAATCTAGAATACTAATCTTCAATTTAGAAGGTCAGATAATCAGTAATTGATTTCATTAATTACATTTATATAGTCAGCTAGAAGAAGACTCAAGTCAGGAAATTTTGACATAAACACAGGTAATGTTACGAATATACTTCTCAAGAACAGCACGCAGAACAATATTACTACAGCTGATTGTTATATTTGCTTTTGAGATGAATGTTCCTGTCTGAATTTAAACACTATTGCGCGTACCTGAGTCACTGAGCTTTCCAAGATAAGGGAGTCAAGTGCAATAGTAGAAAACACACAGGTTTTACCTGTGCCTGATTTTGCTTGCACAATAAGGTCTAAAAGACAAATAAAAGTTATACATGTCAGAAAAATCAAAGATAACTTCTGAAAGTCAGAGCAAAAAGGTTACTATATATAAATAAGGACAGTGTTCTTTCACCAGTATTTGGGGCTGGGAATACAACTAGGATTCCCTGAAAGCTTAAACTGCACCAGTTTTCTTTAATAAGAAGTCCTACTAATATTTCTGTTACATACAAATAGTCTTCGACTTACAATTCATTTAGCAACCGTTCAGTTAAAAAAGAAAAAATATATATTTTATAACCGCTTTTTACATTTACGACTGATGCAGCATCCATAGTCATGTGATCAAAATTCAGAGACAGCTGGCAACTGGCATGTATTTAGAACAGAGGTCCCCAACTTTTTGGGCACCAGGGACCAGTTCCACGGAGAAAGGTTTTTCTGTGGACCAGAGGGGGCGTTGTTTTGTGTGTTGCCTGCATCCTGCGGATGGGGCTTTCCTTATTTGTGCAGACTGATTGCTAGCATGCCTGGGCGTTGAGGACCCGATTTAGATGGTTGCAGTGTCCAGGAATCACGTGATCACTTCTTTGTGACCTTCTGACAAATAAAATCATCAGGGAAGCCAGAGTCACTTAACAGCCCTGTTACTAAATAGCTGCAGCGATTCACTTAATTGCAGCAAGAAAGGTCATAAAATGGGGCAAAAGTCAATTTACAACTTTCTCGTATAGCAACGGAAATTTTAGGCTCAATTGTGGTCGTAAAGCGAGGTCTACCTGTATCGCCAATTACACTGGAATCTCTGGAGCCCATCAGAGATATTACTTTCTCTTGAACTCGTTTGGAAATGTCACTTAACAGCCCTGTTACCAAATAGCTGCAGCGATTCACTTAATTGCGGCCAGAAAGGTCATAAAATGGGGCAAAAGTCAATTTACAACTTTCTCACATAGCAACGGAAATTTTAGGCTCATAAGCAGAAACACAAGAAATCCGTAACTGCACCCCCAATGTATTAAAGATAAAGGTAAAGGTAAAGGTTCCCCCCGCACATGCGTGCTAGTCGCTTCCGACTCTAGGGGCCGGTGCTCATCTCCGTTTCAAAGCCGAAGAGCCAGCGCTTGTCCGAGGACGTCTCTGTGGTCATGTGGCCGGCATGAGTAGACACCAAAGGTGCACGGAACGCTGTTACCTTCCCACCGGAGTGGTCCCTATTTTTCTACTTGCATTTTTATGTGCTTTCGAACTGCTAGGTTGGCAGAAGCTGGGACGAGTTAACAGGCGCTCACTCTGTTACACGGCACTCGGGATTCGACCCGCCAAACTGCCGACCTTCTGATTGACAAGCTCAGCGTCCTAACCCACTGAGCCACCGCGTCCCAATGTATTAGGCTGCAGTAAATTCCAACCAGTTATCCTTAAAGCGATGCGCTTGCTTGATACAAGAAAGGTTTTCTAACCGCTGAAGAGCCAGCCTGCAAGAAGAGGCGCGGCCCTCTTCCAAAAGTTTTCACATTTCCTAAGCATGTTTGTCCACTCATAGATTTACACCGCAGCACCACCGTAGCCCGAAGCCTCCCTACAACCCCCATCTCACCTAAACCGCAACGGCCTAGCGGAATAGCTTTGAGCTGCACCGGAGAGGGCCTTAAGAACCCCGCCGCTTTCAGCCCTTCCAGAACTGGGGCTGAAAGAAGCAGCGACCCAAAATCTTCAGGCCCTTCCAGGAGGACATCCCGAGTGCGCAGCCACGTCTCCGCCATCGCAGGAGCCGCGTCCGGCGCTTCCATCTTGGACTGCGAGAACGCCCAACATCTCGCGAGAAATCAAGCCGGCGTTGGAAACAAGACGCGCGCGCCAACCAAACAAGGGAGACGAAAAAAGAGAAACAGGAGGGAAATGTGGGGGGGGGGGTTTGGTTGCAAATGATTGGTCCACTCCAAGAGGATGAAACCATTAAAGAAGGAAAAAAGGGGGGCAGTGGAAGGGAAAGTCCACTGCTTTCGAAAGTGGAGGGTCGAATGAGGGTTCGGTGTGGTGGGCTTAATGAAGGCAGGACTCTTGAGATGAACGGGGAAAATGTGGTGCTAATGATGCGCGAAATTGATGTTCCACCGCAATGGAATAAATACATTCCGACACAAATAAACATAAGGAACAAGTCTCCTTCCAGTTGGCCTCGATTCCCAGAGATACCATAGATACGCGTTTACTATGTAGATCAGGGGTCTTCAAACTTGGCCCTTTCATGACTTGTGGACTTCAACTCCCAGAATTCCTCAGCCAGCAAAGCTGGCTGAGGAATTCTGGGAGTTGAAGTCCACAAGTCATAAAAGGGCCAAGTTTGAAGACCCCTGATGTAGATAGTGTTTACTGAGCAACAATATGCAAGTGTTTTATCCATGCCATCTTCCGGGCTTTTTTTCAAGTTCTCAGTTTAACTTGCCCTGCTGGGTTTTCTAATCTATCGAGCCCGAAGTGGTTGATTTGATTTGATTTATTATATTTATATGCCACCCTTCTCCCTAAGGACTCAGGGCAGCTCACAACAATAAAAACTAAAAAAGAACATGAAAATACAAAATTTTAAAAAGAATTAAACAGATATGTTCAATACATAGTAATTTAACCCCATAAAACCAAATTTAAAACCATAGGCAGTCCAGGCCCGATTGTTGAAACATCCATGTCTTCAGGTCACGGCAAAAGGACCGAAGGTCAGGTTGGCTTTTCGAGGTCACCTGTAATTGACCAAAGGCTGCACATTTTATCTCCTCTATCTCGTTTCAAAATTGAACTTGAGTAGGGAAAGCAGGCAACAACAACAAAATAGCTGCACATGATTTAATAATCTGCATTACTGATTCGAAGTGCGAGAAGCTCCCTGGGAAATAGGCATTGTATCATTAACTTTACAACTGAGAAGAGGATTTTTTAATAAACAACACTTAAATTCTGTTGCTGGAACTAACTTTAATGAAGCTAAAAATGTATATGTATGCATAGATATAGATCATATACATTACAACGATCAGAGATTCAACTGATGCCTCCATTTCTATCTCCATTATTTTTCCGCCCTGTATTTGTTTCTAGAGCACAAATAACTTTGGTTTTCTTATTCTTTCTTTAACACCCCCCTCTAAAAAGAATAATGCAAATCACAATACATTGCTATTCTTTTTACAATTGCTATTTACAATTACTATTTTATAACTATAATTTATAACTATGGCGCTGGAAGATGAGCCCCTCAGGTCAGAAAGTGTCCAATATGCTATTGGGGGAGAGCAGAGGGCTAGTACTACTAGCGCCAGAAAATACGAAGCGACTGGGCCAAAGCCGAAAGGACGCTCAGCTGTGGATGCATCTGGTGGTGAAAGGAAAGTCCGATGCTGTATCTATTCTCCATAGGAACCTGGAATGTAAGATCCATGAATCAAGGCAAGCTGGACGTGGTCAAACAAAAGATGACAAGACTGAACAGTGACATCTTAGGAATCAGCGAACTAAAATGGACAGGAATGGGTGAAATTTAATTCAGAGGACCATCAGGTATACTACTGCGGGCAAGAATCCCTCAGAAGAAATGGAATAGCCTTCATAGTCAATAAAAGAGTAGGAAAAGCAATACTGGGATACAATCCCCCAAATGACAGAATGATCTCAGTGTGAATCCAAGGCAAACCATATCACAGTAAAGAATTGAGGCCTTTGAACTATGGTGCTGGTGAAGACTTGTGAGTCCCCTGGACTGCAAAGTGATCAAACCGGTCAGTCCTAGAGATTAACCCTGACTGCTCTTTAGAAGGCCAGATCCTGAAGTTGAAACTCAAATACTTTGACCACCTAATGAGAAGGAAGGACTCACTGGAGAAGAGCCTAATGCTGGGAAAGATTGAGAGCAATAGAAGAAGGGGACGACAGAATGATATGGTTGGATGGAGTCACTGAAGCAGTAGGCGTGAGCTTAAATGTTTTCCAGAAGGTGGTAGAGGACAGGAAGGCCTGGAGGAACATTGTTCGTGGGGTCGTGATGGGTTGGACATGACTTTGCAACTAACAAAAATAACAAACTATAGTTTACAATAATTTGTATATAATAAAAAACTCTCTTTTTAAGGTCCTGTAATCCCTTAAATTAAGGTAGACTCAGGCTGACTGAATGGAGCTGACCATTTACTGGCTGGATGCCTTTCCTGATGCTGCACAGAGTTTGCAGCAGATTTTTTTTTCTTTGCACCCTAGGAGATAAATATCTGCCACTACCAGGATTAAACTCTCAACTTCCAAATGGGAAGCGAGTGTCTTCACCCTAGACCACTTACCGTAGTTTCCGGCGTATAAGACTACTTTTTAACCCATGAAAATCTTCTCAAAAGTCAGGGGTCGTCTTATACACGGGTGCTGAAAATTTAGGGACAGGGCTGGCTGGAAAACCTGGAGCGGATCTCCCATTTAGTCTGCGCAGGGAAAGCGGGACCAATTGGAGAAGAAGCTGCAGTCTGTGATTTTTTACAGGCTGGGGTCTGGGCGTCTTTCCTTCTAAAGTTGAAGAGCAGCTGTAGTATATCCCAACTTGAAAGGCAGGTGGGGAAGGCAGCAGCCAGAGCAGCGGCTTAGCTCTAAGGACACATTTGACTCAGGAACTGGGTGGGCTGGCTGGAAAACCTGGAGCGGATCTCCCATTTGGTCTTTTTTTAAAAAAATCCCATTTATATCCTGCCCTTCTCCGAAGACTCAGGGTGGCTTACAATTTAAAGCACAAATCAATGTGCTTAGCAATAGCCTTCATTCTGTGTATATGCTTGTTTATTAGGGCTTTCACCCACCCCCCCAAGCAGCATTATTACAAAGTCAGCTTATTGCCCCCAACAATCTGGGTCCTCATTTTACCTACCTTGGAAGGATGGAAAGCTGAGTCAACCTTGAGCCTGGTGGGATGCGAACCTGCACTAATTGCAGGCAGCTGGTGTTATTTAAGGCTCTGCGCAGGGAAAGCTTTAGAGTGAATTAGGAAAAGTGAAAAAGTGAATTAGGAAAATAGGGAACGGTTGCTGGAATTGGGTATGTGTAGCTTAACGAAGAGAAGGGTGAGGGGTGCCATGATAGCAGTGATCCAATATCTCAGGGGCTGCCACAAAGCAGAGGGAGCCAAGCTATTCTCCAAAGCACCTGAAAGCAGGACAAGAAGCAATGGATGGAAACTAGTCAAGGAGAGAAGCAATCTAGAACTAAGGAGAAACTTCCTGACAGTTAGAACAATTAACCAGTGGAACAACCTGCCTCCAGAAGTGGTGAATGCTCCAACACTGGAAGTTTTTAAGAAGAGACTGGACAGCCATTTGTCTGAAATGGTATAGGGTTTCCTGCCTTAGCAGGGGGTTGGACTAGATGACCTCCAAGGTCCCCTCCAACTACTACTACTACTACTACTACTACTTATTATTATTATTATTATTATTATTATTATTATTATTATTATTATATTTTAATTCACTTGCACTGTTTTATGTGTACATGTTTGATGACAAACAGCCTTATGTTTATAAGTGACAGTTTTCCTACTAAGCACCTGCATGTCATAAGCATTTGAATTAAAATTACCATATTAAAATCAAATCTGATGTTTTTTAATTTTTATTTGGTGTGCGTTGGAAGAGGGGTAGTCTTATACGGCAAGTATAGCCCAAACCCTATAACTTAACAGGAAATGTAGGGGGTCGTCTTATACGCCCAGTCGTCTTATACGCCGGTAAATACGGTATATAATTTGCATGCAATAATACAAATCAGTGTTGAAATTGAGTAAAGTCTTGTATAATTTGCACTTTGAAGGGAGGAAAAGCTGATACTATTCCTGCACCCCTGCTATTTCATGAATTAACTACAAACCTTGTGCCTGATATGTAGAGGTGGTCTGTTGGTGAAGCACAAAAGGTTGCTTCTTGGCTAAAGCTGTGATCAAAACTGTCTGCCAGACAAAGCAACATTGTGATTAGACTATCATTTCTCACTGGCTGGTGATGTTGAGGGTAAATTTTCTTTTAAGTTTGCCCATTCTGCATCAAGGAAACTTTAAAGAAAGTTAAACAGTATGGCAGCAAAAATTCAGCACAGGGAAAAATACCCAGGCTTTTTGGGACGCCAGACTAGCGTGCATTCACGTGCCTCTAATCCCCTTGTTTTCTGCAAAGCCAGATTGGAGTCCTCGGGTCCCTCCTTCCAGCCCATTTTGGAGCCGGTCCAAAAGCTGATTGCTGCAGGGTTTCATTTCCAAAGACCCTTTTCACAGGGTCCAGACAAAATTCTAGGACTGAAAAATCAACAGGAGCAAAGGGCTGTTCTAAAGAGGAGGGTAAAGGAGAAAGTGGGAGAAGTCACTACCGAACAAGCGAGGCCTGACAGGTGTTGGGGCACAGTAGGCCTGACTGCTGAGCCCCTTCAGCCTAGTAAGCTGTTAAGGGGTGCATGGGGCAGCTCTCCCTCCCCACCTGCCTTGTGATAGCATCACACACACACACACACACACACACACACAAAGAGAGAGAGAGAGAGAGAGAGAGAGAGAGAGAGAGAAACACTTCCTCCCTGCAGAGAACCAATTGTTAAATTATTTGAATCCCACCACTGAATATTACCATCTGGTGGAAAGCAGAACACAAGCTGGGAAACAAAAAGGGATAGGAATTGAAAGGAGGACAGCTAATTTAGTGCCTTTCCCCCCCCCCCCCCCCATGGCTCAAGGACAGGCAGAAAGCATTTTAAACAAATTAAGGTATAAAACAAGTTTAAAGATTTCAATTGCACTTTCTGTTTTTCACCAGAAGAGAGTGCAATCTGACCATAACATGTGTTTTTATTTTTTAATAAAGTGAAAAAGAAACACAGTTAAACACATGTAGTGATTATATCCTTGTAAGACAAACAAGAATCTTTCTCCCATCAGAAAAAGAAATACTTATTGAATATTATTGAACCCTTAAGAACGAATTACAAGGAACAGCATGCTCTGGTAACAAGTTGAACTGACTATATAAAAAATGAAAATTTCCATATAAACAAGAAATAGGATTAGGCTGTACAGTGAATTCATTTTTAGACTCCAGTGTATTTCAATCTTGGCAGCTTTCAGATAAGTGGACTCCAACTCTCAGAATTCATCAATCATACATCTGAAAGCTGCTAAAGTAGAGAAACTCTAGACTAAAGTAGCATAAAGTAAAGAAATCTTAGCATGTTTGGGCCATCATGGACTTTAATATTTATTTGTTTTATAAAAAGCATCTAATTTAAATTGATAGTAGGAGTTTTAATATGTCAGAAAAGCACCCATCCAAAGCTTGAATTATTGACTACAGGATGTGGAAACATTCCTAAGCTACCTTGATTCTAAGTGGTGCGTTGGGAGAGAGACATTTAAATGAGGGAAATGGTCCTTGGGCAAAGGAATAATTATTCTACTTTTCATATTACAGTTCAAATTTTGTCCCTGATTTTTGATCATAGATAAATAATGACTGTTAGTGTTTTGGAGTTTTTTGTTTTATTTTATCTTGTTCTGTCTATGCTACTTGAGATGGTCTCAAACATAATGTTGAACATACTTGAGTAACCCTGAGTCACCTTATTTCCTCATCATTTGGCAGTGTGTTTTCATTTGTCTTATGTTCTTCTTTTTGTGAAGTTAATTATACAATATATTGCATCTGTATGTTTTCACCAATCCATAGGCCAGTGTATAGTGTATGTTTGCACATGCAATATGGTATGTTCTAATAACCAAGAGCAAAAATAATTGATCCTACTATTACAGCTAAGCATACTCTGATGTACTATTGTCCAATAACATAATTTCAGCTTCAGAAAAGAAGGTAATAAGAGTCTAAGAAAATAATTGATTTTAGTATTACATTATTCTAGTATTAGTAGACATAACCTGAGATTTTATTTTATAATTTGTAATTTCATTTTATAGCATAACATAATTTCAGTTTCATAAAAAAGAAAAACACCAAAATATAGAACAGAGACTTAAAAAGGATCCCCTTTATCGAAATTCGTAAGATATATAGGATTTCTGGGGAACTATTGTTTTTATAAATAGATTTTAAATTAAACTCAGTTATGTCTTGTCTATGGATTTATGTCTGCAGTGAAGATAATAACACAGTGATAGAAACTGGCAGCCAGAGTAAGTACTGACAAAGATAATCATTTCCAAACTGTCATGTGATATTACAGCTAATTTAGTAACTGTGATATTCTACTAGAAGTGTCACTGATGTCAGCCGGGCAACCCTGCAGATTTTCTAGAGGGGGTTATTCAAGTAATTGCTTCCTCCTTAAGCAATGTTGCCAAATCATAGAGCCTTATATCCATCCGACTTACTTTGTTTAATATATACTCCAAATACTGTAATGTTGCAAATTATTTGTACAGAATTAATCTCTCTAGTGTCAGTAATTTATGAAGTATCTTACTCTCTGTTACCCTCAAATCCTGTGGTTCATGAAGAGGAAAAAATAGAGCACATTCTCCCTTGGATAACTATTGTTGGGGGAAAAATTAAAACAATTTCCTTCATGCATTAGAAGCTAGAATTCAAGATAGTACTGAGGGAAACCCCTGCACTAAAAAATGAGCTCTTAGTTTTCTTCTTCGATTTCTATATAAGTATTACTACATTCTTTCTGAGAAAGAGAAAAGAGCATAAATTCTCTGTAGCTGCTCGTTCTCTGGCTAATGCCAGTTTCAGTCTTATGACATTTATCATCATGTTTGTTTATGACATTTATCATCATATTAATGTGTAACATTAACAATTATTCAAAGCATTTCCTAGCAAAGGCAATATACCGTATTATACATGTTCTATTAACCAGTATATGGTGGCTTTGGTTATGTAGTATGTTATAGACACTATTAAAGGAGGAGATACATTCTCACACTGAATTACTGAAACGTTTCACTAAAACTGACTCAAAGTTCTGAATCGATCATCATGTTGAAATGTTTGTCCATGGAACCATTCTGCAAGCATATTACTTCCATGATGAAAAACTTTGTATAGAAAGATTTTTTTAAAAAAAATAATATTAATTCTCTTTAGAGATGAGACACAAGTGTTCTCAATCTCCAGTTCTGTTGTCATTCACCTGCCACTTTTGTTTGTAGAGGAAATGTAATAGATCAACTGGACAATCAACTAAATAATGTAAATGGATTGCTTTAATTTCTTGGTTTTCACTCCTCATTTTGTAAGACACAGCTTGTTAAAAATTACTTTTTTGAGGGGGGGAGAGAGAGAGGGAGAGAGACTGATAAATTTGAAAAAAAAAAGGATTTCTTATTTCACATGATGTGGCCTATTTCTAATAGGCTAAGATGATACTTTTAGTTCATATTTAAAAGGCAACAATACATAGCTATTTTTGTGCATATATGCATGCATCTTTAGATCAGTGTTGAGTTGCCAATTGTCTAGTTTGTTTTTCAGTATTCATCATTTTATAACTTTCTATTAATAAATAATTTCATATCCTTCTCTTTTAATTCTGTAGTTACATTTGCAAACAGACATGGTTGAATTTACAATTGCAAACTTCACTGGATTCAACATATCCTCTTTTCTCTCCCTCTTTCATTTAGATGGTTCATCATATTTTGTTTGTAAATCTGGTTTCATCAGAGAGTCCGTATAAAAACCAATCCAAGAAGTCTTTGCATTTCACTTTTTTTTAGGTTCTAGAGGAAGACATGTGGAACAATCAACAACATCTTCAAAGGAATAAAACTCACAAGGGAAGAAGAAAACAACAACACATTACCCTTCCTGGATAGTCTCATCAGCAGAGGAAATGACGGCAAATTAGAAATGCAAGTCTATCTCAAAACAACCCACACTCACCAAGTATTAACCAAAATAATAATCCAACCTCCCACAAGAGGAGCTGTGTAAAACATTAATCAGATAAGTATAAATGTACTACAGCAACCCAGAACACCAGAAAAAGGCACTGACTGCCTGTACAACGTCTTCCAATAAAATAGATACCCAGGCAAATTTATCAAAAAGTGTCTGACCATTCAACCGTATAGCACAATAACCAACACAAGCAATAAAAATGCCATATATCAAAAACTTCTCAGAAGTAACAAACATATAACCACACAGTATCACACAGCACAGGAACAAAAGTCTCCAAAACATCTTAAGTAAAACAAAAGATCCAATAGTCTACAGAAGTTATCTACAAAATATAGTATAAAAACTGTAACAGTCACTGTGTCGGACAGATAGGCAAAAAAAATAGCAGAGCTCATCGATGAACATCAATTAGCAGTCAAAAGACATGATGAAACTCCTTGATTTCACAACACATGGATAGATTCAACTATAGTTTTAACTGGGAAACTATAGTTTCCTATGAACTAAATCCAAAAATGCTAGGAAATTCCTGTAAAATTGGCATTCAGATAAACTAGCCATCAGTAGATATAGAGAGATAAGTCACATGTACACACCTCTGAAAACAGACAATAAAAAAGCTAAGAAAGAAACAACAAGATAGCACACATCTCTCCAGCAACCTACACCCAGATAAACAAGGATTAGCACCAAACAATCAAACAGAAAACAATGTCCTAATCAAGAAACTACCAAGGAGAAAACCATATCTTCTCCAGCACTGACAGTATGTACAGTATATAAACAGGAAGCAAACTTCATCCTCACTAGCATTGTTGATGTTATTTAGTTGGGTAATGAAATGTCTGCAAGCAAACAACCAAGCTCCAAGAGCACCAAGGACTCCACAGTTCATCTCTGAGTTACATATATTGTCTCCTATTAGTAGAAAAAGTTATCAAGGGGGTTAGGGGAGGAATACATTTTGCCTTTATCCTATGTTGTTGTTTTTCCTCATGGGAGGAGGAAGCATTTCTCCCAAGTAGTTTGAAGCCAGCTAAACCTGCCCCAATTCTTAAAAACTGGTTATTGGAGAAGCAGGGCAAATATAACAATTTAGGAAATAATAATTATAGATGTGAATTGGGATTTGGAATTTTTTAACTAGAGAATCTAAATGTATCAAGTTTGTGTATGTGATCCCGGCTGGAGAACAATTAGCTAGGAGAAACTTTTTCAAATTCAACAATTCTTCACTTGTTCTAATTACCCACCTCTTTTCCTTCTCCCTTTCTTTTTCACTCCCATTAATACCCTTGTCTTGATGTACGTAATAAAGAGCTTGCATTTCTTTATTGAATCAGCCCATTGATTAGAAATGATGAACTTTAACAATTTGCCTCTTGCTTAGGCTAACCTGAGAGAAAAATTGGAAGAGATCTGCCACTCTGCTTCTCTCAAATTAAACTGGTAAAGACAGATTTACTGTGAAATACAATAAATAGTGAAAACAAACCTAACCAGCTTTTCTAGAAACCTGGGAAGAAGCTGCAGGAGGATGGTGGGTGTTATGTATCCAGTGCAGGCACCTGCATAGCAGCAGACACTAGGGGGCGTTGGCCTGGACGGTTTTGGCGGGAAACCCAGTTTCGGCAGGAAACCTAGGGCCAACCCCATTGGCTAGCCGCCTACCTGGCCAGGGATATAAGGAGGCCAGGTAGCCCTTGTTCTTCAGTACGTTCCCCCCCAATAAAGAGCTGAACACGTACTCTGGCTGGCGTCTCTTCCTTACGTCGGACCCACTACATTACAGTGGGTAAAGGGTTTAGAGAATCCCTTCATTCATTCATTCATTCATTCCCAATTAATAAATATGGAACTACATTCTCTATTACAAGCTGTTTTCTGGATTTTAGGCTCAAAAATCAGTATCTGCATATATGTATTGTCCAGAATGTATCTTCTTTTTTCTACCATAGCCATGCAGGATCATGAAACCATGACACAGCTATTGGTCAAAGCACCATGTTGCAAAGTTGCTGAGTTGCTGTCAGCTTAAAACTACAGCTTGCAAAAAGCTTTTTAAATAGTAACAAACAATCCAAGAACTTTTTATTTCCAATGCAAAACACATTTTTAGTTCAAAAACATAGAATGCAAGCCATTTAGTTTGATCCTCCTTTCTGTTAAGTGTAACGGGCGTTTCATGGTTGGTAGGTCAAAAGATGATCAAAGATAAACTTTGAACTGCTTTGAAGGGAGAAGGGTGTGGAAACATTTTTTAATGTTATTCAGAAATGTTCTTAACATCAAATTTGAGGCAGAACAAATTGTTTATTTCTTAAATGATGTGGGGTGGAACAACAAGGAGCTAGATGGTACGTCAATAGTGATTACATTTTGTGCAGCCATCGCTGGGTAGAAGCTATAAATATGAAGAGAAAGGAGATGCCTTGAGGCAGGTAGAATGAAAATAATATGATTTTAATTGATCTTAGTATTTTTTTCAAGTTAGCATGCTTTTAAATGAAATTAAAACAGACTATAAATTCTGTATAACATGGTAAAAATAAAATTGACAGGTTTATTATTAGTTTTTGCTAGTTCCAGATGCCTGATTGATCTATACTTATGGTTATCTATGGAAGCAAAGAACTCCATGAAAATCAGTTAGATGTTTTGGACACAGGAACACTGCAGAATAGTATTCAAAACTTGAGGTTTCCAGGTCTTATACAGAGAAATAGTAGTGTTAGTTTGAAATCTGAAGGAATTGAGGGATGGGGAGGAATTTTTGCTGGGTTTTTTAGAGGCTATCTTGAAACCTTAAGTTGCTGAGGCTGCCATCTTGAAAATACTCACTGAAGAATGTTGACATTATCTTCAGGTAGCTTTTGGGAATGAATCTCTTGAAGATGGCAAAGAAAATCCAAGATATTCAGGGGAGGTTTGATGAAATAAAGACGACTCTGTGAAAGCAGAACTGATGATCACTGTGTTGTATGTAATTATCAACACTGATCAAAATAAAAAACGCGTGTCAGCTCCCTTTGACAGCTGACAGCCGCACACGCGGTTTCCGTTGACAGCTCCACACGTGGCTACAGTTGACAGCTGAGTTTGACAGCTGCCCACATGGTCTGCGCGGATTGGAAGGAGCCGAAATGGCGGGAAGTGTTCTAAGACAGGGATTGGCTAGCCACCCGCTGGCATCCCTATATAAGGGGAGATTGTCCCCTACTTGTTCGTTCCTGTGAGGCAAAATAAACAACTGTTGTGTTAAGCCAGCTGTCCTGCTTTCTTACCGGGAACCCGCCGCAAACACTACAATCACCACATAGGTTGCCCACATATGCTATGGATAGCTATTCATGAGGAGAAGACAGGACAATGTTCTTCTGCAGGGTTGAATGCTCAGGAATTAGCATTAACCTTTTAAAGGACACTAAGTTCACATCTAATAATCACTTGCAAATTGCCTAATGCAGTAACCATTTTAAAGCTATTTGAGACCTTGAGAACAGCAAGTTTGAAAAAGTCTTCTTTCGGTGAGTTTATCTTTAACCCTGAACAAAAGAAAAATTAATTATAAACTCAACAACTTAAAGAATCTGAAAAAACAGCAAAAAAAACTAAGGGTTTGATCTTATAATGTTATAAACAGACTAATTCTAGAAAAATTTGGAATACAGTATAATAAGATTTTGGAATTAATTATAAAGAACAAAGACTTTCTCATGGGAAATAATCCATCTTGGGGGTTTTTAGAAGACATAACAGAGATAAGTAATTTCGTTATTTTAAAAAAAAGCAACACTAGAGGACTAAAGATTTTAAGTAGAGGAAGAAAACAAGCCTATAAAATGCCAAATGTTATAACACTGAAAATACTGAAGGAGAATGGGATCAGAAATTAGTAGCTACTGTATCAATAATGACCGTAATGATGTCTGTTTCTATGGATACACTATGCCCAAAAGATGTTATTGAAGAAATAACATAGTACAAATTTTATCTGACAAGATAGAGATGATACTGAACTTTATTACTATAATCAAAATTCTTAATATCATTTTGTACACGTATAAAATATGTATAAAGAAGATAGAAAATCCCATGTGCCTAATTCAGAGTCATCTGAGTCGTTAGACCAAATACTGGTAGATGTCAAATGTTTTAAAATAGAAAATTCAATTGCATGATAGTAGCAATGAAAGACTTTTTGCCCTGACAAAAGTTGTTACACTCACTGCTCTGTGGTGTGTGAATGTGTACTGTATGACTATCTTTGTACATGCATTTGTGTGGGATTATGTGTGTGCATGCATTCATACAATGAAACAGAATAATGATAGAGAGCTTCAAGGTTTTGGTAGAAGAGAATATAAATCCTAGCCCATATCTAATGTTTGTTACCAAGCTGTGAGATAGTAGGTAGCCTTTAAAACCTGATGTAAACTTTCATTTTAATTTCAAAGATTTAGAAGAAAGACTGCAGAACTCTATGAAGAGTCCAATTCCAAGACTTCACTCCCCAGTGCAAGTGCTCCAAGAACGAAATCTTCCTGGATCTTTTAGTCTCCCATGTATCACTTTCCCTCTTGGAATAATTGCAAGGAATATAAAAGAGAATTATCTGTTGTTGTTTTTTTCTGAGTGGCTTTTATTATAACAATCAGTAAAGGTAAAGGTAAAGGTAAAGGTTCCCCCGCACATGCGTGCTAGTCGTTTCCGACTCTAGGGGCCGGTGCTCATCTCCGTTTCATAGCCGAAGAGCCAGCGTTTGTCCGAGGACGTCTCCGTGGTCATGTGGCCGGCATGACTAGACGCCAAAGGCGCACGGAACGCTGTTACCTTCCCACCGTAGTGGTCCCTATTTTTCTACTTGCATTTTTACGTGCTTTTGAACTGCTAGGTGGGCAGAAGCTGGGACGAGTAACAGGCGCTCAATCTGTTACGCGGCACTCGGGATTCGACCCGCCAAACTGCCGACCTTCTGATCGACAAGCTCAGCGTCCTAACCCACTGAGCCACCGTGTCCCTATAACAATCAGTACTGTACTCCAAAGTGGGAGTTTCAATAGAACAATTACAGTTCCATTCTTTCAAGCATGTGTTGGTACTTCTGGAAATAATTCCTTCATTTTTTAAAGAATATATTGCTTTAGAATATATTGCTTTACAATTTCAGAATTGTAAAAAAACAAGCACCCCTATGCTGATGTAGCCAAACTTTGTGGGCTGCTTCATCTGGTATCTTGTCATCAGCCTCAAGAGATTTATCCTTTTGTACCTCCTGAATTTGGAGTTCTTTGATTGGCATACATAGGACTACCGGTTTTGGGTTTGCAAACTCTAGATTACGAGACGACAACAAAGAAATTGAGTTTTCTGACTCCCTTGGCAGATATCTTGTTGTCCTCAGGATTTTTATAGTCTGGTATAGTGGCTCTAAGCATAGATTTTAGGGAGAGTTAATTGTTACTGCCTCCACACTTGAATATTAATCCCCTTGAGTAGATAGTTGTCATTTATGGGGTAATAATATCTCTCTGTCTATCTCTCTGTCTGTTTCTCTATCTGTCTATCATCTATGTCTGTCTGTCTGTCTGTCTGTCTGTCTGTCTGTCTGTCTGTCTGTCTGTCTATCTATCTATCTATCTATCTATCTATCTATCTATCTATCTATCTATCTATCTATCTATCATGACTATTTTTACTTTCCTAAATCAAAGCCCTAGACTAGTGAGAGGCTGTTGTCCCTGGCAGAAAGACTGCCTCCATATTCATCATCAAAATGAGTATCTTAGATCATTTCTGGAATCCATTTTCTTTATGTGAAAGAAACTGTAATTTGCCCATCTGTTGACAAGGTTTTAGCGCAGCACTTAACATCCTAGTTGCTTTGATAATTGACTTGGTATCTCATCTTTCCCAGCAGGACCGATACAATAAACTGCTACAGATTACAGTATAAATATGCTTTTAGGCATTCATTGAAATGTGTTTCTTCCATTGAGAGAAGAAGAGGGGAGGAAAGAGAAGAAGTAAATTTCAGGAATACACAGAAAGAAATATTAATTGGACCCAAATGTTTTAAATTAATTTTCAAATGTGAACAATGAGTTTTATATATAGTATAACTGCAATAATACAATATAAGATAATAGATTAACCATATTATGGTATCTGTCAAAGCATGACAACTCTATGAGTATATTGTTACTCATATTTACCAAGAACAAAGATCAACACTTTTCAATAAAAATAAAAGTGGAAAAACCATTAAAATTGTTTAAAAAAATCCAGTAGCAACAGAATAAAATGCTATCCTTAAAATTCATGCTGTAATGTTGGTAGAAAATATATATTCAAATCTGGCTACAATAAATCATACAGTTAATTTAAGGTTTTAAGCTTGATTTCTTACTTTGTTTTAGAAATACAATTGCTAGAATTTCCATCCTCAAAGGCAGACAGTCCAAACCACTCACCTCACCCGCCAAAATTTCTGGAGATGGGAATTGTCATATGCTAAATGGGGATTAAAAAATCTGAATTTAGGGTTTCAGTCTCAATGGATCTGTTATGGGCCTATTGTCAAGTAGGAATTATCTTGGCTATGCTATATCTTCCATTAGTAGCAATATTGGGAGTTGAGGACGTTGGCCTTGCTTTTTGTCTTTTCTAATTATAAGAATGACTTGTATGTCCACAGCAGAAATGTCTCTTTAAAGAAGTTTTGTTACTACGGTCCCTGGAGGCATTATGTGACCTTGCCCATTATACATATTCCAGAGCAGATCTAAGTCACCCTTCTGTCCAATAAACAGTTCAGTGGATTATTTTGTGATTGCTGCATTGGACCATATTCCTAAAGTAGGCAGAAAACACTTGTCCTAGTTGATTTATTTTTCTTTATTTTGGACAAGAATGGTAGTTGATCCTCTATACAGAGTGGTTCTTCTCCTATGTTGACATATACATCACATTAGTTGCTAGAATTGTTCCTTGAAAGAAACTGCTGTAATATACTAGTTCTGAGGAGGAAGCAGTTCTACCGAACCAAAGAGTTGGAAAGGAATAAAAGTTATCTAGTCTACTCTACTCAGAGCAGGATCACTGATAAACCAGTCAGTGACAATGCTTAGCAAAACACTCACCATGTCAGGTAACAGCCTGTTTCACCAGCTGACAGCTCATACATTCAGGAGGTTACTCATTATGTCTAGTCTGAACCTTCTTTAATTTTAGCCCCTTGGTTCTTGTCCTGGCTTCTGCACAATAGATAATACATCCACACCCTCTTTCATGGAACAGCTTTTTAGATATTGGAAAACTGCTATCATATCTTTCCTTAGTCATCTTTTCTGCAGGCCAAATATACCAAGATCATTTAACTGTTCCTCATGGAATATGGATTCTAGACACTTAAAAATCTTAGTAGCCTCTTCTGAACTTCCCTCAATTCGTCACTGGACTTAAAATGTGCCCAAGGCAAAGTAGAGTTGAATAATTACTTCTTATAATTTGGCTTTTAATGCACTGTCAGTTCACTTCAATTTGCCTTTTTAGCAGCTACATCATGTGGCTGGCTTCTGTTTAATGAGATCTGTACCACCCTAGATCCTTTTCACTTTTTCTCCACCATCTTTTACTCATGCCCTACATTTTTGTTACTCAGATGCAGAAATTTATATTTTATCCTGTTTCATTCCATTCTATTCATGTCAGCCCCTGCTTAAATTTATTTAAAACTTTTTAAATCTTGTCTTTCATCTAAATGATTAGCTTCCTTTCCTAGTTTTGGGTCATATACAGTGTTTCTAAGTGTTTTCTCAAATCCCTAACCTTAGTCATTTAAAAAAATGGTGAACAGCACAGGGCTTAAGATATAGCCCTATGGCAACTTCTACCCTCCTAGTTGAAGTGGACCCATTAGTAAGCTCTCTTGGGATATAATCATTTAGCTAACTATGAATCCATCTAATAGTGGTATCATATAGTCCATATTTTGTTATTTTGTAAAGGAGAATTCAGTCAGGGATTCTGGTGAAATCTTGGCTGATGTACCAAGTACGTATCTACACCATTCCCTTGATCTACTTAAGCTAGTGGTTCTATCAAAGAAGACTAGCTTAGTCTGGCATGGTTTCTTTGTGACAATTCACACTATTTCCTGTTAACCCCAGCCTGTGGAAGTGTTCAGAAACATGCTGTTTGATCATTTGTTTGAAGACCTTTTCTAGTACTCTTGTCAAGCTGACAGGTCTATAGCTTTCTACTTCATCTTTTTGGAGATCTATCTCTGGTCATCTGGAACTTCACCAGTCAAAAGTCTTTTATCTTGTAGTAGAGATGGAAAATTGTATCTAAACATAGAATTCTGTTCTACACTTGTTCAAGTGAATTAGATGATGATAATAGGAAATAGGCTTTAAGGAGGGGAAACTATTCCTCTCAAGCAAGAGTTCCATTCCCTTATCACAGGAAAAAACAAACTATATGTGCTGAGTTGAGAAGAAAGAAGTTGGATGGATGGGTGGCTTGCAGTCTAAATGAGCTCCTGCATTTATTTATTTATTTATTCATTTATTTATTTGTTAAATTTATATACTGCCCTATTCCCGAAGGACTCAGGGCGGTTCACAGGGCAGTTAAAACAGTACAAAAAGAGAATAAAATGGAATTAAATTAGTACAAGCCCACAATTCATAATAACAATAAAATTAAAATTTTAAAATTAATTTAATATGATTTAATTAAAATACTTTAAAATTTAAAATCCCTCAGTCCAGGCCAGACAATTTGAACAACCAGGTTTTTAAGTCCCGGCGAAACAAGCGAAGGTCGTGGGCAGTCCGAAGCTCCATCGGCAGTTCGTTCCAAAGGGCGGGTGCACTCACAGAGAACGCCCTCCCCCTGGGAATCACCCGCCGGCAATCTCTAACCGGCGGAACCCTAAGGAAACCCTCCCTGTGGCGCGCACAGGACGATGGGAAGCTGATGCTGGTAGCAGGTGCTCCCTAAGGTAATCCGGACCCATGCCGTTTAGGACTTTATAGGAGGTGATTTCCCATCTTTATTCTAGTTTATACTGTCTAAGTTATGCTTTTTAGGGAAAATGGCAAAACAAATCACAACAACCTAAAAAGGAATGCTAATAGCGAAAAACACAAACAAGTATCACACATTATTTAGTGTTTATTTATTCTTGGAAAAATATTCATACAATAAAGTAATATATACAAAATTGCCTGAGTTAAGAAGAGCAAAAAAGAGAAGTCAATGAGAAATGTGGCTAAGGTGACCAAGACAAGTGTGTAGAAGTTAGAGGATATCTAGATACATGCACCTACTGGACTAAATGTACATTTTGTTGGCACAAATTCAGTTTAAACAGATAAATTGTGGTATTACATCAAAGTTCTATAAACAATAAAAACTAAAAAAAATGTAGAAGAATGCTGAAGTTTGGATATAGCCCAATTCTTAAGCTAATTAAAGCATATGTGCTATGACAATTATTGTGTCCAATGCTAATTTCTACTAAAAACTCCAGTGGAAGCAACACAATCCTGTGACAATCTAGTTTTAAAGTTATAAAATGTTTCAAAATATTAAACTGTCTGCTTTTGCACGGCTTGCTTTCTTGAGCTGCTATACATCCATGTTTTTTTCTATTTCTGTCATGAACAATAATTTGCAGCAATTTTGAAAATTTCAGAACATTGCACATAAAAGATAGGTACACATGTGTATATTATAAACATTGCAATGATTCAACTAATAATGACCATTTTAAATAGGAAAGCATGAAAGCCAAGGAGTGGTTGAAACTGCACTGCAAGCAAAATTAGGGGATGTAAAATGAAATAACAATAATCTAAAATGCAAATTGGCCAATCACTAGAATATGTGTTGTTTGAATATGAAATGTTAACTTCCTGGTAAGCAGCCAATTTCCATTTTATTAATATTCCATGGAAACATAAGAAAATGGATTAATAATTATGCAGTTAATTATATCACTAGTCAAACTGTGACAGTCAGACTGTAAGACTACAGAAATTATACTTAACGTTTTGCCAGTTTTTTCAGACTTTTCTCAGCCCTCAATTTCTCAACAGCTTGGTAGCTATTTGGCTTAGAGCCAAGTATGTAAAGAATTGCCTTTTTCTATATACAGTTTCATGATCATCTTCACAGACTTTAATCCATATGCCACTCCCCATATGTGATGTGGGGGATGGAACTTGGGAGGACAGCCTTTTGGTAGTAAATATTTTAACTAAAAAAAATAGTGTGGGAAACACCACTGTTTCACAAAGATGTAATGATGTTTGTGCTTCTTGTACCAGAAGACAAAGATGATGTCTTATTTTTTTATTCAGAATTTTTTTTATTCAGGAAACTAACGAATGCTTTAGTCATCCTTCTTATGGATTAAAGCAATGCGCTCTACATGTGCTCCTTGAAGCACATCCAGAAACTACAACAGGTGCAGAATTCACTGGTGCAAGCAGTCTCGGGCTTACCAAGAGTTGCACATACAATGAGAGCTGCATTGTCTATAGAGATTTTTAGTCATCCAGGTCATAGTTACCCCAAAGATGCTTTTTCACAGGGCAATTGGGCTTTCTTGTTTTTCTTTGAAGACGTTTTCTCATCCATGAAGCTTCTTCAGCTCTGACTGGATGGTGGCGAATGGAAAACTTTATGCTCCTTGCAGACAGCTGGTCATTTGCATTCTTTTAGAGAGTCATTAGTGCTACCTGGAGGCTTATCTGTGTCTTTTGCACAGAGAGGACCCCTGGTTTAAAAGAGGGGTCAAAAAGGCCATCTATATCAAAACTGAACAGTCGTCTCTCAACAGAAGGGGAGGAATATGACATCATCTATACACAATCCTTTCAACAGTTCCAAAAAGGCTCCACACACATTAGCACTACTCAGGTGACCCTGAAGACAGAGAAAAGCCTCCAGGTAGCAATAATGGCTCACTAAAAGAATGCAAATGACCAGCTGTCTGCAAGGAGTATAAATCTTTCCATTCCCCACCATCCAATCAGAGCTGAAGAAGCTTCTTGGCTGAGAAGTGAAATGTCTTCAAAGAAAAACAAGAAAGTCCAGTTGCCCTGTGAAAAAACATCTTTGGGCGAGCTGCACTAGGTTCCAATTCCTCTTCCAATTCAAGTGTTGGCAGTCACCTTTAAAGTCGCTCGTGGCAGGAGATCAAGTTACCTGAGAAACCATCTCATCCCAATTACATCGACTCATTCCATCCAGTCAGGCAGGGAGGTTATGTTGTAGATCTTCTCGGTTAAAGAATTTTGATAGGTGGACTCTAGGAAGAGAGTCTTCTCTGCCACTAACTCCACACTACACAACATCTTGCATCACAGGTGAGTGTGAAGATCTGGTTCAGCCAATTAATCAGGAGGTCTGAGAGTGATATGCGACCCTGGGGGTGGTTGATGGCTTCAGGGTGTGCACTCCTTCTCTTTTAACTCTTTTAACATCTTCATTTTAACCTTATTCTTCATTCAGTTTTTATCTTTGTTTTTAACACTGCTTCTTATACTACTGTATGTTTTTTTTTTTATTGTGAACCGACTAGTCACTTAAGTGAGATGGGTGATGTAGAAATTCTCAACTTGGCCTTATCAAAATCCAAATAGGATTAAAGCTATGTATTTATTTATTTTATTGACAAAGTTTATCTATTTTTAAAAAAACACTTTCATCCTCTTTTGTCAGAAAAACTCTCAAAGCTACTTATATGTATAATGCACAAAATATAGTAGCCCTCACTGGTAATTTACAAAACATGCACCTGAAAGACTATTTGCAACAGAGAGATACTACGGAGCAAATATGGGACTAAAAAGTATTATTTTGCATTTGAATAATTATTGATATGATATATATATGTTTGGAGTTTATCTATATGAGTTAAAGTGCGATAGTTTAAATAGTTTAGGATTGTTTGCATAAGTTAGATTATGATTGTTTGTATTTTTATACCCTGTACTCAGCTCTTGGAAGTCGGGGGGGGGAGGGGAAAGGGAGGGAGGGGTTGGGGAGGGTTGGGGAGTGGGAAGAGGGGGGGAGGGGAGGGGGTTGGGAGGGGTTTTGTTTTGCTAAAGATAAAATGTATTGTAAAACTTTTCAATAAAAAAACATGCTAGAAAAAAATAGTGAAAAACGTGGGTGGAAGGAGACCATAAACTTAAGAAGTTAGTCTTTAAACTTAAGAAGTTAGTCTTTAAACCTGCAAAAGTTTTCAAAATGACTAGTTTGAATGAAAGTGCTCATAGTGAAGAAAAATGGAACTGATTTCTCAGCAAATTGAAAGGCATAACACAGCATCATCATTTCTTGCTTTGCTATACATTCAGCATCATATATATAGTACCTGTACTAAATAAATACTTCAGCTCAGAAATTACCATCCAAAATACAGTGAACATATACAACATTTGCTTCAGCTTCAGAATATGAGGAGACATCAGACTTTTCTATAGTTTATTGTCTCTGTATATGCATAGGTAAAGGTAAAGGTTCCCCCACACATGCATGCTAGTCGTTTCCGACTCTAGGGGCTGGTGCTCATCTCCGTTTCAAAGCCGAGGAGCCAGCGTTTGTCCGAGGACGTCTCCATGGTCATGTGGCTGGCATGACTAGATGCCAAAGGCGCATGGAACGCTGTTACCTTCCCACCATAGTAGTCCCTATTTTTCTACTTCAATTTTTACGTGCTTTCAAACTGCTAGGTTGGCAGAACCTGGGACCAATAACAGGCGCTCACTCTGTTACGCGCCACTCAGGATTCAACCCATCCAAACTGCCGACCTTCTGATCGACAAGCTCAGCATCCTAACCCACTGAGCGTACCTTCCCTTCTGTATATGCATATAAAGGTAAAGGTTCCCCCGCACATGCGTGCTAGTCGTTTCCAACTCTAGGGGCCGGTGCTCATCTCCGTTTCAAAGCCGAAGAGCCAGCGCTTGTCCGAGGACGTCTCTGTGGTCATGTGGCCGGCATGACTAGACTGTAACAGAATAACAGGATGACAGAGTTGAGGTCTTGTAGTCCACTTCACTGCTCAAGCATGAAAACCTAGATCGTATCAGACAAATAGTTGTCCAATCTCTTCTTAAAAACCTCCAGTGTTGGAGCACCCACAACTAACAGATTATTTGTTACATAAGATACTTAGACACATAAGATTCTCATATTGAATCAAGAGTCATATTAAGACTTCTGAATCAATACATTTTGTTCTCACCTTTTACACAGATCAGATAATGAAAATATTAGTACAAGGCAAGGCTTTGGGTAATTATGCTATATAACATAGTAAATTGTTGTGAAAAGTGTAGTTTAGAATGAAGTAAGAGTCAGGGAAAGCCTTATGTTCTGGAGATTGGACATTTAGTAAAGCATAAGTAAAATCATGTACATGCTTACTGAGTTTGTCCCAATAGTTTCAATACATTTGATATTATTATTATTTATTAAATACAGAGTAGAATGCTAGGCCAAAATTTGAAATCTGTATTCTAAGAAACATGAACAACTCCAGTCCTCCATCCTCATCCTGTTATTCCTTCACCTTCCACTGTACAAGGAGAAGGAACAATCAAAATAATTTAAAGCTTGATAATTATTACAGAAGGAAATTTTCCTGCTTCAGTTAATTGCTTCAGTTCATCACATTATTATTACTCACTAGCTATACATTTCTTATTAATGTTTACTCTATTTGCTAATGTGAGAAAAAAGGCTATAATGCCCATCTATGATGCTGATCCATTTACTGCAGATTCAACCCCAAAAGAATCCTAACCTGCCTAAAGACTATTTTGTTCTGAGCCCTTTCGTTGTTGTTGTTGTTGGTGGTGGTGTTTAACTGATAAATTTGAGGAAAATAATTGTCATATCACTGGAAAGTATAGAAATGCAAGTTATGACTGATATAGCAGGTTTTCCCATCACATTTTCATATATACCATTACACCTTGTATGTGGTAATCCTTTCCATATATAGAATATGTCGCTTATGGCTACAGCCCATTCCTCCTATCCACTTATCTACTAAACTGATACTCTTCCTTTCACTCATATATTAAAAATAGAAGAGGATCATATTTTAAATGTGTTTGTCAAATTAGTGTAAATACCATGTATGGCTAGGTCTCACTTGTGTGGAACATTTCTCTTATTTGCCCATTGTAGCAACTGCTAGAACCCAGTTTTTCAATAATTGGACTTTATCTCATAATAGAGCAAAATCTTCCTGAATGCAGTGTTTTCTGTGTATGGCATATGTCTCCCCAAATCTGTTCGTTATCTTGATATTGCTCCAGAGGGTTATTTGATTTAAATAGAAATTAGATGGATTTTTCTACCTTGTGGTTTATTATCATCCAGAGACTCCCTTCTTCTGCCAGATTTATACATTTGTTGTATGGTATCACAAGAGATTTTTAGGTTTCACAAACATAAACATTAGTTTTTATTATACCAGCAATTTCTGCTATGACTATAATGCTGAATCTGTATGTTGTGCTGTCATTCAGATTTTAAGAAAAATAGCAAAGAGATGACCTGGGTAAGAAACATATTTTTCCCATTATTTAAGAAGGGAAGGCTTTCACGCAGGTGTTCCTATTTGAAAGCCACTGGTAAAGATAATACCTGCTGTGAATGTCAGAGTGTTTCCCACTCTCTCCCCTTAAGAGATCATTTTTTTAAAAAAAGAAGTAGTTCTCTCAAAACATAACTCCAGCTGTGAGGGCAAATGTGGGCTTAGATAAAAGGAAATAAGAGCATGTCAACCAAACAATGAGCCCTAGAGTAATTTCTCTGTGTTGAAAATAGCTGGTAAAATGATTTTAGTATCTAAAATAACGATCTGGGCTACTGTACAATATGTCTTCAAAGAGCAAAGACAATGGAACATCTCCTATCACCTCAGACAGAGGGAATCCATACATTTTGCTGCAACTGAGCAAGTTTCATTTTTCAGATGGATTTCATAAAGCAACCAACAGGAAAAAAATTGTTGCACCTTAAACAGGACTACCGTAGATGGGGTATATCAGCATGTCAGCAAAAACACAGATAAAACCTAATTTTTGCTGCCATCTACTGGTCTTTAGGATTTCTGTAGCCTAAATGTGTAGCTCTACTTTAAGGGCTTAAATTTTGGTGGATTATAATCCAACTATTACAATAGTTACATTGAGAGTTGTACAACTGAAAGATGAGGAATCAAGTATCAAGCATGCATATACTGTATACTTATTCATCTTTTCAATAATTATATTTCTATTTCTAACAGGAATAAATAAATGTATGTGTAGCTCAGAGTTGGCATATTGTTCAAATTATTTAAATTAGGTTACAAACATGTTATCAACATGCTAGCTAACAACATTAGTACTGGAGATGTGGGAACTCAGGTTCCTTGGTTAGCAAGGGTTGTATGTATCTTTCTATTACATATCCATGCTTGGAAGAGGGAGTTCTTTGGGTGTTAATTTGCATATGAATTAAAACTTTGGTTGTATTTTTTGACAAGTTTATACTGATATTTATTTACTTATTTATTTAAATATTTTATATAGCCACCCAACTCTGTGACTCTGGGTGGCATACCCTGTCCAAATTAGTAATAATCATTAATATGCATCCCAACTCACATTCCTATATTTAAACTGCTCCAGTGTTTGGGTAAGGAACCATATTTTTAAAGCCTTTCTAAAGGCCAGCACAATTAAAGTCATCCAAACCATTTATGTGTTCATTGGTTGGAAACTCACACACTTTTTAAGAATTATGTAGCAAGTTTCATGTGTTCTAAAATTTGTACTATTTCCTTGTTGGGTAGTTGTCTGAGGTTGTGTGAAAGATTAGCGGTGTCAGCATCATGTCCTTTGACAGATTTGTCTTCAATTTTGCTCTGTTCTTCTGCTGAAAAAGATCCAAATCTCTCTAATCAAATGACTTCTTTTTCAAACATTCAGAACAAAAGGAAGGCAGAATTAAAAGCAGATTTAAACACTAACTCTCAGTTTTCAGGGTTTTATTTAACAACAAAGAAGTAGCAATTAAAACAGTTCAAGGATAAGAGGGATTTAAGCTGCTGTGTTCACAGCTGTACTAATGGTACAGCTCTATTATTTCCTGCTATCACCTAAGGCTGATGGATGAGCTGCTGCCAATTGTTGGAAGAGGAGTCTGAAAGAACTGGCTGGATTTTTCTCCTTTTACCACAGCCTGATAAAGTGGCTGTTCTTGAGGCATTTCTTTGGTAACAATTACAGCAGGCTGACTATCTACATATTTAGATTCCCTTTGCCTACTAGACTGTTTTTCTTTTTTGACTATTGGTCTAGGTTAGTGGTGGGGAACCTTGGCTCTTTTATACTATAGAATGCCCTTGCTGGAGTCTCCACCCAGAGCCTCTATGACAGGGGTGTCAAACTCACAACATCATGTGACGTGTCATGACATATCACAACTTTTTCTTCATTGCCAGCAATGGGCTGGGTGCGGTTTTGGCATGACGCATCAGGCCCGCGGGTCGGCAGTTTGACATCCCTGTTCTATGAAGACTCCAAGCCTCTTCTGCTAATACTAGGGCCTCTCCTTTCACACTAGAAAAAGGGCCACAGTTTGATTTCTGTCTCCTTCCCTTTTTGGGTCTTTGGGCTTTTTCAGATTTGCTCTGTCTAATAATACATTGGCTGCATTGGCTGCCAGTTGCCCTCTGGGTGAGATTCAAGGTGCTGGTAATGACCTATAAAGCCCTTCATGGCATGGGTCCGGATTCCCTACGGCAACCTTCCTCCGTCCAGTGCGCTCCCACAGAGTGGGCCTCCTCAGGGTGCCTCCGATCAGAGAATGTCGATTGGTGGCCCCCAGGGGGAGGGCGTGGGCGCGCCAGACCTATGGAACCGCTTGCCGGTTGAGCTCCGGATGGCCCCCGACCTTCGCTCCTTCCGACGTGATCTAAAAACCTATCTATTTGAACAATCCGGCCTGGTCTGATGGGTTTGGGGTTTGGATTTGGTTTTAACATTGTTTTAATTATTGTACTATATTGGGCATAATTATTTAATATTTTTTAACTTTTGTATGTATATTTTGATATTTATTGCCCTGTACACCGCCCTGAGTCCTTCGGGAGAAGGGTGGTATAAAAATTTAATAAATATAAATATAATAAATATAAAAGAGCCAGGGTTCCCCACCCCTGGTCTAGGTTTAGGAATCTACCCTGAGGAAGATTTATTTATTTATTTTATTAAATTTATATGCCGCCCTTCTCCCTAAGGACTCAGGGCGGCGCACAACAATAAAAATTAAAAACATAAAATAGAAAATTTAAAAAAGAATTAAACAATAAATACAATAATTATATGACAATTTAAAAACCAGTAAAAATCTAATTAAAACCGTAGTCAGTCCAGGCCCGCTTGTTGGAACAACCACGTCTTCAGGTCATGGTGGAAGGACTGAAGATACTCCTTCCGAGATAGCTTCTGAGATCTGCAAGTGGGCATTGCACACCACCCAGAGGCTACCATACGAGGACAAGTTATGCATTGAAAAGATTGCTTAGAGGAGACAGATATTAATCTACCAAATCTCCGGTATGGATTGCCCTTGTGACTATGTAGGACAGATGGGGAGGAAACTAACCACCAGATTGCAAGAACACAAGTTAGTGATTGGACAAGTAGACCCAAATGCATTAGTAGCCTCATACTACAATGAACAAGGACATGCATTCAATTTTGCAGCTAATAAGATTGTTGGGTAAGCAGGCACAAAAACAGCCAGGGAAGTGATTGAAACCTGGGCAAGTAGCCTCTCATCAGTCAACAGGAGTACTGGTTTACCACCAACTTATCAAATACTTAGAAGGCAAGGGGTGGGCAGCACAAAGGACAGCCAATGACCTAATAGCTAGCTATCAACATACCCAAATCAACATCTAAAAAGCTACATACAAGAGGCACCATATAAATGCCACACACAGAACAGCACACACTGTTCTAAATAGAAGTTCCCTGATGATGGGCTCCAGCATGAGTTGAAAGCTCGGAAGACAAAACCTCTGATCCCAGGGACCAACCCAAATTGGATCCTACAAGATACTCTTAGTTAATTAATATTGTAATTATGGAAATTTATTACCAATCCTTCCAGACTGGATTGGATGGGTAGAAGGAATCGGGAGAGGACAATCCTTCAGGTAACCCAGTCTCAAATCATAAAGGGTTAGAGATGATAACCAGCACCTTGAACTGCGCCCAGAAATACAGTGACAACCAATCAAGGCAGTAGGGTTAAATGTGGTAAATAACCAAACACAATTTACTACCTGTGCAGTTGCATTCTGCACCAGCTGAAGGTTCCAAATGTTCTTCAAGGGCAGCCCCATGTAGAGCACATTGCAGTAGTCCAGATAGGAGATCATGAGAACATGAGTGACAGTGAGCAGAGAGTCCCAGTCTAGGAATGTGTGGAGAATAATGACTGAAACAATGCTACAAGTTATGGAAGATAACAAAAGACAAGCTCTTACAACAAAAGATGATTCCCAAAACATCAGCCAGCTCCCAGAGATGAGGCAGTGGCACTCCAGTGGATAAGTACCATAATAAAAGTCCCAAGGTAAGAATGACCAAGGTTTTTTTCCCCCTTCAAATGTACAGTATATTATTAAGATGTATGGCAGTTGTTTGGAGCCATCATGTAGAATGAGGAACTGTGCATGATGAATATCTCACTTCATGTTTTTCTAGAACTCAAACTTAATCTGGCCAGTTGAACTTTGAGTAAGTACGTGTGAGGACACAAATATTAGCTTTTGATTCAGAAAGTGAACTATAAACTTATATTTGATTCCATGTGTCTAAATCACTGGGTAAAAAGAACAAGTAACTGTTTGCTTTGGTCCGAGAACTGATCCTGCATTCCGGTGTCTATATGCTCAGGAATGTCTTTGGTGTCATCTGAGCAGTGTACAGTAACTGTGAGGATGGGCCTGATCCTGGGAACTGGATCACATACAAGCTGTTGCTTGAAGTGTACTGTTTGTAATCCTCAAGACTTGAGCCTCTAAGGCCATTAACCAAAAAGAGGTCCAAATAATTATCCAGGAATGACAATCCGCACCTACTTAGCATGGTAGGAAAGAACCTCCTGGGTCCATGGTGCTCTCCACAACATTTTGGCATGTTTTTTTCTTTAAAGCTATCTTATAGTCAGGTGGCTGGACATCAATATATATATATATATATTATGATGATGTGATGACGATATATATGTATATACAAAACCCAAGTAATTTTTTCTAACACACCAGCAGAAGCAAACCCTTTTTTATTCCTGTTGTCACAATGCCAATGGCCACTTGTTTAGAGTACTTTTTTTTAAAAAAAAAACCAGGATATCAAATGATGTAGTGATAACTGAGAAAGCAGTTGTATTAGACCGGCATGGTGGGAGAATGGGGAAAAAAAAATCAGTTGGAGGCTTCACCGTGATCTACCTCAGCGTTTCCCAACCTTAGGAACTTGAAGATGCGTGGACTTCAACTCCCAGAATTCCCCAGCCAGCATAGCTGGCTGGGGAATTCTGGGAGTTGAAGTCCACGCATCTTCAAGTTCCTAAGGTTGGGAAACGCTGATCTACCTGACCATACAACACTGTTCCATCGCAACGTCCTACAGTCCGGGATCTAAACTTAGCTAATGCGAAGCAACCTCCCGGTGGGTCGCATAAATAACGTCCGTCAGGATTGCAAATGAAAGAAGAGGGTGAGAGGACTAGGATCGCCGCATCCACCCTTTGGGGCGGGATGTCCTTGCCGGTGCAAAAAAAAGCAGCAACGCCTCTTTTAATTTGGTTGCCAAGCCTCTGCTCCAGGCTTCACTTTTGCTACCACCTGCGAGAGCGGCTGGACCCGCCATCCAGCGCCCCGGAGCTTCCCTTCCCGGCGCTTCGCTCGTGGGGTTCTCCAGCCTGGGGTTGGCGCCTTGCCAAACAACGGGCTTCTTCTTCTCCGCGCGACTCCCGCAACGAAAACCCAAAGCAGGCCGAACAAACGAGCGCGCAAGGAGAGCAACCGCGCACGCTTTTCTGCAGCTGCCGCGCCTGCGGAGGGTTTGGCGGGCGAGAGCCTGGCCAATCCCGAGCCTTGCCATTTCGAGCGCAGGCCCTTCCTGCGTCTGTATGTCAACTTTCAAAGAAAGCGATTTGGGCTTTCTGGTTTCCGTCGGGGCCGCGGTCGCCGTTGCCTCGCGGGGAAAGTTTCGGCCATCTGCGGGAGAGCGCTTGCGGAGCGGCGGAGCGGCGAATGGGCGTTTAAAGGGGCCCTTGGATTAAGCCGGCGGGGCGGGAAAAGGAAGTGCCGCGGCTGAGGCAGGGTTTGCTGTTGCGCGCCGTTTGCTGGAGCAGCCGGCAAGCTGGACTCGGATGGGAGGATGGAAATGAAGAGCATGGATCATTATCTACGCCGTCTGAAACAAGAGCTGGTAAGGCGTTTAATGGGGAACTAAGAGAAGGTGATTCCTGATGAAACGTTGCAAACTTCGCGCGCTTAATTCTCTTTGCAACTTTCTAGGCACTTTTTGGCAAGAGATTACTAGCAATAGCCACGCCAGTACCGTGGCGATAAAAACGCTGGTTTCACTATCGTTATATCGATCCAACATTAGTTGGCTGATGCTATAACCGCCCACGCCCCAACAAATACACACCCCTTTCATTAAAATGCATATTTTCCAGGCTTTATTGGAAAATTATCCCACTAGCATTTATCTCAGGTGTGCAAAGAGGGATGCATCGTCAACCCCATTAATGATTTTCGCACTCTGTTCGCACTTTTGGAATTTTCCTCTGACATGAATACTGAATCTAGTTGCCTCTGATAGGTATTTGGTGAACCGTATTCGGGGAGAGGAGCAGCAATGCACAAGTGATTAAGACATTCTACAAAAAGCCAGAATCCTAAACTTTTCTGCTCAGAATTTATCACAATCCCCACCCTTTGCCTATTGTTGCCAAGGAAGAGCTTCTGCTAGTATAAATGACCGAGACTAGCAAATTTGGGGATCCAGTCAGATAGCAATCAGTTGTAAACTGGAAAGTATCTAACTAGAATGAGTAATTAATTGACTTCATAATGTATCCTGTTGCTGAGTAGTTGACATATTATTCTATGTTTAACAAGCAATTCTACTTGGAGCCAAACAAAAACACTGAATCAGCACTCTAAATAATCTTACTTTGCTTCTTTCTTTCTGATATGAATGCATTATGAAGGTTTACAAAACACCATCTTTCAATTTTTGCATCAAATGACCATGATTCAAGTATTGCATTTTGCTTGCCAGAGCCTAGACATGCTGCTTGTACTTTGCAGATATTTTGGGGAAAGATATTTTATATAATTATAGGGGTTCCTTCAAATCCTGTGTAGACATTTCTGAAATACATATTCCAGTTGGTATTTTCTTATTATTAGCTGCCTCTGGTAAGTTTCCTTATTTTGTTTCATATTGCATAGGTTTCCATTGTGTCATTTTTATGCAAAGGAGCTGCTTAAATACCCATCCTGGAAGGAAAAAAAATAGCACTTGATTGGTGTCCTGCAACATATTTAGAAAGTGCTTCTACACAGTTGCACTTTTGAAAAAGGTAGTAAATTTAATTACCCCACAGCCCAGCTATCTGAGTTGGTTTTATTATTATCATATTTTATAAATGGAAAAACTGAATTGTCACAATAAATTGGTTATTGTGATTTCCTAAGATGTGCAGTGAGCTGCATTTCCATTTCACAGCTGAAGTCCTCCTTAACAGACTTGAAAATAGTTATGTAGATCTGTATTGAATTAATTCAACTGCGTTGAATTAATGCAGCTATACATTATAATTAAAGGACTCTGGAATGCTAGCAGATTTCCACAAAAGGAAGATGCATACAGGACAAGTTATTTGCAAAGAGGTTTGCTTGAAAATCATCACTGTATCCTGCATTTTAGCTTCCCCACAATCAGTTTTTAACTTCTTACCTGACTTGTCCTTGCCTGTTTCACCCATATATTTTTAGGCAGATTTATCCTTCTGGAGGGAAGCCAGTTAGCTTTTTTCCTCCACCCAGACTTTTCTCATAAGGGCTTGCCTACCTTGCTTTGCAAATTTTTTTATGTCTTCATCTGAAGTACAATCATAGTGTTGCGTCTATAATGATGTGGATGCTGTTTTATAGTCCTTTTTCCTTAGCCTTTTCAGCACAACCCTATGAGGCAGATCACCTCTGCATTGTTACAGAAAACCTTGTCTGATACTTTAGTGATGTCTTGGACATCAACCCCATAACCTGTCAAGCAGCTTAATTGGGAGCAAGTGGGGTTGAAGATTAGTTCCCCCCTGGACAACACCAGTTCGGGGAAGGCCACTAGACAGATTGATATCTGTATACCACATCTGTATACAGATTGATATCTATATACCAGTAGTATACCTAGATTGATACCTGTATATCAGTGAAGTGAGGCACCTTTGTTTATAATGTTTCTATAGCCATCCATCTTATAACTAAGCCTGGGTGGTTCCCAATCCAAATAGTCCAAATTGTAAATTGACTTGACTGCATTGTGTGGGCTCCAGTTGTTGCTTCCATTGCAATGTCAACAAGAATTCCTTTGGGAAGACTCCAGCAATTGTGGTGTTTTGTTCTGCCTGTTGAGGATCTGCCCTTTCTCCCTGCCGCTGCTCACACAGAAGCCTTGCTTGCTGTAACAGGCTTAAGCTTGCCCACCAGCAGATGCTTCCTTCTGCTGTCCTAGTTTTTGTACTAATGGATTAGTAATGAAGATTCAGGATGCTCTTAAATAAAGTATGTGCAAGTCCAAAAAGAGAATACCGAACAAGAAGAGACGTGGGAAGTATATGTCTCAAATAAATAATAGAACTGCAGATTTTGGTTCTTTTTTTTAAAAGAAAAGGTCATGTAGGAGTTGTTATGAGAGGAAGTGCTTTACAATTCAAAAGGCTGCTTTCCATCCAAAAGATTACTATCACCACAGCAAATTCCAAACAGGGCTAGATGAAACTAGAAATCAAAATGGATTTTAATGCTTTAAGAGTATAATCTGCTACAGATTTAATCATATTGCACACTATGAAAGTTATTTCATTCAGAGCAGTGATTCTGCAAGTGTGATTCTCATTCACAGTCCATAGATCCTTTTGTGCAAGAGTGCAAAACAATTACAGGCCCATTCATCACCCATTCTGATGTATGCCGATCACAGAATGGGAATTGCAGTAATGGGCTGTTATAAGTTTCCAAAAGGAAACAAATAGATGCAGCATAATTGAAGTAGCCAGTGCAAAACAAAAACGTGATGCTACCTAGAAGAAGTACAAAAGCCCAACTATAATGTTTGTTTGTTTGTATCCCACCTTTATTATTTTACAAATAGCTCAAGGCAGCTGGAGTTACCAAATATTAGCAGGATGTTTCTTATCTTTATGTGTGTGTGCCTACCCACGAAAGGAAGGGAGAAGTGCAAAATGAGGGAGTAAAAGAATGGTATAAAAATTGACCCACTACTTTGTTAGTAGAAACTTCTTTACAGCCATTAGTCACTATACAGTAGGTCTACTGGAATTGTCCCATGTCTCATGCAGAGACAGATAATGACTTATATCAAGATAGTCCTTCAATTCTTGGCACACTCCTTCTAGATATAAAACATGACCAACATATCTTCATTCCATTTTTTTCCAACTGTCACTATTTCCCAGGCATTCTCCTGGCATGATTTTATTCTTTGTAGACTTCTCACAACTACCATTTTATAAACACAATTTGCACCAAGGAAAAAAGGCACCCTATACCCACTGGCTCTATACCCACATGGCTCCCTCAGAATGCCAAGTAGGGGAGCCAGGAAGTATCCAAACTGGGTATGATAGTCATAACATAAACATCATCCAGTATTGCCTCATCCCACATATTTGGGAAGTTTGAGTATACACACACACACATTCAGAAAATATTATGACCGTATTCACCCTTTTACATGATGTGTTAGCAGAAAGTAGTTTTGTGGAAATGTAGATAGAAGCTATTCTTACAATGTTAGAACACTAGGACTTCTACTGAACTAAATCCAGGGAGATTTGGAACCAGAGAAGCACTTCTTTACACAATGAATAAACTGGAATTCACTCCATCACAAGTAGAGATGCACATCAGTTGAGGTATCTGTGAAAGAGCAGTTGTATAGACTGGGGTATTAATATCTATGAACCTTGATGATTGCTGATTACCTAAAGAATTACAAATAGCATGCTTACAATGCTTTCCTCTGTTGAGGAAAATAGCTATTGCATTTAATCTAAAAATGTTGGGCTAAAAGAAGAGACCTAACAGGGCTCTCCTTATTTTCTTAAGAGAAAGAATATTTACCCTGCAGGCACCACAGAAGCCTAATCATTTAGCCTCATCAACAGACAAGAATTTGATACATCACTTTCCCAATACTGTGTTACAAATGCAGGAAGAATTCAGCCAAGAAGAACTCATATACCTTATTAGGGCACTGAGTTCATCTGACAATAGAAAAGGTGAGAAGATTTTCTTCACATAGCTACACACATCTGAGTTGATCAGGTGAAGCAATCAATCTGTTCCATGTTCAGGAAACCAGGCCCTTTCTCTCCCTCTAGCAACAATAAGATCAATGACACACTAGCTTACCTAACCTAGTCCTATTGGATAATGAGATTCTTGCTCAATTGTCTTATTCATTACTATTGGCATTTTGTAATGTTGAGTACTAAACAAGATAGAAAGGCCTATTGTTTTCATGCCTGCCTCCTGCAGAATCTTCTTTGGAACCAGATACACTGATCAGGCAGAATAAGCAGAATTAGCTTTAGAGAAGTAACTGACCTAAGGTGCCAAAGCTTAGGGGCTGCCAAGTCCATCCCTCCATCTAAATTAATCTAAAAATGCAAATCTTTGTGTTGGTGGGAGATGCCACCATCAGTCAATGTGGCCTGGGATGCCAAATACTCTGGAATCAGCACTGAAAGGGAACTAAATTCCAACTTATCAGGGCAATGGAAGAAAGTCCTGATCAAGAATTACATGGCGAGATATGGATACAGACTAAAGCAGTAAAAGCTATGATACAGGTGTGTCAATCATTTCTGTTGCTTGTGTACATTTTATTTTATTTTTATTTTATTTTAATTCCATTTATATCCCGCCCTTCTCCGAAGACTCAGGGCGGCTTACAAGCTTAGCAGTAGCCTTCATTCTATGTATATGCCTGCTTATTAGGGCTTTCACACACACACCCAAGCGGCATTATTACAAAGTCAGCTTAATTGCCCCCAACAATCTGGGTCCTCATTTTACCTACCTCTGAAGGATGGAAGGCTGAGTCAACCTTGAGCCTGGTGGGATGCGAACCTGCACTAATTGCAGGCAGCTGGGGTTACTTAAGGAGGCATTAGCCCACTGCTCCACCAAGGCTCTTTTAGCTTTTCCATGAGAATTTTGTTATCTCTCTGAAGTTTTCTGTTAGCACATTTTTAATGTGGTAGAAGATCTGCTATAGCGGAGACGGTATGGTTGGTGATAGTGGCTGATTCAAAGTGTCAGGAAGAGGAACCCTGATTCCGTAGATGTATAAGAAAAGAATCAAGTCCTCTGTGCATCGAAGTATGACATAATGAGACACAGTGAGAAGAGGTCTTGCCTGCTTTTTACTTGTCAGTCTGAGATTGCATTTATTCTGAAAGTATACACATTGTTATTTCATATCTCTTCTGCCACAGTACATTGCCATCACACCTTCAAAATTTCTTCTGCAATAATGGTGATGTGTGGAATTGTGCTTTTCTAAACAGAAAGCTCAGAGTTTATGAACTGTAAATTTAGATAGTGTCTTTTCTATAACAAAAAAAATAGTTTATCCATTTCAGCAAGATCTGGTCAATTTCATCAACCATTCCTTCATAGTGGGTAGTGTTTAATCTTTCCATCTTGTCAGGAAGAAGACCAGCATATAGTAATCTTGCTGCAGTTATACTTATTGAAATAATCTTCCATAACTTTTTTCCTACCTGTTTATCCATTAGTCCTAAAAGAAAAAGTTCTGGCTTCAATTGGATATTAATCTTGAAAATCCTCTGTACCAATGTATGTATTTCAGTCCTTTTTTTAAAAGTTTTTACATGTCCAGCAAGCATGATAAAATGTCCCTTCATGCTATTCACATTTCTAACGTGCTATAGATTTAAAGTGCCTTTATACATTATATATAGTTTCTCTGGTAACATATAACGACAATACATCATTTTATAAAAAATTTCATAATTTTTTTGAACAAGCTGGCCTGGCCTGATGGGATGGGGTTGGGTTTTATAAATTTGTTTTAACTTTTAATGTGTACTAATTTATTCATGGGCATTGTTGTTTAATTCGTTTTTAATTTTTGTATCTTGTTTTTTAATATGTATTGCCCTGTTCACCGCCCTGAGTCCTTCGGGAGAAGGGCGGTATACAAATTAAATTAATAAATAATAAATAATAAATAAATAATAAATAAATAACACAATGTAAATTGTCATGTCCATTTGTATTTCTTCCATTTTAATTTCTTCCAAAAAATCTCTTGCTTTCTGCACAGAGGTCAGTCTGATCTCTGTTGTTTAAAAGTAAAAATCAACCCTTACAATTTATCCCATCTGAATGGATTTTTTTTCTCCTTAAATTTGTTAGAAAAAGACTTTTCTCTTGCCTAATATTTTAATTGGAATTTTGTTATGCACAATTATATCTATATTATCAGTCCTCAATCAAATGTTAAAATGCTGCTGTAAAACCTGGTCTCTGGTCTTCTTCTTGACACAGTGCCCAAGAACATCCATATTTTGCCAGGGTTTTAAAATGTCCCTTCCCCCACCCACCCCAGTGTTTCTCCACTAACCATCAGAAACTGCCTTTTAATGTGCATCCAGAGCAAATGCATTTTTCACTGAGTAATAAGTTCTCCTGGATTTAACTGGAGGCAACATTCAAGAATTGCGGTCATGTTTACAGTAAGCTTACTCTGTTCCTAATAAAAACAGAACAAAATAGGTCACTTTTTCTTGCATTAATGCATCTGACCGTTCCCAGTATGACATATTTGATGAACAGCAAAGTGCCTGAGAAAAGAAAAAAATCCATTCTCTTGGATAATATAGTGAAAAATAAAAGCCAGTGGTTGTGCCATAGATTACGTATACATCTTGGTTTGAATTAAAACCATGCTAGCTTGAAGCACTTAACAGTTTCACGGTTTAAATGACTGAATAATATGGAGGGTAAAACTGTATGGTCTTTACAAATGTGTGTTTCCCAACCAGTGTAGACCACAAAGATTGAATTGGGAAATTCTGGGCATTGAAATCCACATATCTTAAAGTTGCCGAGTTTGAAAACCATTAAGATATTCCTTTGCCTGATCTAGCAGGGCTAGCCTTATATTCTATATAAAGTTAAGCATGTTTCTTTATTTGCCAATTTTCTCTTGCACTTCTGTGTGAAAACAATTCACATCCATGAATCATAGCTATCAGTTAGAGTTTTTGCCATTGTCAGTGGATTGTATGTTAGCTTATTTTTAATAACATTCATACTGCCAGTATGCTGTCAAAGCTTATTTTCAAGAACTTTTGATCTCTATGATCCAATGAAATTAAATGGCATTTTTCAAAATGAAACTGAGGTTGCATCTTTTAAACTACTCATGAATCTTCAATATGAAATAAAGATTTTATATAAATTCTGACAGGCCTTGTAGACAAGTAGATCAGACTTTGTCTGTGCTTATGTCTGATTGATAGTAGGAAAACTTCATGCTGCAGTGTAGCTATCTGCCAATATCACACCCAACCCTGTAGCCTTAGCTCAGTAGTTTAGTTGTCTGGCATTGTTCAAAGTGTGCAGGTTGGATTCACGTCATTGTGCTTTCATTTAAGCACTGACACACTGAAGTACTCAAGCATAGCAAATGCAACTAAATTTCCAACTCTTTTTGTAGGACGAGACAGGGCTAGACAGGCAAGGCTAGACAGAAAGCCTGGAGATGCAGTGATAAGAAATCTTTCACTTACTGAAATATTAGCAGCTGTTGCCAAATATTATGTGGACCAGGAACTGCTGGGAAGAAGAAAAAACGACTGAAGCTGGGAGTGCAACCTCAAATCATTGCATTTTCATTATTCTGGTGAAAATGTATTTGTGTTCTTACTATCCAGTCATAACTGCTTTTATTTGTAGGTTTGTTCCTTGGTTTTTCTACTGGATCAATTTCAAAAGCATTTATTAAACCTTAAGCAATCGGGTCATGGGTAATCCAGCTAATCATAGTATAATTTTCCAGAATGCAGCCCTATCACATTTTCCTTTCTGTATGTTTTAACGTTTAGGCATAAAGCCAGAGATTTAGAGGTTTGGTTTCTAGCTTAACAGAATAACAGAGTTGGAAGGGATCTTGGGGGGTCTTCTGGTCCAACCCCCTGGTCTAGCAGGAAACCCTCTACCATTTCAGACAAATGGTTGTCCAATCTCTTCTAAAAAACCTCCAGGGTTGGAGCACCCACATCCTTTGGAGGCAAGTCGTTCCAGTGATTAATTGTTCTCACTGTCAGGAAATTTCTTCTTAGTTCTAGATTGGTTCTCTCCTTGATTAGTTTCCATCCGTTGCTTCTTGTCCTGCCTTCAGGTTCTTTGGAGGATAGGTTGACCCCCTCTTCCTTGTGACAGCCCCTTAGAATAGAGCTGGAAGGAATCTTGAAAGTCTTCTAGTCCAACCCTCTGCTTAAGCAGGAGACCCTATACCACAGGTCTGCAACCTGCGGCTCCCAGTTCTCTGCCATGTGCAGTCCCCCCCCAAAAAAGTGGGACTAAAAAAGTTCAACCAATCAATTCAAATATGCAGGGTAGGTGCATATCTCGCCTTGGCTCCACTCTTCAGTCAAACCCTGTTCTGCGCATGCGCATATGTTGCGGCTCCCAGTTTTTCCTTTTGTGAGGGAACTGGTTCCGAGTGGCTCTTTCACTGTTTCAGGTTGCTGACCCCTGCCCTATACCATTTCAGATAGGTGGCTGTCCAGTCTTCTCTCAAAAACCTCCAGTGATGAAGCACCTACAACTTCTGAAGGCATAGCACAATTTATACTACTTACTATGCTTTGAGCTTGCTAATGAAGGCTAGGAACATGTCTAATTATTTTAGATAGGATAAAAGCTCTAGAATTTCAGGATATTGTGCTTGATTTATGTTCATTATTGATTTCAGCTTGCGACAGTCATCTGTATATGCATATATCAATCACATCCCACCTGACTGAGTGGCAATATAAATTTGCCAAGACAAGAGAAGTAAATTAAATGAAACAATATTATGTTCACCTCCAATCCTACATTCATATCTTGATGTAACATATTTTAAATCTATACTTTCTTTATTGAAAGAGATGAAGGCTTTAGAAGAAAAAGGGCAAGCAGTGTAATAGACAGCTGGAATTTTCTGGCCACATTAGGACAGGAAAACATTGACTCTTTTAGCACTCTCTTCATGACCAGCCCTATCGTGACTTAGCTATGAATGTGCCATAGCCCAAAGCCCTTTCTCTGGGTCTCCAGAGAACAAGAAGAAACAGTCTGTGTGCAATTTAAGTAGGAGTTTGGTTTTATGAGCTCAGTTTGCATTGAACAAAATGCTGATGTGCGTAATATAAAAAGAAAAAACAATTCTTTTCCCTGTGAAGAGGAGGAGAATAAATGTCATCTTTATTGGCTCACTTAAAGACGCATATCTTAATGGTTGTCAAACCAAAAAAGGACAGCTAATCAGTGTCAAAATTTTAGTTTTGCTTCTCCTTTGTACTATAGGATGTTGCAACTTTTTATTGTTCAGCCAAAGAGAACATAATGATGATAAAAATTGCACTTCTTATGCTTTATGTAGACATATTAATTCTGAATGAAACCCTTTTCCACCGTCAGCCTTGGTAATTCTTGACATTAGATGATTATTCTTTTTATCCATTTTATTTTATCACATTCATGTCTTGAAAAATCACAAAGCAGCATCCATGAAACAAAATAAGAAAGAAAATATGATTAAAATTCAAGCAAATGAAATTTTAATCAATTAAAGTATTGAGGAAGTGTGGAATTATACATGGTTAGAAGGAAGAACAAAAGCTTCCTTATGTGTGAATTGCCAGATGGCCGTCTGTGGGTTTAGCAAAATATGCTGGACTTCCTGAAATATTCATACATATTTTCAGAACTATAGTGGGGAATTTGATCAGTTTCTCCAAGGTTCTAAAATCTTGAACCTTGCTCATTCGATAGAAAATCAGCCAAAAGTTTGTTTATTTAGAGCAATGATGAAAGTGGCATTGTGACATTACAGTGCTGATGCCAATCTGCCCCCTCCTGTCCCTCCCCATGGTCATTGCTGTTTATTTATTAATTAGATTGTATCCTGCTTTCTATCTATCCAAGAATTCAAGGAGTGTGTTTGCTTTTTAAATTCCCCCCCCCCCAAGATAATTATTTTGAGGGTGAGTTGGGCTGAGAGATAGTGCCTAATCCAAAGTCATGACTGAGCTTCCATGGCTGAAGGAAGATTTCAACTTGTGTTCTCGTGACCCTAGATAACACTTTATAAGAACGGGCTGTTGTTTCATCTCCGGCGGAAAAAGTGGGCTTCGTTGGGCACTCACTCAACAAAATAACATAAAAGTGGTCTAGAGGGGTTAAATAGTTTCAATTTGGAATGTGTTTCTTTTCAGGAAAAGTCCCCACTTTGAATTACTGCTTAGTAGCATACTAGATTCATTACTCTTCCTTGAAATACATATTTTAAGAAAAAAGTCAAAGTGATGTGGATTCATTCTCCTACATAAGTTTCATTTTTGTAAGGGAAGTCTGTAGGAGGTATATTATATTATCTTACATACTTCCATATGGAGGTAAGGTTACAACCCTCCATAGGGACCCAGTACCCGTAATAGTTTGCCGACTTGTGAAAATTATAATTATAGTCGTCATAATAATACACAACCTGGGACTCTTTGGGCCATTGTTTCAAAGATTTCCTTATCTTAAGCAAAAAACGGAATGACCACAGACAAGAAAAAAAAACAGTGAGAGGGGGAGTGACTTCTAATTTCCTGCTGGCTTCCCCACTAACTTTCCTTGTAGGAAGCTGGCAGGCAACATGTGATGGTCAAATGATTGTGGCTGGGCACAGCAGCAAAGTAGCACTGAAGTGGCCACTACTTTACCAAATTTCAATCCCATAGGAGTCATGGATCCCAGATTTTAGACACTTTTGATAAGTTAGCCCATTTGAGGTATGTTGATTCAAAAATTGTTACCCTGTTATAACTGCTTCATCCAACTGAAGGTTACAAACAAACACATCAAAGATAGTTCCATACTCCTTGTAAGCTTTCATCATGAGCACATGTCTATATTGCAAATGAAAGGTTTGTAGAACTTCCAAATCTTACATATAATTGGTGAATTAATTACTGTATTCTAATCAATTCATTTTGGGAACAGCTATTTGTACATTCTTATTTATCTCCCAGGCCTCTGGCTTAGCTTTCCTTTCTGGAATAAATAATAAACTTTTTTTCAGGGGTTTCTGTCATCTCCCATCATTCTATATTTCACTTTAAATCATGATACAAGCAAAGTCTGTTACATGCACTGATCTTACTAGTTAATATTCTATTGCAGCTGCTCCCAAGAACTTTTATTTATGTGACTGCATGGCAAAGTATAATACCTGAAGTAGCAGTACATCAATAAGCCACCCAACTACTTTTGTTAAATACAAAATCATTGCCATAATCATTGTATTGAACTTATGCTCATTCTGCTAAGTCGCATCTTATTGAAACATGGATCTAACAAAGTACATTGTGACTGGGCCTAGAAATATCCTATGATGTTAGTTGCTTTTCCTTGAAAACAAGCTAGTGCAGTTCAGTCTGACCTATATATGGCGCATTCAGCATCCTAGACTTTCACAAAGTTGACATTGTTCATGCAGATGAATGACTTAAAGTCAACATCTGCAGATAAATAACTTTCATCCATTTTGTGTTGAACCATATGTTAGCCAGCCCTTATATAAATATACCTTGAATATAAAGGTATTAGCATTGGGTTTCATAGGAACTTTCAAATTTAGCCTGTCAAACACCTGCTTGATCACATCTAGTCATAATAAATTCAAATGAATGGAATACCTTTCATATTTTGAAAGTACTTTTTTCCATGAAAGCCTATAATTACAGATGCCTTCAGGTTTTTTCAGGACAGCTTTCATTCAGATACTTTGAACTGCCTAGATATAAGTTGTGATCTTCTAAAATTGGCATTTTCATTCACTAAAATGATGCTATTAGATATGTGAAGCTCAGTGGATGAAAAGCCAGCATATTTGATATATTGTACCATATGGAAATGCATGAATTTTCCCCGTGATTTGAAAATACTGAAAATGTGAAGTAAGGGAAAGACATTTGCTAGCAATGCTGTAAATGAATGACTATATGCCAGTATTTGTTATATTGTAAAAAATGGTAATTCTTCCTGATGTTGATGTGACACTTGTGCTATTAATATGCCAATATCCTATGTATAATTTTAACAATTGACATAATTATTGTTATAAACCTAAAAAGGTAAAGGTTCCCCTGCACATGCATGCTAGTCGTTTCCAACTCTAGGGGCTGGTGCTCATCTCCGTTTCAAAGCCGAAGAGCCAGCGCTTGTCCAAGGACGTCTCCATAGTCATGTGGTCGGCATGACTAGACGCCAAAGGTGCACGGAATGCTGTTACTTTCCCACCGTAGTGGTCCCTATTTTTCTACTTGCATTTTTACATGCTTTCGAACTGCTAGGTTGGCAGAAGCTGAGATGAGTAACAGGCACTCACTCTGGCACTCGGGTTACTCTGTTACTGCTGACCATCTGATCGACAAGCTCAGCGTCCTAACCCACTGAGCCACCACGTCCCTGTTATAAACCTACAGCTTTGGAAAATATATCTTTGAAGCATTGTCTCTCTCTCTCTCTCCATCCATCCTTTGGATTTTGTACATATTTATTAATTGCTTTTTTTGTTTCATTAAAGGCACAACCTTTTCACTGATAGAATGAGAATTCACTAGTTATCCTGAATCAGCTACTGTAGAACAGCATTAAATGCATAATAGCCATAGCTGTAGGTTGGCATAATAGCAAATTTATATTTGCAGTTTGTTTTAATTAATTGCAATTGTTTATATCCCTCTCTTCAGATTTTAAGGTGGTTTATATAATCATTAAAAGCATAATGCTCTACAACATTTTTATACTGTGATTAAAAGACCATAATTGTGGTCTGAGATTAATAATAAACTGTAATTTAGGTATCAATAGTCCTTTCTGACAGTTGGAGCTGAAATTCAGAAACATGCAGTGATCAGTAGTTGTTTAATAAAGAGACAGAAGCTTGGTTTCCCTTGATTGTAATGATTAGATACTGGTGTGAAGGAAGGGATATAGAAATAATTGGCAAGGCTTTTAAACTCATAGGCTTTAAGAAGAGAGTAAAGAAAAGCTGAGACCTTAGGCATGTACAAATGGCTCATCCTTACTTTAATGTACCTTTATTGCCATATCAAAATCCCTCATGGGATAAACAGAGATACAGAGTTTTATGAACACCAATTTTCCCCCTGCATGAGTTTGCAGAAAGCCATAGATATAAAACCATTCTTTTTTGTTCAGACCTTTATGGTCAATGTATAGGACTGGAGGAGAGAGCTAATGTCAGTAGTGGTGACAGTAGATTGCCCCTCCTGTTTATGAAAGCTTCTTTGTTCCTATGTAAGTTGCTGTATTTTCTTTAGCAATTGTATGTGCCTAACAAAAGTGTGATGCTTCAAACTTTGCTAACCAGCATCCCTTTATAGTTAATTCCTTGTTCTTTCAGTATCACTTGCATAACTTGAATGTTTAGAGTAGAGTAGAGTAGAGTAGAGTAGAGTAGAGTAGAGTAGAATAGAATAGAATAGAATAGAATAGAATAGAATAGAATAGAATAGAATAGAACAGAATAGAATAAACAGAGTTAGAAGTGACCTTGGAGGTCATCTAGTCCAACCCCTGCTCAGGCAGGAAATCCTATACTATTTCAGACAAATGGTTGTCCAGTCTCTTCTTAAAAACTTCCAGTGTTGGAGCATTCAAAACAAATGAGGCAAATTGTTCCATTGATTAATTGTTCTAACTGTCAGGAAATTTCTTCTTAATTATAGGTTGCTTCTCTCCTTAATTAGTTTCCATCCATTGCTTCTTGTCCTGCTTTCAGGTGCTTTGGAAATAGCTTGACTCCCTTTTCTTTGTGGCAGCCCCTGAGATATTGGAATACTGCTATCATGTCACCCCTAGTCCTTCTCTTCATTAAACTAGACATACCCAATTCCAGCAACTGTTCTTTATATGTCTTAGTCTCCTGATCCAGTCTCCTGATCATCTTTGTTGCTCTTCTCTGCACTCTTTCTAGAGCAGGCATATCAAACTCACAATGTCATGTGATGTCGTGCAATGTATCACGACTTTTTCCCCATTGCTGGCAGTGGGGTGGGCACGGTTTCAGTATGATGCATCCAGCCCGCAGGCCAGCAGTTTGACATGCCTGTTCTAGAGTCTCAACAACTTTTTTACATCATAGTGACCAAAACTGGATGCAGTATTCCAGGTCTGGCCTTACCAAGGTTTTATAAAGTGGTCTTGAAAAATACTGGGATAAATGTGCCTTTCGAAGAAAGTGCTTGTTATTATATTAAAATCTTCTGTGCTTCTATCCTCCTTTACCAACCTTTGAAAGTACACAACAAAATAATTGAAATATTTTGTGATTTTTATATTTACAGGTTTGTAAAGACTTCCCCATGTAGTTAGTTGCTCTAATTTCAGCGGCAGGGTACTCTATTCAAAATATTTGAGAATGCCCCTCAACTGATTAAAACAAGTGTCTAAGGCACTGTATACCAAAATTCCCCACCTATTTAAAAGCAAGCAAGAGTCTTCTCCTGTGGAAATGTCATACACAAGAAGATATTGGCTTGAAAATCCTGTGCTGAAAATTATAACCTGTGTTCCTACAAGTCTTAGATGTGCCCTTGAAGGCCTTTAAAATTGCTGTTGAACTGCACTTTTTAATATATAGGGAGTAATCATGAGTTACATTTTTGCTTGTATTTTGGATTGTAATCCCTGACACATTAATAAGGCTAACTAACAAAATTAAACTCTTGGAGGTGTTTTTGGAAGGTGGAACATGGGGAGAAGTGGTTCACTCACCCTTAAGGAAGTGGCTTGTAGTGACTTGTTCATTTTGAACCAGTTTTCAGTGAGGATGCTCAAGTGACATTTGTGCTAGCTTGAAGACTTTAGAAAGATTCCTTAAGATCAGTCAGTCTTTTCTGACGAGCAGCACTCTTTGAAGGTGGCAGGTGGAACTCTTTTCTGTCACTTATTTTCTGAGCCCTTTAACCAGCCACGAATAGTGGCCCCTGCTACTATTATTAGTACAATTACTGCTTTCATTAGCAGTCTGTGGATTTCAGGGGGCAAAATGAATTATGGGGCCAATCTTTTGGGGTCTTTTAGAAGGATTAAAGTGAAAGCTGCCCTTAAAACACCCAAAAAAGAAAAGGCATTTGCAGAAAGGAGTTTTGAAGAAGTTAGCCCTTAAATGTTCCAAAAGACTTGGGAATTTGGAAGCCTTTACTGTTGGATTATTGAAGGTTGTAAAAGGTGACTGGAAATGGTTTGTGGATTATTCATGGCTTCTAGTAAACATCAAATTGGAGCTTTTTGCTTGCCATTCCAATATCCTACCAGAGAATTGTGTCTCTCCTACTATTACACTCAACATTTGGGATATTAATAAATAAATTCAATTAATAAATATGTGTATGTGTGGGAGGGTGATGACAAGAAAGAATAAGTTGGTACAAAATGTAAGGGGTTATGTTATACTTATAGGTAGAATCAAGATTTGTGGTTGAGGTTCATTCTTTGCATTTTAAAGATATTAAGACAGGATTATACTATAATCCCAATATGACTCCTGAAGATATCATTGCACTGGTTTTAGTCTGTTATTCGAATCAATTAGAATTAGTCACCTAGAATCAAAGAGAGTTCAGATGCCTCCTTCCCCAAAAGGATGCTACTATAATCACAATATTTCTCAAAATGGGCAATTAATACAGGCATTGTCAGGTCTGTGGCTATAGTACTCAATGATTTATATAACTTTATAGCAGGATCTTTTTATTCCCAGAAATGGATAATGAGCATCTGTGCAAAAAATCTTCCTCAAGTTAATGCCTTCCAGAGGCATTACACATTTCAATGCTCATGATTCCATTCACATTAGAAATTTTGGGAGCTGGAATCCAATACTTTTAGAGGACAATATTGGAGAGTATTTGGTAACTTACTTGAAAATGACCTAATGACACGTAACTAATCAATCAGGGGGGATGCAGATTTATATACAGAGCTGAATTGTGTTATATGAATTGGTATGTGTACTGTTTTTGTACTGCCCTCCCAGTTGTCTGACAATGTTTTTCAACAAACTGCTTGATTTAACTGCAAAGATGGCTGTGAGAGACTCACATTCTTAATATTTGGTGATTTTAAATTTTTCTTCTTGGGACTGGAGATAGCTTGAGAATTCATGTTCTCCATGATGACTGTGAGCTTATTACAGTTCATCACTGCCCAATTCAACACTTGGCCTTACTTTAGATATTATATTCACTTTGGGGCACTCCTTGATAATTGAGGAGCTTTGTGAAATGAAGCAGGTGAAGAGATAACGTACCTGCAGTGATACTGGTAATAAATGAGAAATGCCTGCCGGCAGCCAAAGACAAGTAGGAATTCCTTCTGAGCCTACTTTATGATGATAAAGGCAGCAGATCTATTATTACTCTTACTACATATGTGGAATGCCAAGCAGTTTTGTGCTTGAAGTATCCCAGAGTCTTTTGGAGAGATGGGCCAGAAGGAGAAGCCAGTGTAAAGCATGATCACCTGGGTGCACTTTTTGTGAGTGAAATTGCTTGCATTGGCTCTGAGGTAGAAGCTAGATGGGCAGAATCTACTGACAAATGTGACAATTTACCGAGTTTCTAGTTGGCTCTTGAGCCTGCAAATCCCAAGTGGACAGAGTCTTCTGCATCCTTAGCTGTGGATTAGACCCATTCATTTGCCTAATTCAAGCAGGGAGGAGAATGGGAGTTAAATCCAGGCTGTAATCAATCCCTCTTTAAGAGAAAAGGAAATGCCAGAAGTCCTTAAAGAGGCACTGGTTTTTCCACCTTAAGAAGCCAGGGCAAGATCCAACCAAACTGGATGGTTGTCAGCCTATCTCTAACCTTCCCTTTGAGCATGCAGGCAGGGCTGCAGTTGTGGAGGGGTTTGGAGAATACAGATAGTCCTTGACTTACAACCATTTGTTTAGTGACTGTTCAAAGTTAACTCTGAAAAAGATGATTTGTGACCTTTTTCACAAGTACCAGTACGCTCCCACAGAGAGGGCCTCCTCAGGGTGCGGTCAAAGAATGTCGACTGGTGGCCCCCAGGGGGAGGGCGTTCTCTGTGGGCGCGCCGGATTTATGGAACCATCTTCCGGTCGAGCTCCGGATGGCACCTGACCTCCGCTCCTTCCGGCGCGATCTCAAAACCTACCTTTTCGAACGAGCTGGCCTGGCCTGATGGGATGGAGTTGGGTTTTATTAATCTGTTTTAATCTATTTTAATGTGTGTTAACTTATTCATGGGCATTTGTTTAATCATTTTTAATTTTTGTATCTTGTTTTTTAATATGTATTGCCCTGTTCACCGCCCTGAGTCCTTCGGGAGAAGGGCGGTATACAAATAAAATAAATAAATAAATAAATATGACCATTGCAGCATTCCCACAGTCACATCATCAGAATTTGGACACTTGGCAACTAGCAAGTATTTATAACAGTTTCAGTATCCCAGAGTAATGTGATCACCTTTTGTGACCTGACAAGCAAAATCAATGGGAAAGCCAAATTCACTTAACAACTGTGTTACTAACTTAACACTCGTAGTGATTCACTTACCAGTTGTGGCAAAAAGAGTCATAAAATCAGACAAAACTCACTTAAGAACTGTCTTGCTTAACAACAGAAATTTTGGGCTCAATTATGATTGCAAGTCAAGGGCTATACCTGTACTGATTACCTAGATTCTTGGCAATAAGTCAGATCTGGGCATGGGAGAGAAATTGTATTTGTCAATCTCGTGAATGATCTTTCATAGGATTTGAGTGGGAGTGGGATCACCATCCTGCTTTCTTAGATCTTTCAGCTGCTTTTGTTACTTACTGTTGATTAGAAAATTGTTCTGGACTAAGCAAATCCAACGTGTGATTATGGGGGAGAGAGGTTGGATCCCTAGGTGGTTTATCATAGAATGCCTTAAGATTCAGTCTTTTCCTCTATCTTTTGAATATCTCCATAAAAACATTGAGAGTTCATGATGAAGTATCTCCATCTCAGACCCATTGGGAGATAGAGTAGAAGTGTGTCTGGAGGCTGTCAGGGTTTGCATGGGGAAGAACAGGCTCACCCAGGTGCTTTTGCACAGTTCTGTCTGGTGTGCAAGTGACAGCTTTACCTGGAACAGGTTGCACTGAAGATGGCCTCTCATGTCCTTGTTATCCTCAACTAAATTACCATAATTTGGTCTACGTGGGACTACTCTTGAGGACTGTCTGGAAACTTTAGATAATCCAGAATGCAGTGGCACATGTATCCAAGTAGTCACTTGGATGCTGCCATATTACATCTTTCCTCATGCCAACTATTTCCTTTGTGGAACATGGGCAGGCACCATTCGGGCCAAAAATAACAAAAAACTAATATATGTTTTCCTGCTTTTTGAAATAGGAAACTAGCATACTTTTTGGTAAAAACTCATAAGCAAGCACAGGCACACAATGGCTTCATCTTTATATGAGCTACAAATGTAATAGAAAGCATCAGGTGGATGGGAGAAGTATAGAGGGAAACAGAGATAATGAAAAATATGCTGAAATCATGCTTAGTTCAAACAGTTGGTTTGATCTTTATGCTAAAGCCAGCACAAAAAGGGCAGAAAGAAGTTGCAACTTTAAAGGTGGATATTCAGCAAACTGAGGATAATAAGTAAGCAAAGTGGACAAGGATACAAATCTCCCAGTTCCATTCTAAATAAAGTTATCCCCAATTTCCTAACAGAAAGTTAATATAGTTTGGGGACAGAGGGCAAATGGAAAACTAAATTGAAAAGTAAATTATAGATAAGTAGTTTGGCAGAAGTACTTGTACTAGAAGTAGTAGAAAAGTGATAGAAATTTTGCATGCATATTTAGTTAGATAAGGTCCGGAAAAGGAATGCTGACTCAACTACTCAGTCTTTGCCATTCTTCCTTAGGACATGGAAATGTGGTTTATAGTTTATCCATGTGGCGCCAACTTTAGAATACCTTTTACACATGACTAAAAGGTAAACGTTTTGGTAGATTACTCTGTGGGGAAATCAGATTTGGGTAAATTCCTTTGGTATGTACAAACCAACAGAGAATTACTCAAAATATATTTAAGTCGAAAACCATTTGAAACTAGTTTTTTATTTACTCAAAAGCATGCATGCAAGAGTTTCCTTGGACTTTTTTTTTAAAAAAATTCTCTGTAAATCATGCAACATGACTCCCTGGCCAGTCCAGATGTGGGGAACTGTACAACTGTGAAGTGACTCAATTGCATCCAAAAACGTTTTAGTTATGCCTTAGAATATTCATGAAGGGAATTTTTAAGAATCTATGGCTTCTTCCATGCCAATTACTAGCACTATCCATTACTGTCACTGTCAAGTTGAAATATTTTGTTAACACATTCACTCAGATTTTAACAAGTCAAACAGCTAACTAAAAGTAATATTAAGTACTTAAAAATGTAGGTTTCATCTTCTCTTTCATGCAACATGAGTTATCCCTAATAGGATGATTTATGGGTTTTTTTCTGTTTAATATAAAATACAAATAGAAACAAAAATAATCAGGGGATAGGACAAGGACAAGGATGAAAAATGAATGCAAAGTAAAAGGGAAAGAAAAAAAGAGCAGTGACTTCCAACTTTTTTGATGCAATAGAATACTAAGTACAGTTACAGTTATTTTTCATATTTAGTAACTACTAGTCATTTTTAAAACAACAAATTAATCCTCAAAACGTAACAACAAATTAAATTTTGTTCTATTTTGAGTGTAAAGTCCAGAAGTAATTTCCAAGTAGAAACAAAACTGCATAATTTTTTTTCTTCAGTTAAAACAATTAGTTTTGCCATCTATGCCAACTCCATCACTATTTCTAATCATTCCTCCACTGTGCAAATTGACATTTCTTTCCAGTTTTGCACATATAGAATTCTCATCCAGTCAATACATATAGTAACAAAGTTCCATTTTTCTCAAATTTTTTATCTAATAGTCCTAAAAGAAAAATGTCTGGTTTCAATCTTAACATTTGTTTTAAGAATTTTCTGAATTAAAATAATAATAGGATGGTGCTTTCCGTGGCAAAAATTAGGTAACCAAAGCAAAAACATTTAAGCAATATCCAGAAAATAACTGATTGCTAAACTATATCAGTTTATTTAGCTAAAACACCTTTAAGAAAGGAACAATCTAGGATTAGAAAAATTACCTTTTCATTATTTTTCCAGTTCCTATTCCTAGGATAGAGTGGAGTGGGATGGGGTGGGGTGGGGTGGGATGGAGAGTGAAGTGGAGTGGAGTGGATGGAGTGGAGTGGAAAGGAAAAGAAAGGAAAGGAGAGGAGTGGAGTGGAACGGACAGATAAAATGTATGCCCTCTCCTATTTATTTAAGGAGAGAATATTCCTTTAGGGAGAAGTTTATTGTCTGCAGAGCTGTCAAATAATCTGGTTTGCAGACCTTCTTGGAGTTACTTGGATCAATTACAGCTAGAGTAAAAAAGACCACTTAACTATAGGTAGTTCAAAACAGCCGCTAAACAAATAGTTGTAAGTCAAGAACTGCCTGTATTCCCTTTTTCTGATGAACTCCAAAGTTTATGCTAGTTTATTTTTGTACACGGGGAGATATTAGGAAACCCAGCTTAATATTCATTTTCTCACTAGGGCAGGGGTAGAAAAAAGTAGTGGAGAAGGAATTATATGGTTCTGATGTTACAATCAGAACACATTTGATTAGAAGTCTTTTCATAGTCTGTCCCAGAGCCTGGTTTTCAGTTATCATGACATCATATCTGATCACGTAATTCCATTTGCTGACAAAAGATAAGAGAAGCAATGCTACCATTAAAAGATGTTAAGAGGCAACCATCTCATCTTAAGATGTCTGACATATGCTGACTCATATTCTTCACTGTCAATGTTACCTGCAACTGTAAAGCCACCTTGCATGATGAACATACCAGCTTATCTGCTATTTTGAAGAGAATTTGTTAAAGTAGGCCACTAGAACTTCCTTGTAGCAGAAGGTTCCTTTGTGGCATCTTGTTAAACTCTCCAGTATTTGCATACCTATCTTTGAAAAATTGCTTAATACAAACACCTGGATCCATTGCTATAACATCCAACCATCTCCCCAATGGTATTGATGTAATTTCTATACATTCCTTTTGTGCTGATTATAACATCCTCTTCCAATAACGCAAATATTGTTCACTGGAGGGTCTGTTTCCTCCCCCTTGTTGTTAAGAGCTGCTGTGGCAATCCTTTCTTTCCTGTTCTCAGGGTTTCTCTGAACAACAATTTCCTCTCACAACACCTCTTTCATTCAGGGGAAGGACATCTGTCTTCCTTCCAATTATGAGAAGCTTCTTTTCTGGCCCCGTATTCAGTTGGGCTCTGTTATCACACTCTTACCCTGCTCTGTACCAAAATATGAACACACTCCTCCAGAACAACAGATGTGGTGACAAATTAGAAATGAAAACAAGTGTGGCCCAAGGGGATTGGATATCACTGAATTCCAGGGAAGCCCTGCAGAATCTGACTCTGAGAGAAAGAGACAGAGATGGAGAAATCAGGAATAGAGTATGTTAGATCAATCCATGTCTCTATATACTGAAATGTTTTATAATAAAACAGGAAAATAATGGACGGTTCATCTCTCGTTCAGGTCATTAATCTCTCTTATACTTGTGATTAAGATTGGGCGTTATTTTAAAAAAATAATGTCTGGGGAAAATTAACGTTTTAATTATACATTAATATTCTACATGTGTTTTAAAGCAATATTGCTATGCCAGATTCTAAAGACTCAAGACAGTACTATACGAGCACAATATAAATGTGTACCGGTACTGTTTTGCACAGCTAGTACATCTACGTGAGAATGTTACTGACATGCTCTTTTCCTTTGAAATAAATTTTGAAAGCAATTCTGTTTGAAAGAAATTTTTCAGTAGGAAAAAATACCAGGATTTTATTTTATTTTATTTTATTTTTGGTGCATGACCCTGCTATGTACCATAGGGTTCTATGGACACATTTTTAAACTATTTCTCCTTCTATTTCCTTTTCTTAATTTTTGAATTGTTGTGTTTGAACAAAAAATGTAATTTATGATTTCACATATGGCATAATTTCTTCAGATGTAATATATACCAGAAAAAGCATTCCAGGATTTGGAGTGAATGTTTTGAGGCCCTTGACCTCCTTTTGCCTAAAACAAAAGTTTGAAATAGATTGCTATTTGATAACATATTATTTTTAAGTTTGTAATAGATTGTTATTTGATAACATATTATTTTTAAAACTCCAAACATTTAGTTTTTGCTTGACTCAACTATAGGATGCATAAATGGCAAATTAACAGGACTCCAATAGAGCAGGTGAGAGTTTATACATATCTTGGGATGCAGTTCCAGGTTTCCTTATGTGGGAACACATATTTCTCTTATTGGCCAGGGTTATGCAACATTGCTCCTCAGATGTCTTGAGTTCTTCCATTCAAGGGATCTTTTTTTTTTAAATTCCTGCAACTTGAAAATTTCTTGCTAAGGTTATTTCTCATCTTTATGGTGGCCAGATTTGTACTTTTACCCTAGAATCGTGAGGGCGAACCTATTGAACAGGTGGCACGCAGAGCCCTCTCTGGGCACGTGCACCATCGCCCCAATCCTAGGCCTTCAGCTGGGTTCCTTTTCACTTTAGGCCTCCGCCACCGTGTGCCAAAAAAAAAGGTTCAATCAATCAATCAATTTCAACTTCTTGTGGAGAAAAAGATCTCACAAAGCTGGAATTGATGGATTGAACTTTTTAATCCCACCCAGTCTGCCGTTACCACTACAGCCACGCTCACCCAATTGGCCATGCCCCCCGGCACCCAATGATACATAAGTGGGTTTTGGGTTGCAGTTTGGGCACTTAGTCTCTAAAAGGTTCGCCATCACTGCCCTAGAAGCTTTTCAGTTCAAGTTTAAAAAAAAGCTATACATGCCTTATAGTCATAGTTTGGTTTCTATAGTTGGCTTTGGTTTCAGACCCTGGTATTATCCCATTAATTTATGGCCAAAATTAAATTTAATTCTCTGTGTAACTTCATGGACTCCCTATGGAAGTCTCCCATTAAGAATCGTATATTCTGATTTCTCGTCAGGTTATATAAACCATACGTTAACTGCTTCTAAGAAACAAGAACAAATGTGTTTAATTGGCTGTTATTTTTAGGTTGCTTGCAACTTACTGTGTTATTTTAATTGACTTCACAGAAATTCTCCTATAAGTGGAACACCAAAATCTGGTGACTTTAGACATCCAGCTGCAGTGTGGCTTATGTAACAGCCTTTATATAACTTTGGCTAACAGTATCGTGTGTTCTGCTTTTTAAAAATATGATGTAAATTTGAGATTATAAAATAAAATTATATATACAAAGATAAGCTATGTGAAATATCGCTTAAGTAGGATGAAAATTTATATTTCAAAATATGTGTGTGTGCATGTGTTTCATTTTTATCTGTTAAATTTCACTAATTAAAACAAAGTTGCAAAAATCAAAGTAACTGCTAGATAGTAGCAAAAAGATTGAGTTTTCTGTGATCATCTGAAATTTGCAGATACAATATAGTAGTACTACTAACTACTACAATATAGTAGTCAATACTAAACATACTTACCCTAGAACAGGGGTCAGCAACCTGAAACAGTGAAAGAGCCACTCGGAACCGGTTCCCTCACAGAAGGAAAAACTGGGAGCCGCAAAAAATGTGTGCACATGCGCGTACATGCATGCATGTGCAGAACAGGGTTTTACTGAAGAGTGGAGCCAAGACGAGATATGCACCTACCCTGCATATTTGGATTGATTGGTTGAACTTTTTTAGTCCCACTTTTTTTTTTTTTGGACTACACATAGCAGAAGACTGGGAGCCGCAGGAGACAGCTGAAAGAGCTGCATGCGGCTCCGGAGCCTCGGGTTGCAGACCTGTGCCCTAGAACAATCTTGTGCTTTCTGAATGCTTTTGCTTAAATATTCATCAGTTCCTGATAATAAAGAACTTGTGCCAACAAACAGTATAGACTGATAAAGTGTATTTTGAAAAGTAAGACCCATCAAGAGGACCTGCTTTTGAGAAAGTATAGTTAATAATGTGCTGCAACCCTGCTCTATATGATGATATGTATTATTGAATTAATTTACTTCTAAGAAAATGCATATAGGATGGTATTAGTTAGATATCAAATAAGTCATTAATTTGGATGTCTACAGAGAGTCAACTGGGGCAATGATTTCTGTCATTAGTATAAATATCATGATGCCAATGATATCTGTGCCCAGTAGCAAGATTTGTGACACAGCAGTATTTTTTGCCAAGTAGATTAAATCTTTACTTTTATTACTGACATTTTTCTCATCATGATCTTACATTCTTTGCTAAATTATAGCCTTCTCTGACTTCTATTAGATTTTTAAAGTTTTCTTGCAAGAATAGTTGAATTTACTGCCTTATATTTAATTTACAGCATGTGAAGTTGCTGGCACTTAAAATGTGTAAGAAAAAGCAAGTATTCACAAAACACTTTTGGCATAGTCCTTTGGCCCTGGGTGGGTTCTGTTGGATCATAGTATGCATTCAACTCTCTATAGTAGAAAGAGGAGAGGAGTTCCACCATTGAAAACAGCACTGCTGCCATGTTAGTGATGGACAGATTGAAAAGGAGTGAGTGTTTTGTGATCCCTCTCCTTCAATAAGAGAACTGTTCCTGTCTTGGAGCAGTGAGTTGGAAATGACGTGGTTTACGTGGAACTGCCATTGATGCCTAATAATAATCTTAACACTATCACCCCACCACCACCTCCCCAGCCCCCATTTGTAAGGTTTCCAATAAAAAGATCTTTCCAGTGTGGTAGAATAAATAAGAGTGTGGGCCAAGGGCTCAGAAGGTCCAAATTCAAATCCACAGGCTTCTGCTGAGTTTACTAGATACCCGTGGGCTATTATTCTGTCTTATAATAATAATAATAATAAGTTGGAAGGGACCTTGGAGGTCATCTAGTCCAACCCCCTGCTCAGGCAGGAAACCCTATACCATTTCAGACAAAACCCTCACAGGATTGTTGTGTGGATGTTAAAAAAAAGGAGAAATCCAATTTATAGTTCTGCCACTTAAGATAGTTCATATGAATATTCCAGCCTTAAAATCTGGACAAATTTTATCTTTGTTCAGGCCATAATGCTATGAGTGATGAATCTTATTCTTTAGGGAAGACCCTTAGTGCTGTGTTTCTTCCAGTTCCTCTCTCAGTAGAAGCAAAGAACAAGGGCTTCTGAAATATTCATATTTCCTAATGGCTCCTTCACACATGAGACCTAGTTTAGGAGGATGCCCCCCTCCTTTTCCCCAAAAGGGGGAGTTAATTGAATCAATGAACTGCACAACCCGGCTATACAACATATGCTGACTTTCCTATCAGCCATAATTACTTCAGGACCCATTGTCACTCATCATTGCCTGATTACACCACTTGGCCTGCAAGGAAATTTGATGGGAAGTGTCCAATGAGAGCATCTAAGCTGTTTCCCAAGTCAGTTTTACAAAGCTTCAGATAAAGAGAGTTAGGGGTGTTCCACTTACAAGGGGGAAAAGATTAAGAAGAGAGACAGTACTGCAAACCTGGAAAAGAGGTAAGGTGATAGTTTTCTCTGAGGATTAGATAACAGATGCTTCCCCCCCCCCTTCCGAGATTCTGCACATGAGTAACATAATAGCTGCTCTATAAAAGGAAAATAGCTGTGGCTTGTGCAGAAGGTTGATTGATTTGGACTTAAGATTTAGCTGTAAACTGGCCAGAAAGACAGAATTTTGAAATGGTACCTGAATTTAAGGAGTGTGCTCGGCAGCTATATACTGTATACGTTCTGGCAGGCAGACTGGATTCTTGCTTATGCTTCAGCTCTTCCTGAATCCAGTTTTGAAACTTATTACAGAAGACACATTTGGAAATAGCTGCAGGGTCATAAAGCCACGGGTTTCTGAAGAACAATGTCACTGACATTCAGCTCCCAAAGACATGGAAATTGCAGATAGAGCATGCTTAGTAACATGAAGGCAGATTATCGTGGAAGTGTAATTGTAAGCCATGCATACAGGTGGTAATTGTATGGCTGCATTACAACAGCACTGCATAGAAAGTGATTACAGTGAGTTTGACCGAAATACAGGTTAAGATTGTCAGGTTTTTCCCCCCCAATGTCTTTGTAAACCTGGCTGAACAAACAAAGGTTGAGAGATTGTGGATATAATTCTTGAATTTTTAAATAGGAAAGTCATAGATTTGTGATTATGGCTTTTGAGAATTAAGACAAGTTGGATTAAGACAAGACCTGGATTGATGATGGGTTTTTAAATATGTTTTAATTTTTAACTGTGTAGTTAATTTATTTTGGGGCTGTTATTTAATTCTTTTTAAATTTTTGTATTGTTTTTTATTGTTGTTAGCCGCCCTGAGTCCTTTGGGAGATAGGGCGGCATATAAGTCCCAAAAATAAATAAATAAACAAATAAACAAATAAATAAATAAAAATAAATAAATAAATAAATAATAAAGTTAAACAATCTTTTGTTGGTAACAATAAAATTTCACATGATAATAGGGATAATTTATTCAAATGTTTCTTGATTGATAAAAAATATATCATGCCTGAAAAAATAAAGGAATAAAATTTGGTATGTGCTCATTACTTGAAATCATCCTTTCAAAAATAAAAAGCATGATAAAAGACGAAGACTAAAATTGATGCAACCAATTTTTGCATTCAGATCAAATTCTCTCAAAATATATGACTTGTTATAAGCAACTAAAAATAATAATAAGCAAAAGCATGTAATGTGAGGACTTTATAAAGAACATTTAAAAATCAGGATGAAAGTTGAATGTAATTGAATATATTATGATAAATGTAAGATACAGAAGTAGTTTACAGTTGATTTCACTTACGGTACTGTATATTCACATATATTTCAGTTATACATGTTACTGAATTCTGCCTTTATTCTTTGCATTTTTCTTTTACAACAGTTATCCATGAAGGAGGTTGGGGACGGGCTGCATGAACAGATGAACTGCATGATGGGTGCTCTGCAAGAATTGAAACTGCTCCAGGTCCAGACAGCTTTGGAACAGCTGGAGATTTCAAGTAACCCAAATCAGGTTTCGGGAATTGGCCAGCATAAGTATTGTCAAAACAATAAGGAGATGCCAAGGGCAAAGTTTGATGCCAGCCAAGAGAGTGAGACCCTGCTGGGAAAACGTTATTTGGACAACTGCAGATCTTCAGCCTTTTTATGTTCAACTCCTGTGTCACACTCTACCAGCTCATGTTGCCATATTTCTTTGCCAGACACTAACCATGGGCACATAGCTTCATCCCTTAGCAGCATAGGTAGTGAGAACGACAGTGGACCTTCTTCAGCTGCGAGCACAACAGAGTATCATTCACCAAGAATGTTGGAGTCATCTAGTGACAACACAACAAGTAGTTGGCTTACTCAAGATACCAGCTGCTTGTCTGAGTCTAAGTCAGTTTGTAAGGATTGTTGGTTTTCTGATGAGAACAAAGACTGGACTTGCTCATTAATGTCTCAAAGTAGAAACAGACAACCTTTGATTCTGGGTGATAACATCTTTGCTGATCTAGTTGGTAATTGGCTGGATTTGCCAGAGATAGACAGAAAAGGAGAAAAAAATGAGGCATCTTTGCCAAGTAGCAAGTCCCAAGAATTCTGTAGGAAATTTTCCCTCACAGCCAATCTCTTCAAGAAATTTTTAAGGAGTGTCCGACCAGATAGAGACAGATTACTAAAACAGAAGCCCTGCTGGCTGCCCACAAAGAATAAAGAGACGGAGATCTTAAAGAGGCCCCAAGCAGGTGGCAAACAGAAGGGACTGTTTTACTTCCCACTTCGTGGGAGCACACCAAACTCTCAAGACAAAGCCAACAGGTGTGAAAAGAAGGAAGGAAGGAAAGTCAAGCCCAAACCCCATGGCAAGAAAGTCCACACCACAATAGAGCAGACTCCGTCAGGGTTTGATTTTAACACAGCAGTCTGGGTCTGAATTCCAAGACTCATTATTTCAATTGCTAAAACTGTTCTGCCCAAAACTAGAGAGAAAGAAGTAAGAATAGGGAAAGAAATATTTTTCAGACTCGGACCAGGATGAGGAAACAGTGAAGAAGAGGGTTTTCTATAGAACAAGTTAACACTTATAAGTAGATAGACATTACTACCACAAGCATAACTTATAGGATGAAATGTATTTCATAAATGGAACTAAAAGTCTCCTAAGGTAGTGCTCGCCAGTGTTGATCGTTTGGATAAGCTTCAAAATTGCCAAATGTATTCCCTTAAACTCCAGGTCAAATAGCAACCGAGCATTAGGTCACAAGTGTGAGTGCGTGTTACATGCACTTACATGTATGTCTGTTTGTGTGTGATGGGATTTATTTTTTTAAGCTCTGCTTTTTTGTGTGTGCACTGATTCCTGGATTATGCACCAGGCAAATGAATAAGCACTTGACAATGAAGTTAAAGATGAGGTGTAAGTTTGTAAAAAGAGTCAGACTGTAGGACTTGAATGTAGTTGAGTGGAGTTGGTACAGCCAGTTTATCCTTCTGGTTTTAACTGTTCTTTTTTAGAAAATAATTACTTCTGTCTCACCCACCACAATCCATCCTGTACTAGAATATGTCTAAGGAGTGCTATGTTACTAGTAGCCTTCCCATTACTCCCACATCCCGATGAGCAAGAATTATTCATCTTTGATTTTTTGCCTTCAAAGCCTTAAACTCTAGATGCCTCACTGAAATCCCGAGTTCTACCAGACCTTTTCCTGATTTTGTATTTTCATTTTGCATTTCTTACTGTGTTTGAAAATAGTTGCAAAAATGTAGTTTTCTCCAGGGATCACCTCCCCAAGAGTTTATTAATAAAAGTGACATTCCTCTCCAATCTGTCTCCAAATGGGACTGTTTGTACTTTTATTCATTCTTTAGCAAACTGTTATACTGTCTACATAGGAAAATGAAGAAACCAATCATAACAGCAGTTATTTAGTGAAACATTCACTAAAGCTTTTATGTCCAAAAGCTACAATACACATCAGGAACCATTTATATTTACTGTAAATTTCTAGGAGATACTTAAAATCTTGTAGATACTAAAGACAAATCAGAACCCTTATATTCTGGGGGGAAATGTACAATAAGAACTACGCTGCATAACCATAGCTAGCCTTTAATCCCAGGTTTGAGTCCTATTTGATCATGTAATTTAGTGGTGACTTTGTTCCAGGTACTGTGTTTTAAGCTGGGCACTTGGCTGGGTTCTCTTGTGGAATAAAATGAAGGTATATTTTTCTTCCATATATACCTCTCAGCCCTCTGAAAGGAAGGATGAGATATAAATGAGAAGAGATTGACAGGATCAGGATATCTGTGTGGATAAGCTTTCTCCGGGCATATGAATCTGTGCCCATGGAATCCCTGTTTCTTTCAAATGATAGTACCACTCTGTACTATCAAAGTGATTAATACACAGTTTTTAATTATTTGGGAATTAATATAACTTTTGCTAATGGGGAGCATACCGTTTGATTAAAGGAAAGTAGGTTTGTGATCCTGTCCCTTCCTGAATATGAACATCTGTATGTATAATAATCTAACATCCCCCCCTTCAAGTTGCAATAGAGTTCAGTTTAGTTTATACAAATCAGATATATCTAAAATGTTGACTTCTGTTAAAAATTTAGGACATGTCAATGAAGGCACTGTATAACTTTCATAGAAGGAGAAGAAAAGAAAAAAGCCGTAAGTGCCAGTGCTGTCTAATTACACAAAATATGTTTCTGTTTCAGCAACTGAAAGCAAACAGCCAAGTTTTAAAGACCATCAGGAGACTGTTATCTGGAGATGCTTGAGTGTTTTTTTTTTTACTCCTGCAAATGAATTAAACAGAGACATGACACACGCACTACTTTTGCCCTTAGAAGGAATCAAAAGACGCTGAAAGATCTCTTGCGGGCATAGAAACAAGCACACATTTTCTTTTTTCCACAGGCTTGGAAGCACTTTTCTTAGTCTCTGTAAAGAGCTACCCAATAAGTTGAAGATCACATTATTTTTCCAAAGTGATTGATCTCACAGAAATTATCTTGCAGCACGATGGGTGGCAAGCAAATTTAATAATAAAAAATTAACTATATCTTAACATAGTTAAACAACTGAAGAGTTATAAGCATTTCAAAGGACTCTGGATTGCCAGTGATTTCAAGATTATTATTCATCTCCATCATTTGGTGAGATACTTGCTTATAAAATCAATGAAAATTTTTTGGCTAATGTCCAACATTCATATTTATCCAAACTAGTGGAAAATAATAATGAATAGAATAGAACAGAACAAAACAGAACAGAATAGAATTCTTTATTGGCCAAGTGTGATTGAACACACAAGGAATTTGTCTCTGATACATAAACTCTTATTGTACATACAAACAACAAAGTGATAGGTCATATTTCATACATCATAGTTACAATCATTAATCATAAGATAGAGATTTGGGACATGTTGGTATGGGGATGGGTAGGCGGGGTTTTAAAAGCAGCATCATGATATCTGAGGACCCAGATTGTTGGGGGCAATTACCGTAAGCTGACTTTGTAATAATGCCGCTAGGGGGTGTGTGAAAGCCCTAATAAGCAGGCATATACATAGAATGAAGGCTACTGCTAAGCTTGTAAGCCGCCCTGAGTCTTCGGAGCCCTGAGTCTTCGGAGAAGGGCGGGATATAAATGGAATTAAAATAAAAAATAAATAAAAATAAAATATCAATTTTGCCCTTTGTGTAAATGTATATACATACAAAAGGGACAAAACATTTGACTGCATGATACTGCTTTTGTCATTCTGATTAAAAGTGTTGGATCCTGTGGACAACTAACTTGATTTCAGGAAATATTAAAGGAAAAATCTTGTTTATAGAATAGATAACCTTTATTGTCAATTTTTACTGTGGGCACATTGGCACACATTAAAAATGAAATTTTGTTGCTTACTCTCAAAAGTGTACCCATACATAACGCACCTTTAAACATGCTATACAACATAGGTATAAACCTACACCCTTACATATAAATAACATAAATATTCATCACTGTCCATCTTGAATACATAGCGGAAAAAGGAAGCTTTAGAATCCTTTTTTTTAATCCTTTCTATTCTGATTTCTCTTTGGTACAGAGATGGCTTTGGTTACCTGATGGACAAGATAAGTATAGCTTGACTTTGTACTATGTGATCTAACAGCAGCTTTCAAAACTTAATTCTTGTATCCTATTGCTTAAGGAGGTACGTGAAAACTGCATTTTGTAGCAATGTGGCTTCTCTCTGGGCATGCTCAGTACATAACATTGAGTTGGTTCCCCCAACTTTATCCAACAGATGCCTAGAAGTATCCTCAAAATAATATTGCAGAAGTCCCCCATGACCTTGCTTAGCAAGCAAGGGAAAAATCATCCAAAGTAGGTAGCCCTAGACCAGGGGTCGGCAACCTCGGCTCTTTTATGACTCGTGGACTTCAACTCCCAGAATTCCTGAGCCAGCATAGCTCAGGAATTCTGGGAGTTGAAGTCCACGAGTCATAAAAGAGCCGAGGTTGCCGACCCCTGCCCTAGACCTACCCAGGCACTTCATGGATCTGGATGGTTTCTGGTAGGCATTTTGCAAAGTTCTCAACAATCTAATGTGTCAAGACCATTGGTTTGTCACAGATTTCTGGATGCTTGACAAATTAATGGGGACATTTAGAGTGGCTATTACAAGGCTCTCTGACCCTTGCCAGTTAAAATAATTTTTTCAAAGGAAATTCACAAGAGAAAATACTCAGTATGATTGTCATTTTTCTTAACCCAAGAAACAGAAAAGTAGCTATACAGAGGAGTCAATTTTAAGGAATTGGGGTGATGTCCAAAGACAGCAATGGGGTATGACTTTAATTCCAGTGACAATTCAGGTAAAAATGGAAAATATTTCAAGGACAGGCAGCAACTAACTGCTGTACTATGCAAATAAGTCATATAAATCAGAAAGAAATATATGGCTGGAGGATGTATTTCTCCGTACAAAACACACAACTTTTGAGAGAGACAATATAAAGTTGTGGCAGTTGTTTACAAATGCAGCTGAGAGAATGAAAGCTATTGTGCCTAATGTGCAGCATGTAAAATGCACGTGAGAATCATGCAACAAAAAGCATGCAACACACCTGCTTTTCCTGATATTTTTTCATCAGTATAAACTCCCCCCCCCAGCCTGCCTGTTCACACACAAGCAACGAGCCCTGTTCAAGCTCACTACTTGAGGATTTATAAATAAGGTAACATGAGCCGATTTTGCCATGACACCTGGTTCTTAGCAAATGGTTTAATCCCCCCCCCCACACACACACAGCTGTCAGCAGCCCTGTTTTCCTGCTGTCTGACAAGGAAGCCAACTGGAATATGTCCTGAGAAAGAGACCTTTGGCCCTACTGCCTTTTCCTGACAGCTGCACTGAAGGCATCGGAACACTCCCCTTTATATGAGATGGGATAAGTGAAAAAGAGGTAGTAAAAAGAAAAGGTTTCAGACAGAAATTCTTCCTATTACCATGTTTCAGGCTAGAGAAGAGGGGACCATAATAATGATATTTTCCTTTGGGAAGATATTAAAAGCTAACAAGAAAAAAATGAAGTTCACATGGCTTTGCATAGTTTCTTGAACATTGCACATTGCTCAGGCAGGAAATTCTGTACCATTTCAGACAAATGGCTGTCCAGTCTCTTCTTAAAATTTTCCAGTGTTGGAGCACCCACAACTTCTGGCCGCAAGTCATTCCACTGGTTAATTGTGCTAACTGTCAAGAAGTTTCCCTTTTGTTCTAGGTTGTTTCTCTCCTTGATTAGTTTCCATCTGTTGTTTCTTGTCCTGCTTTCAAGGACTTTGGAGAATAGCTTGACTCCCTCTTCTTTGTGGCAGCCCCTGAGATATTGGAACACTGCTATCATGTCACCTCCCTAGTCCTTCTTTTCATTAAAGTAGACATACCCATTGCTTGCAACCGTTCTTTATATGTTTTAGCCTCCAGTCTGAATTATTTCTTCATTTCTTATCTGAACAAATCATTTCTGCATTTCTTGTCTGAATAAAGTCTGGAACTATTTAAGCATCCTCCTCAAATTTTATTTATTTATTTATTTATTTATTTTATTCGATTTATATACCGCCCTTTTCCCAAAGGACTCAGGGCGGTTTTCTATGTAGTCATCATAAACAAAAAGGACACAAGATCCCTGCTGCCTCAGCTGGCCCTGCATTATTTCCTCACAAAGAGCTCATCCTTGCCTTCCCCTAAAAGTAGCTCAGACTTGCCCAGAAACGCTTTTGATAACACATGTCCTCATGATATTATCTTTCTCTCATTCTCCATTCAAGGAATGGGTCCTCAATTGTCCAACTTCTAAGTTGTATTTCCCCTAAACTCCCAACACACCTTTTGTCGTGGAAAATTGATCAGTGATGTGGTTGTGAATGAAGATGAGTTGGGATCTGCCTGTCTATTGCTAGCTTTAGGCTGCATCAGACACAAACCTCCCTTCCAGTCACTGGACACTGGTCCTTGGGGGCATTTTTTGCTTGGGTTCCAGGGCAGATACAGCGGTTAGTTTTTGCAGAGGGAGCTTTCCATACAAGCCCTGACAACCAGTTTTTTTTTCTGAAGTGCTTGTCAGATCTTACACTTCTTATTCCTGCATAAGTAAGTTTATAAAAAGGTCTATCAAACATTTGAAATAATACTAGATCTGTGCCTAAAATCAGGAACAGAGGCACAGTGTGAATTGGGAAAGAGAACAGCTGTGCATGCCTGGTTCTATCACTAAAGTCCATTACAGGTTTTTTTATTGCTTCTGTTGATGAGAGATTGTATATGGTTATATTTTTTGTTGGTTTTATTACTTTGGTGCAGAGTGCCACTAATTTCCTTAATTCAATGCTTTTTTTATCAATTTTAAAGGCTACTTCTAGATGCTGCTAGCTTCTGGCAGCACCACCCCTTACAACACTTTTTCTTCATCCCTCCTATATCATTGTGTACCCCTCCTCCAAGCCTTCAATCTCTCAAGTGAGATATTTTTTGATATAGATTTAGTCTTCTTTTAAACATATTAAAATATATTAAAAACAAGAGTTCAAATGAAAATTACTTCCATGCCTGCAACTTAGCTTAACAATTAGGTGACTAAATAAGCCATTCTAAGTAGCTACCTATCCTCACAGTCCCTACCCCACATTTCCTACCAGTAAGTAACATTCTGATCGAGAAATTAAGTTAGGGAACCCACAAATGCTTTTTCAAATGTGTTTCTTATTAATACAGTAAAGACAACATACTTGTTTCTGAGGTTAAAAATAGGCCTGAGGTCCAGGAAGCCTGCAAGTGTTTAGAAAAGGGTTTAGAAAACAATAGGTCACTTCCTTTAATATCCACTTTACAGCTTAAATGGGTCTAACAGCAATGTAGATGGACCTTAAAATGAGATGTAGCTTCAAAGTCTGCTGCAGATAACTATGAACCATCTGTTTGCTCTATTCCTTGACCAGCAACAGTATGAAAATCTTAAACCCTACCCCACCTTCCTCAATCCATCGCCCACTGAAAATTGACCTGGCTGGAATCAGATACAGTGCACAGATGGACTGCTATAACATTGCCACATGTTCAAAATCCATTTGGGGATTATGCAAATTGCCTCCCAAATTATCAAAAATCATATCTTTAGGAAAAATGCAATAATTTAAGTCATTAAAAAATCCAAGAAATGTTTCCATAAATGAAACTTGTCCTGATGGAGGTATGGTTTGTGAAACAGTTATAGTTTTGGCAGAATCTATATTAGACTATTGGCTGTATTCCCACAAGAGGAAAGTAAGCACTGACAATGTTGTCCAGACAGCGACACAAATTATGAGGAACACAATACAAGCTGCAGTCATGCTTGTAAGTCCCTTCTAATGTAGACTCACAAACAATCTTGCTCAAGTTAGAATTTCAAAGGCACCAATAATTGCTGTCTTACTGCCTTAGTGACTTTTCCTGAAATTTAAATAACGGCCTTGCTTGCCTGCTGATATAAAATGACTTGCCATTTTTAGGAATGGGAGGGGTCTAATTAGCCTGAAAGAGGTATTTAATAAGGTACCATTAGATTCCTGCATTTTGCATTGGATTTCAATACAATAGCACATTACATCTTCCCCCACCCCTTTAATTACCAGGCTCCCACCCTTTCTCATCCAGTTATTTCACACAGTTATCATGTGGAATAATAAGGAATGCAGGTCTCTAGATGTATTCCATGCATGCATTCTTGAATATTCTTTTAATTAAAACATATTTTCCTAGATTTCCATGATACTGAAAGGCATAAACGTAAGTTTATTTTATTTTAACAGTATTTATTTATGTCTCACCTTTATTATTTTACTAACGTAATACCTGAGTTTGACTTTTAGTATTTTGGCTCAATGTAAAATGTGAATCCAAACAAGGGCAGTCATGCTTTCAATTCTGCCCTATCAGTTCACAAGGCATCTGATAAAAATCACAATTGTTTATCACACAAAAGATGGAAATCAAATAAGGAATCATTTGCATAGTGAAACAATGAGGCACATAACATTCCTTAGATACCAACAGACAGGCGTAATCAATCTATCCAATTGCCACATGTATGGTGATTTTACTCCTTAGGGGGTAAGTCAGGTGAATCAGGAAATCGTAGAATTTGAATTTTGGATCTATGATCTTTGATCATCTAATAACATATTTGTTCTCATTAATAAGTCACCTCCTTTAAAATTGCCATCTCTTGTCATTTGCACCTTTGAATTTGAATCTGTCCACTGACCTTTATACATTTATTTTGAAAAATGGACTAATTGTCAAGTTTTGATGTCTGCCTCTCCCTCACAGTCACATGACTGCATTTTGGATGCTTTGCAACTGGCCTGCATTTATAGTTGTTTGCAATTCCCTGCAGTAATATTGACCACAGTTTATGATGCTTTTGCCAGATACTGGTGTTTATTTTCAGTTTTCAGCAAAAAAACACCCTGTACCAAACAAAAGGGTTGCTTAATGACCAAGTGTTCACTTTAGAATCACACGTTCACTTAGCAAGCACCACAAAAAAGTCATAAAATCAGTTGTGGACACATGTTGTTGTTGTTAGTTGCAAAGTTGTGTCTGACCCATTGCGACCCCATGGACAACATTCCTCCTGGCCTTCCTGTGCTCTACCATCTTCAGGAGTCCATTTAAGCTCATGCCTACTGCTTCAGTGACTCCATCCAGCCACCTCATTCTTTGCCGTCCCCTTCTTCTCTTGCCCTCAATCTTTCCCAGCATTACGCTCTTCTCCAGTGAGTTCTTCCTTCTCATTACGTAGCCAAAGTATTTGAGTTTCAACTTCAGGATCTGGCCTTCTAAAGAGCAGTCAGGGTTGATCTCCTCTAGAACTGACTGGTTTGATCGCCTTGCAGTCCAAGGGACTTGCAGGAGTCTTCTCCAGCACCATAGTTCAAAGACCTCAATTCTTTGGTGCTCAACCTTTCTTATGGTCCAACTTTCACTGCCATACATTGCAACTGGGAAGACCATAGCCTTGACTATACGCACTTTTGTTGGCAGGGTGATGTCTCTGCTTTTTAGTGTGCTGTCTAGATTTGCCATGGCTTTCCTCCCCAGGAGCGTCTTTTAATTTCTTGGCTGCAGTCCCTATCTGCAGTGATCTTGGAGCCCAGGAAAATAAAATCTGTCACTACCTCCATTTCTTCCCCATCTATTTGCCAAGAATTGAGAGGGCCAGATGCCATGATCTTGGTTTTCTTAGTGTTAAGTTTCAAACCAACTTTTGCACTCTCCTTCTTCACCCGCAACAAGAGACTCTTTACTTCCTCTTCACTTTCTGCCATTAGAGTAGTAACATCTGCATATCTTAGGTTGTTGATATTTCTCCCGGCAATCTTAATTCTAACTTTTGATTCATCTAGCCCTGCCTTTCTCATGATGTGCTCTGCATATAAGTTAAATAGGCAGGGCAACAGTATACAGCCTTGCCGGATTCCTTTCCCAATTTTGAACCAATCAGTGGTTCCTTGTCCAGTTCTCACTGTTGCTTCTTGACCCACATATAGGTTTCTCAAGAGACAAATAAGATGGTCTGGTACTCCCATCTCTTTAAGAACTTGCCACAATTTGTTGTGATCCACACAATTAAAGGCTTTAGCATAGTCAATGAAGCAGAAGTAGATTTTTCTCTGGAACTCCTTAGCTTTCTCCTTGATCCAGCATATGTTGGCAATTTGATCTCTAGTTCCTCTGCCTCTTTGAAATCCTGCCTGTACTTCTGGTAGTTCTTGATCCACATACTGCTGAAGTCTAGCTTGTAGGATTTTAAGCATGACTTTACTAGCATGAGAAATGAGTGCAATGGTGCGATAGTTTGAACATTCTTTGGCACTGCCTTTCTTTGGAATTGGAATGTAAACTGATCTTTTCCAATCCTGTGGCCACTGTTGAGTTTTCCAAATTTGCTGGCAAATTGAGTGTAGCACTTTTACTGCATTGTCTTTTAAGATTTTGAATAGCTCAGCTGGAATACTGTCACCTCCACTAGCTTTGTTGTTGCTCAGCTTTTCTAAGGCCCACTTCACTTCACATTCTAGGATGTCTGGCTCGAGGTCAGTGACCTCCTCATTGTGGTTATCAGGGACGTTAAGCTCGTTCTTGTATAGTTCTTCTGTGTAATTTGCCACCTCTTCTTAATCTCTTCTGCCTCTGTTAGGTCCCTGCCATTTTGGTCCTTTATCATGCCCATTTTTGCATGAAACGTTCCCTTCATGTCTCCAATTTTCTTGAAAAGATCTCTGGTCCTCCCTATTCTATAGTTTTCTTCTATTTCTTTGCACTGTTCATTTAAGAAGGCATTCTTATCTCTTCTAGCTATTCTCTGGAATTCTGCATTCAATTGGGCGTATCTTTCTTTTTCTCCCTTGCCTTTCGCTTCCCTCCTTTCCTCAGCTATTTGCAAAGCTTCCTCAGACAGCCATTTTGCTTTCTTGCATTTCTTTTTCTTTGGGATGGTTTTAGTTGATACTTCTTGTACAATGTTGCGAACCTCCATCCATAGTTCTTCAGGCACTCTGTCTATCAGATCTAATTCCTTAAATCTATTTGTCACCTCTACTCTATATTCATCAGGGATATGATTTAGTTCATACCTGAGTGGCCTAGTGCTTTTCCCTACTTTCTTCAGTTTAAGCCTAAATTTTGCAATGAGAAGTTCTTGGTCTGAGCCACAGTCAGCTCCTGGTCTTGTTTTTACTGACTGTATAGAGCTTCTCCATCTTTGGCTGCAGAGCACATAGTCAATCTGATTTCTGTGTTGACTGTCTGGTGATGTCCATGTGTAGAGCCATCTCTTGGGTTGTTGGAAAAGAGTCTTTGCTATGACCATCATATTGTCTTGACAAAATTCTGTCAGCCTGTGCCCTGCTTCATTTTGTACTCCAAGGCCAAACTTGTCTGTTATTCCAAATATCTTTTGGCTTCCTACTTTAGAATTCCAATCCCCCATGATGATAAGGACATCATTTTTGGTGTTAGTTCTATAAGGTGCTGTAGGGCTTCATAGAACTGGTCAATTTCATCCTCTTCAGCACTGGTGGTTGGGGCATAGACTTGGACTACTGTGATATTGAATGGTTTGCCTTGGATTCGAACTGAGATCATTCTGTTCTTTTGGGGATTGTATCCCAGTATTGGTTTTCCTACTCTTTTACTGATTATGAAGGCTACTTCATTTCTTCTGAGAGATTCTTGCCTGCAGTAGTATACCTGATGGTCATCTGAATTAAATTCAGCCATTCCTGTCCATTTTAGTTCACTGATACCTAAGATGTCGATGTTCAGTCTTGTCATCTCTTGTTTGACCACATCCAGCTTTCCTTTATTCATGGATCTTACATTCCAGGTTCCTATGGAAAATAAATCTTTACAGCATCGGACTTTCCTTTCACCACCAGATACATCCACAGCTGAGCATCCTTTCGGCTTTGGCCCAGTTGTTTCATTCTTTCTGGCACTAGTAGTACTAGCCCTCTGCTCTTCCCCAGTAGCATATTGGACGCCTTCCAACCTGAGGGGCTTATCTTCCAGCATCATATCTTTTTGCCTTTTGGTACAGTCCATGGGGTTTTCATGGCAAAGATATTAGAGTGGGTTGCCATTTCCTTCTCCCATTTATTGGGAGAGATTTAATATTATGTGCAGCACATGGGGAGAGAGTGATCATTTTGAAGAAAGTGTAAGTAATATTTCTGTAGTAGCAAGTATTTGCCTTTTGGCAGGAAAACAGATATCTGACTTGCAGTTTCTACCTACAGCTGTTTTGAAGAGTTTAGACTGAGCCCTATTTGTGTCATTTATCATATTCTAAAATCTCAGATATTCTACAATACTTGGTTTATCTCAAATATTCTACAATTCTTGGTTTAATTATCCTCACAGATGTCTGAATAGCAATGTCAGGGCAATCACACCTAGAAGGTGTAAAACTAAGCGTTCATTTCTCATTAAAAGCATAAAAATGTATGTTAGCAAAGAGGTCACTCGGGTGAGCAGATCTAATTATGAGCCTTGCTCCCATGTTGCTTAGCAACCAGGTAGAGCAAACATTTGTCTGAATTTCCTGCTTCTATAGAAAGCCTATCTGTTGTGTTTTGGGCAGGGAAAACAGTTTTTTTTTTTAAAAAAATGCTGATGTGCCCTTTTAACTTATAAAACAGACTACATTCTCCACTCTTGAATTCATTCTGATGAATTGAGTCTGCATTAGGATTCATGTGCAAGATGGAAATTGTGTTCAAACATAGCAACTACTCCTGATTAATTTAGTACCAAGCTTTTCATCTTACTAGTTTCATAAGCAGTTCTAAAGGGCAGATCTGAAATAATTTCCATCAGAATTATGAAAAAGCGACAGACGAACACCTAGGGGTGGCCCAGATTCAGCTGCAACTATGTAGTTATAATTCTGATAGAAGAGAATATTTTAGCTTAGGGCTGAACTATGGAGTCATTGGTGCTCTCTCAGCTTGGTTGATTTTTTTTCCCAGAAACATCTGCAATAAAGCAACCAAGGAGCCCACCATTATAATTCCTTCCAGATGGTCATATATTCCATCATTTGTGCTGGCTTATATAAAATATCATAGAATACAAATCTTGCAATGCTGAAGTAAAAATCAATGCAACCTTCCCAGCCTCACCTTTCTTATTTTCAGCATAAGCAAAGATATCCTTTAAATGTATCAAGACATTTAACTCATGAGTCAACCTCATGAAGTTGGGTGCTGTACATTAATCATGCAAGTATGATTGATTTCATCAATCAAATCAATGGAGTTCTCTTACTGTACCCTCTCTCTCTCTCTCTCTCTCTCTCTCTCTGTCTGTGTGTGTGTGTGTGTGTGTGTGTGTGTGTTAGATTTTTATTTTGGAGTCCAAGATAGCATACTTGTACATATAGCACACTCTCAACCTTTTTCCTCTCAACCAACTTGTGAGATACAGTAGCTTGGGCTGAGAGAGAACAAGCAGCACTAAGTCACCCTTTGAGCTTCTGTGGCTGAAGGTGGACTTGACCCTGGATGTTCCTAGTCCAACACCTGAACCATTGCATCACAGTGATCCTGATATGACTTTGTTTTCAAGGCAAAGGTCCACACAATGAGTCTTAGCAATATAGCTTTCTCAGTTCCCAGAAGCTCTCGTGCAAATGAAAGCACCTGTTGGCTCCACATTCAGGAGAAGGTAGACATGGAATGTAATTTGTGCCTCTGTATGGAACTGAGAAATGTGCCCAGGAAATTGTCATATCAATAATTTCCTAAATGAATTAGTTATTAACTTTAATTATGAGCTCAATGAGGCTAATAAAGGAAAGAGAAGAGACACCCCTTTCTGCTTCACTCAACTGAAGATAGGGCTGTCTCATTGCTCACTTTCCATGCCCGCTCATTGAACAAATGCTCAGCCTCAGCCTGAATATAAGGAACAGGTGGCTCCAACAAGGCTCTAAGAGAGGGGGAATCAAAAGAGTAAAAATGGCGACAAATATCCAGTTGAAACATGCCCCATTTTATGTTATAATGCATGAAAATACCACCGTGTCAAAGTCTATTCAGTATAAACAGTCAGAATTTCAAGCAAATGCAACAGAAGTGGAGTTCGTCTTCATGTGGGCTTCCCATATTGTCCTTCAGCTACTGATATTAAGGTAGTTAAGTTTTATTCAGACCACATTTAAATTAGTAAACAGACCACATTGGATTTCCCCCTAATGCTTTGATATACACAGGATATGATATCCATATTTCAAATGGGGCACCTGAAACAAAGGGTAATTAACATGCCAATCTATCATGCTTAATTACTGCCCTCATGCTCTCTTTTGCTTTAGTGTATCAAAACAGAGAAAATCAAAATCATCATCAATTCTGCTGAGAGCTCACTTCATGCAGAAGAGTGAGAAGGGGGGGGAAGCAAGGCCACTCCATCACCCTGGAAAAACGAAAAAACACAAAGTAGTTTTGGCTCCTTCTGGCGTTGAATTCTTTCCATCCAGTTGTCATAAGAAAACTTAAAGCTTCCAGCTGCTAGCTGTGATATAGTTAGTTTTTAAAAGAACTGTACAAATTTAGCCCCTGGGTGCTATCTTTTCTAGTTTTCCTTTTCCATTTAGTGTACCTTTTGTGCTTTGTGCTTATTGATCTTACTTTCAAACAAAAAGTAAAGCATATGTGTTTTAAATAAACAAATCAGTAAACTATAATATTCTATGTAGAATTAAAGCAGCAGTAGCTAAGTCCACCAATTCCATGATGTACAAATAACTCAAGATTAACTCCTTCCTTCTCCTATTTCCCCCACAACAATAAGGGTGTATCGTGTTATGATCAGACAATCTGTCTGTTACAAATTAATCATTTGATGCAGTTACATTCTAATTAGATCCCAAAGTTTTGAAAGGGAACTCCAAATGTCTCACCTGTAAGATAGAGCATGAATAAATGGGAAGAATCCCCATCAAAGATAATGCTTTGATTACTAGAATGATTCCAAGTAAAAATGGAATAGGTCACATGAGCTGCAACCTTTGGTTTATCATTATCTGCCTGGCACATTAAGTCTTGGCAAATCTTGGCCACAAAGAAGCTATCCTTTGAAGCAGAACAAAGAACAGTGAAGCTAAGCATGCATATCCTATTATCATATTGTCCACCCCATTAAGCAATGTTATTGTCCACTGGAGAATCATTTAATGTATTTTGATGCTTTCTTACAGGGTGGCTAACAATAATTAAACACAATAATACAAATGTTAAAAAAGATTAAACTAACAAGCCCTAGTGATAAAATATTAAAAACATTTTTACTATAATATTACTATAATGTTATTACTATAATGTTTGTAAGATTGTTAGTACTGTATTGCTTGGAACGTATAGACATTTCTAAAGATACTTTTCATGAAAACCATTCACATCCAGACGTGAACCACTTAATCTTTTTACAGTAAAATGCCTTTTTTACAGTCAAAGATTGAAAGAGGAGAGGATTATTGCCAGTAGTCTGAGCCCCCCCAGTTGGAAATTGGAAGAATTTATGGAGATATGTCCATTTTAACCTGAGAGTACACCACAGGTCTTCATGTGTACCTAGAATTTTCATGTTGCCTGTATTTCTCTATCACTCTGTTAGGCAGGGATTGTCCAGCACGAACCAATATACAAGTGACCATACATATGACAGAGATAGTTTTGGATTTAACAGAGGAATAGCAAAATTAATGTTGAAAATGACACTGAAGAAGAGAGAAGCAGACATTGTAAAAATACCATTTAAGCAGGCTTCAGAGAATCAATAGTGATGGGACAGCATGCACACTGAAAGTTTTAGGGAAGAAATCAATATATATATATATATATATATATATATATATATATATATATATATATATATATATATATATATATATATATATATATATATATATATATATATATATACACTCCAAGAATTTTGGATAAACAAAAAAGGGGTGCTGGTGAAGGAACCTTAGGAGGGGAAAGAGAAAGAAAAGCGGGAAAGAAGGCAAAGAAGCCAACTTACACATAAAATCTTATAAGAGTTAGACTGGAGACAGAAAGGAGGAGCAGTGTACCTTTCTATTAAAGGTAAAGGTAAAGGTTCCCCCGCACGTGCGTGCTAGTCGTTTCCGACTCTAGGGGCCGGTGCTCATCTCCGTTACAAAGCCAAAGAGCCAGCGCTTGTCCGAGGACGTCTCCGTGGTCATGTGGCCGGCATGACTAGACGCCAAAGGCGCATGGAACGCTGTTACCTTCCCACCGTAGTGGTCCCTATTTTTCTACTTGCATTTTTACATGCTTTCGAACTGCTAGGTTGGCAGAAGCTGGGACGAGTAACAGGCACTCACTCTGTTATGCGGCACTCGAGATTCGGACCGCCAAACTGCCAATCTTCTGATCGACAATCTCAGTGTCCTAACCCACTGAGCCACCGCGTCCCTAACCTTTCTATTACATGGTCCTAATTCTTAAGGACGCAGTGGCTCAGTGGGTTAGGACGCTGAGCTTGTAGATCAGAAGGTCGGCAGTTTGGCGGGTCAAATCCCGAGTGCCACGTAACAGAGTGAGTGCCTGTTACTCGTCCCAGCTTCTGCCAACCTAGCAGTTCGAAAGCATGTAAAAATGCAAGTAGAAAAATAGGGACCACTACGGTGGGAAGGTAACAGTGTTCCGTGCGCCTTTGGCATCTAGTCATGCTGGCCACATGACCACGGAGACGTCATCGGACAAACGCTGGCTCTTCGGCTTTGAAACGGAGATGAGCACCGACCCCTAGAGTTGGAAACGAGTAGCATGCATGTGCGGGGGAACCTTTACCTTTACTTTAATTCTTAAGGATTGGTGGTAATCAAAGCCTCCAGAAGTTTGAGGAAGGAAGTGGCTCCTATCAATTAGTATTCACCGATGCTTTGTTTGTCTAATCAGGGTTGTCAAACTCACAATGTCACGTGACATGTCGCAACATATCACAGCTTTTTTGCCATTGCCGGCAATGGGGTGGGCAGTTTCAGCATGACGCATCTGGCCCGTGGGCTGGCAGTTTGATATCCCTGGTCTAAATCAACCCAGTATAGTTCCTAACTTCCTAAACCCACAAATCTCTTGAGCATTGATATACTATCCCTTTGTCTGATCTGGATACAGATGATCAGATTCAGTTGGCTGGTTTTTCCTAGTGATGGAACCCAGTTCAGCTGAGGCTACTGTGCTCAGAAGATTATTCTGAAGACTAAGGTGGCAGCTTACTTGGGGAGATGGGAGGAACTAAATTTAATTTTTAGAAATTTCATTACCCTTTTCGGGAGTATAACCGCAAATCTAGATCAGAAGACAACCAAGACTGACCCCTGCCCACTTCAGGTTTTCATTGACTGGATTTAATTCCAGTCTGTTACAGACACTGGCCTCAATTGGCTCAAAGACGTTTTTTGGGGGGAAGCAGGCTTGCAAAGATGGAGATAGCTCAGAGCTGGTGGTCCATAGCTTCCCCTTGAGTAACTTTAGCCAGAATAGAAAAGCTCTTGAAAATAGATTTCTTTCTAAGATACAAAACACTTTGTAAAGGACTTTTGCAGTTTCCCCATGATTACTTTCAGCTAAAGAATTGAAATCATTACAAATAGGGTAATTCTTGTGCTGGGCAAAACATTAGGTGTTTTTATGTTGTGTGGGCCCAAAATGTCCAAATTAAAGGGACTGTAACTTCTCACCTAAGGAAAATGTTTTTTTAAAAAAAAAGCACTGAGCTGATTTATGATTCAATCAACAGATTGTTTAAACAGGATGCTTACATATTTGTTCCATCTTTCCAGGATGGAAGGTTTAATCCTATATCTTCATTTGCATAACACCTGAAGAACAAGTCATATGGGAAGCATGGAGGAAAGAAGAATTTCTTATTAGATCCATACATTGTCAAATATCTTACCATATTATGAAGGCTTTTCATCTTGTTTAAGGTTAGAGTGCTTCAGTATTGGAATTTCAAGAGTAAGAATTTTTCAGCAGATTACGGGCTTCATTACAATATATTTATTATTATAAGATAGTAATTCAAGGTCTGCATTCAAGGTCTGGAAGCTTTTGTTGGGACCAGTTGAAACTGGATATCTTCTTTCACATCCAGTTTCTAAAGATTTATCCTTTTTTGCCATCAGTTTATCAAAGTACTCGGGAAGACCTGAAGCACAGTTTTTAAATTATTAAGTTCAATGTTAGTAAATCACAGGTGGAGTTCAGCAGGAAACTTCAAAAGAAAGTTGCATAGCCATCTCTGCCCTATAGCAAAAAGAATACAAATGTACATCATGAAAGGTTTGAGGCATATATAAGCCATTTCGTGATGATGTGGCCACTCTGAACTCATAATATAACAAGACACAGATGCAACTCAGGAAACAAATCTCCTTGAACTGGCTCATCAGTAAATATATTCACTCCAACCATCTGTGTTGCAGCCAAGTCATCTTTTAATTTCCCCTAGTTTGCTTCCAGGGAATATTTCTCAAAATATTGCTAGGGTCCCTCACACTGCTGTACCCCACCCCACTCATTCCTTCCTCCTATTAGCATTTGCCAAGTAATTGGTGTAACTGATCCTGATTAATTGCAAAAGACTTCCAGATGCAATTTTGTTATCCAACTGCTTTCTTCTTCATTGTATTTAATTTTTAACTAATCCAGGCTTTCGTTTTTTTCCTTCTCACTATATTTTCTGTTTAATTGAATAGCGGTGCAATATCTTTTGATTAACAACATTAGGATCTGTCCAGAAGCAATCCTTATATTGAATGAACTATTAAACATGTAAACATTTTCTTATCCCTAGGGAAATATATATTTTAATATAAAATGGAACAGTAATTTATTTAATTTTGGGTTGGCTTCTGTTTCTCAATAAACAAGCTTTTTTTACCCTCATAAAAGTATTATTATCCAGGATACCAACCTTCCAGAGTTCAAGTGCTTAACTAGATCATCTGATGATACATTTTGTTTAGGATTTTTTTTCCTTTCCCTTGCAGTTAACCAGATATACTAAAAAGAGCACTTTTCCAGCCATGTTTCCTAAAACTGGTTTTAAAGACATCAGTGGTGGGATACAAATACCTGAACAACCGGTTCTATTATGTGATGCAGGCCTGGGCCTCCGATGCCTAGAACGGACTTCTGGAAGTGGTATACATGCACTTCTGGTGGACTGTTCTAGGCCTGGGAGATCTCCAAGGCCTAGACTGGACTTCCAGAAGCCAGCCAGTTCTCTGAATTCAGGTAAATTTAGCTACCAGTTCTCCCAAACTGGTACAAACTGGTGGAATCCCACCACTGAAAGACATGCATTAGAGCATGGGTGTCAAACTCACCATGTCATGTGACATGTTGCGACGTATCATGAATTTTTCACATTGGTGGAGCTGGGGTGGGTGCAACCTCCGCATGATGCAACCGGCCCGCAGGCCAGCAGTTTGACACCCCTGCATTAGAGCATTATTTCTCAACCTTAGCCACTTTAAGATGTATGAACTTCAACTCCCAGAATTCCTTAGCCAGCACGGGGAATTCAGGGAGTTGAACTTCACATATCTTAAAGTTGGCTGAGGTGCATTACAGGATGTGGGGGAGGGAAGATCAGGCAAACTTTCTTCCTCAGTTTTCTATAGTGGAAGCATGTCACAGAAATTATTGATAAGTACCAAATGCTGCCCAAATATTGCTTTCCTCCCTAAAAAGCATTATTATTTTTCTGATTTCTATATGAAATATGTATGTTATAGTATTACTTTATCTTCATTGCCAATTTTTTTTAATCAGATTTGTAAAAAGTCTGAAATTATTCTTCCAGATGCTACTTCTGCTATTATGGAGACCAAGTCCATTTTCTTATTTAGTTTGATTCTTTTGGTATCATATAAATAAAATCATGGAAAAAGAAAAAGATATGTAAATTTTAGATGTGGAATAGGAAGAATATCAGTTTTTATGATGAAATAATTGAGAAAGATATTCCAAAAACTCAAAACAGAAGCAGATTAGGAAACACTTTCCATGAAAAGTATAGTGTACTTTAGATCTTCTGCGATTTTTGTTGAGCTTATAGTATTTATTTATTTATCTGGTTGATATAAGGAAAGATTCTGGGCAATTCTGGATATTCTGTGGATATTCTGAAAATTGTGAGAGCTTTGAAAACAAATAGCTTTGGTATATAGAAACTTCCATTTTAACAGATTAGCATCCAAAGAGTTAAAATGCTATTTAGGCAACCATTTAAAAAAGCTGCAACAATCATCTCTGTATCCTTTCCTCATTAATTATGTTGTTTAAGCAGGGCAACCTCTCATTGGATTTAATTGCATGCATAATTTGGCATTCAATTCACAATACCTCCTACAATACCAGTGATCACAAAGCTTGAAAGAAACTAGGAATATTCTGACAGGTCCTGGATGATTCAAGTACGGCAAAGGACTTTGTGACTATCTTTCATTTTCTCTTTCTGGGAGAATTTATTTCAATTTATCTGTGATGATGAAAATCTCAAACAAGTAAGATCATGTTTTCAAAATGTAATAGTGAGAGTTGCTATATAAGACTCTTAACATTCCCTTGAGCATGTTGGAAAGGAATACAGATGTGTATCAATTTAGGTACACATAACAACCTGAGAATGCTATCTCCAATATAAATATGAACAGCAGTACTGTTTTAGGAATAACTTAGATGTATATCTCATTACAGTGAGACTACAGCATCTAATTAACACTGATTTCAAAAAGCTAAAGAGATTTTATCTCGATAGTAATTGAAAAGGATATGCAAGGAAATACCAAGCTTGCTGGTGAGAGTAGACAGTTGAAAAACTTCTCAAAGGAAGGCAGTGTCATTTACTTCTGTATTGTTATTGTTGAAGGAAACTACATGTATGTGTCCATGAAGTCATCAAGAGTCAGCTCAAAGGAGACCTTTTCTTATTCTTAGATAAGTGTAAGAATATTATAACAGTGGACAACTCTGCACTGTACCTTTTTATTGTTCAGTTGATAGCTACCTTTCTTCTAGTAGCTGAAGGCAGCGTAGAAGGTTTTTCCATAAAAACTGGGTGTACATTGGCTGACTGATAAGTGATTGCCCCAAATTATTCTGTGTCTTTCAGTGGCTGAGGCTGGACTTAACTTGTATTTCTCCAGTTTTCGGGCTATCTTAACCACTGTACCACTCTCATGAGTACCTTCTAAGGCTTCAGTGTGATGTCCCTTCTCCCTTTCTCCTGAAAACTTGTGACAATGAATTTTGCCATTGAATTTCAGTGGCAGAACTGCTTGGAAACAATCTTTTAACTGTGAGAAAGTAGTGTCAGAAAATATCAATTTAAGACTTATAGATGAACAAATAGGCAGAACTGGTTTGTTTATACAGCATTTTTTTCCAAATGGTTATTTATCCATTTATTTATTTTATTATTTCAATTTCAAGGCTGCTTGACTCCATAGCAATTCTGGCCAGGTTACAGATAAAAATGAAAAGAAAATATATCAAGAAGAGCTAGAAGGCAGCAGACAGAAACCAAAATCCGCAAAGCTAAGCAGCCATTTACCAAACAAAGGGGCTTAACTCTCAACCTATCTTAGCTTAGAACCTGTTTTATTTGATGAGGTTTGTGTGTGTGTGTGTGTGTGTGTGAGAGAGAGAGAGAGGGGTGGGGGTGGGGGAGGGAGAGAGAGGGAGAGGGAGAGAGAAAGAGAAGGGGAGGTGAGAATATAAATCTGTTTTGGAACTGTTCATTTTTCATCAAAAATGAAGTAATAACAAAAATATTATTGAGAATGTGCTAACCTATTCATAAACATTTTGATTTTCTTCTGATATGCTACTATCTGGAATCACGTGGAGGCATATTAATTTGATTTATCAAATATATTAAATATTAATGACACTCTTTTTTGCTCTAGTTCTATATTTCACTCATGGCACCATCTACTTTTTTGTATATGGTCCTTGGCACGCTATATAAAAGCTTCAAACACCCCCCTCTATTTTTAGATATATATTTTTTTAAGAAAACACTTAGTCATTGAGCCAAAAGTCTTCATTTCTATATTTAAGAAATATTTGTCATGTGTTGCAACACTACTTTCTCTCACTGTCAAGAAACTCAAAGAAAACATTTAGCTAAATAAACTTTGGAGGCTAAAGTCAATGCACTCAAAAAGTAGGGGATACTGAGATTAGAAATATCTAAGGTTGCATCCTATTGTGTTCGTCTGTCATTGAAACATATTTTACATATATCTACAGCTACTTTTGTCTCTGGAGCTCCACCTGTAAATATGGGTGGAGTACAAGAGGAAATCCCATTATGTAAACAGAGCTCTATTCCCATAATTCTGGATTTAGGCTCTTATTATAACAATGTATTATTTTCTTAAATGCTAAAAAAAGTATAGAGTAAAACAATTTAAATCAAGTAAATATTTTATATTGATGATAATTGGGTGTTGTTGTTTTTTTAAAAAGTACATAGTTCAAGTAAAGCACTCCTTCTATAAGCATGAAAGTAGCCATTTGTTTCCCTTATTTAGTGACCTGAAATTTTTCTACCATTTATTGATGTGTGTGTATAAATGGACAAAAATTCTACTAGGACAAAAGAGCCAAATAAAGATGATGAAGTAAAAAGAAAATCATTATAAATTGATCATTTTTACTCTATTTTTATCCAAACTAACAAAATAAACTCCATTTGGTGCTTTAGGAACTAAGTATTATTATATTCTTGTTACACTGATTTACTAGTAGCCTTCATATGGCATCTTTAGGAAGCAAATGAAAATAATTACAAATCACTGAAGCTTACTTCAGCAGTATGGCAACATCATTATGAAATGATGCATGTATGTTTTAATAGCTATACGAAAATGCTAAATAACTAATTCTTATTCAATCTGGAACAGAATACTAATTTCAAACTTAATTTTGTATGGAAAATAAGAATTATTTTCTTATATGTCTCTGGTGTTTTATCTTATACATTTACCATTTATGTGTAAAGAAACATAGTACAGAACAGAATAGAATAAAGAGAAGAAAAATGTTTTTCTAATAAACTTCCAGGAAAGTAAAAAAAAGTAATTGGAAAAAAAATTCTTCCAGGTTTTAAACTAGTAACTTGCTATTTGCAAGGCAAGACTTATAACCATTATAACCAATATAACCATTATGTTACATCATTCATGGTTTGTGTCTACAGATTATTTTGGGAATGAGTGAGGAATGAAGAGAGGGTAATATTTCCATTTCTTTGCTCCAGAAATAGCTATTGACCTGTTCTGTATTGGAGCAACCAACTATTGTAGACATGCACTTAGTTAGGAAGAAGAGTTGCCACAGTAAATATTGAAGTGATAAACTACCGTATGTTGTGAGAATGGAAATTTTTTTAGAGGGAAATAGTATGCTGGTTCAAGCACTACATATACTAGTAATATACTGTATGTGAGATAGGCAGTTATACAAATTGAATGAAAATAAACATTGCAGCAGATAATCAACTATTTTGTAACCCAGTAACATGGTACCATAGCAGTCTACACAGCAATATAATGTCTGCTACCAGGTTTGGTTGTATACCAACTATGTCCTTTCCTGGACTGTTACAAATGTTCATGTAAGCACAATCTCATGGTGACTGTAATCTTCAAACTTGGCCCTTTATGACTTGTGGACTTCAGTGTGCCTGGCTGAGGAATTCTGGGAATTGAAGTCCACAAGTCATAATAGGGTTTGAATACCCCTGCTGTAATGTATTATATCATACAGCTACTCATGATAGTTGGTACAGTTGATCCAGAAACCAGGACTGGTACAGAATATGCAGCCAGGGAAGCTGAGTGAGGTATTTAGCTTCCTTTATTTCTCTGCAGTGGCTGCTGATTAACTACAAAGCTAGATTCCAGACTTACTTTTGACATACAAAGCCTTAGATAACATGGAACAAGGATACTTGACATATTACCTTCACATTAGAGATCTAGTCAAATGTTAACATCTGTGATGTTAAGATTGGAAGAGTGTCATTTTTTTAATAACTTGTAGTTGTGCTTTCTCGCTGATCACACCTGCTTTTTGGAATATTCTCCCTGGTGTATCTTATGATGATTCTTTGTTGAAGATGCTTCCCTTCACTCAACCTTCCCTCTTGGAACCACAGATGAATTGTTTTGTTACTTGCTTTCCTTCCCTCACCCAACTGTTTAATGAAAATATTGGTATAAATTTTAAAATTTATTTTTTACTTTTGTATATTATTTTAATTGTTTTCAGATGCATTGTACAGGTAAGTAGAAATACTATCTAACAAATTTATATCTACAAAGTAGATGCCAAGACACATGATATTTGTAGTTATTTTATTTCTTCCAGATGCAATTCAGTAAAGCGTTAGCTATAACTCATCAATATACCAAGTTGTCAGTATAATACAAATAAAAATAAGAAAAGGTTAATCATTATTAGAGTGAAAACTGATATTTTAGGGGTGCCTCATCTTCTGGCACAGGGAGACAAATCCCTACCCTATCCCTTGATATGTCACCATAAGGCAAGACGAGACTTCTCTACTAACTTACTATTATGGGATGGGCTCGCTTCCCAGCTGCTATCTTTCTGATTGTCATTCTTAGTATGAATTTATATTCATCTGTCTCCTTTCACTCCCCTTTATTTTCCACTACCCCCCTTTTTACAGCAGCTGCCAGCTAATTAGCCCTTTGATACCATCCATGGGACTTTGCCAAAGATGTCTAACTGAAGCGGGAGGAGAGAAGCAGACAGCCAATTGATTCCCCAAATTAAGATCCAAGCTATCCCTCTTTTTTCCTGCCCTAAATCAGATGCTTCAAAGCCTAGAGCCTTCAGCAGATCAATGTCCAGCAAAGCAAGCTAATTCTTCTTAAATTCTTGGAATGCTGAACGTATATTTTTTCCAAGGTATCACAGACTTAATGAAAGTGGAATAGGATTCTTGTTTTCCTCCCCCACTTTGTTTCCTTCTGAATCCTTTTGTCAGCTCCCAATTTAATTAGGATGCAAGCAATCCCCAAGGAATATTTAATTAATATTAAAAAGCAAAAATGAAATGATTAAACTGGGAGGGGGATGCATGTTTATTTATATAGCTGTTTCTGAAGTACAGATTTTTTTTTCCAAAGCAAAGTTACTTTCCTACTTATACTTCTCTCTCATTGTTCTTTGCTAATTATTCAGCATTTTAGACCACCAGAGAAAATGTTTGAAAAGGGAACTATTACTATAGCAACATTTCCCAACTTACGGTAAGTTCTCTAATATATCTTTCATTCTCATAGTTCCTATTTCACCTGGGGATTATGGGCACTGAAGCTCAACACATACAGTACCATCCTTTTGAGGAAAGATGAAATGACACAAATACTCTTCAAAAAAATCATTTCCCATCAAACAGGAAAAAAGATAGACGTATATTCAAAAGTAATATTATGCCTAAATTGAGACGTTCATTCTCAGTTGCAGGAGTTAAAGATTTGAGTGGAATGCAACACATATTGAATGGGAGGGAGGGAGGGAGGGAGGGAGGGAGGGAAGGAAGGAAGGAAGGAAGGAAGGAAGGAAGGAAGGAAGGAAGGAAGGAAGGAAGGAAGGAAGATAGATGCTGACATTCTCCTTTCCTATATGCATTTTTTAAAAAAGTCTACTGATAAAGTATAAAGATTCTGAAGTACAGAGACCCACATATCCAATTAAAAACTACGTCACTTTATACAGACCATGCCATTTGCCATGTGGGCTCTGAGTTATGAAAGCTTTAGATCCATGCAGCTTTTGTTCCAGAAAGTCTGCTATAAATCCAGCAGAGTTAATAGCAGTCTCATTAATGAAAAGGTCCCAAGAAATACTTTGAGCCAACTGCTGTTAAACATATTAGGGCTACAGTAGAGAACTTCACCTCTGAATTCAATCTGGCAGCTCAGACATTTCACTTTATCTATGAAAAAAGCACTCTATCAAATTTCTTCAAGGGATTTCTAGAAAACAGAGCTTGTTATTAATAGTACAGGAGCATAGCTGTCATTGACAACATCAACAGCTGACCTGGGTGCCCCACCTCTATTCTGAACTTTCTATTGCAAGTACAAACCATTGTGGAGCATACTTGGACAAAAAATTGTCTAGCAGCTTCATTATTGTTTATTGCATTTAGATATATTGCCTTTCAGGAGACAAACCCTAGTACTGCAGCTTACAGACCAACTAAAATTGTAAATCGAGGTATACTGAATAATAATTTTATTTAGAAAATATAATATTAGGGCTCCATCTAATGAAGATGTTGGTGGTCATTGCCATGCTGGCAAGTGAAATGGAGGTGGGTTTTAAAGTGCAATGAGAAAATGAAAAATCTTTTAAGTTTTTCTTAGCAAAATAAACAAAACATCTAAGAAATTCCAATGCAACTGCCTAATAAAATAACATTCAGAGGGAGTAAGAAAAAGTAAAGTTTTGTTAATTATCCACAGGGCCAATGTCATAGTAATTTTGTCAGGAGCATTTCCTTCCATGCTGAAAAAACTGTCGGTGGGTCTGGAAGTCAGGAGGGTCTCGAAGTGGCCTTTACACAGGATGTATAGTAAATTATCTCAGAGACAAAAAAGGTACACAAGACTGAGGTAAGAGAAACAAAATCTCTTGTACCATCTTTCCCAAATAGTTTTTAAGTAGTAATGATTGATGCTAGCATATCTGGATGTGCTGCCATAAAGCAGGAAATTTGAATGACAGATTAAGTCGTTGTGTAGCCCTCTGGGCAGGGCTGTCCACAGGTGGGGTAATAAAAAAAGCTAGGATGGTGGCTGCAACCACAGGATTGAAACCCTGACCTTTTCTCCTCTATGGTGTAGAGATGATAAAAATCAGAATGGCAAAGCTATTTTTGGCTTATCTTCAGGCAACAACTGCAACCCATTTTCAGTCTGATGCTGAACTGCCTTGACATTACCAAGAGCCATACAGATCTATGACATATTGTATTGTTCTATCCCCAGCCATGGGATCCTCTGTATTTGAAAGCAACGACCTCACCAGCGCCTAAGGCTTTATTCTAAGGAAATACAAGTGGGGGGCAGGGAGAACACAATACCATTATATGAGATAGCAGTCAAAGAGAATTTAAGAATACTGAAGAATATAAAAACAGTTGAAGAATATTTAGGAATAAATAAGACAAAGAAAGATGGCATGCTCCTTCTGCCAGTCAGGGAACTTAAAAGAGATAATGACAGATGGAACCCTTCAAAGCCAATAAAGTATGCAACAACCTTCCAACTAGGTATGGACTAAAGTTTTATCCCATAGGGATTTGTATGGGCTCTGAACCACCACTATTCACATCTATTTTCGATTGCCTCATCTCACTGGAATTTATTAAGTCAAGTCTATCTTAACTTGCACTTAGAATACCTGCTAACCTGCTAAGAATAAGACCATCAAGATTAGGGAGTATTTGCTTATACAGATGGCTGGAACTGAAGACGAGAAAGATCATCCTACTCCACACAGGTGTTTCACCAAGGATAGAGCAAAACAAAGCATTATTCTAATATGGTACTTTAGTAAATAAAAAAAATTCTTGCTTACATTTCATATGAATACATAGTTCTGTATACCATCCACCTAAGAAAAAGTGGTAGACACCACTATCCAATTCTTCCTCACTAATTGTCTTGCAAAACCACTATGTTCTAAGATGGCGGTGCCTGGAATGGCTGCGGCTGCATTGGCTCTTGAAGGTGAATAGTTTTGGGAGGGATAGTAAGGGCTATAGGCCACATGATCAGGAAGATTTTAATGTGTTTGAGCAACATGGTGGAACTAAGGTAACATACGACATACGACCGACAATCTTTGCTGGCCTGGCGAGTTTCTAGTTGTTTTGGAACTGTTGGTGAGACCGTTAAAAGTCGTTGGCGCTGTTTGAATTTGTTCTACCAGCAGCAAGATCTGACTGCTGGCCCAGTGATGGATTCTACTGCAAATGAGGGCTGTTTCCAGAGGAGGCAGAGGAGGAGAGGACCTGGAGCTTATGGAGCGAAGGAACTGGATGAGGCTGTCGGCAGGCCCAGAGGAAGAGAGAGAGGCTTTTGGAGGAGTTGGTGGCGGCGGCAGCAGCGTGCTCCAGGGGTGAAAAGAAGCAAGGCCTCTTAAAGCAAAAGGTGGAAGAGTCAGGATCAGAAAAAGGAAAGAAGGTGAGGTTGTCAGAATACAAGCGAATTTGAGGGCTAGTCCACATGGAGCCCCATTTCCATCTGTCCTGTTTGCCATCATTCACTCCCTAGAGACTAAAATGGACAATGTGAAATTTGAGCGGGCCCCGAACAAGGAGTATATATCTGAGGTGGTGACCCTTTGAGAGCTGTATGCAACGAAATTTCATTTTGATGTATGCCGATTGGTGTACATTCAAAGTGACAATAAAGTTATCATCATCATCACAAAACTAGCATTGGAGAAAAGTCTATAGAGATTCTCAATCATCCAGGTCATGGTTGTCCCAAAGGTGTTTTTCCAAAAGGCAACTAGATTTTCTTGGGACTTTTTCCTTGAAAACATTTTGCTTCAGTTCTGGAGAAGCTTATTGGATGAGAAGTAAAACATTTTCAAGGGGAAAAAAACCAAGAAAGTCCAGTTGTCTTTTGGTAAAGCATTTTTGGGATAGTGTTAGGGAAATTCTAAAATGTCCAAAAATGTACTCAAAAAAATCTTTATAGGAAAATATTGAACCAAAATAAACTGAATAAAAACTTTAAATCACATACATACACAGACTTAAAGGATCTGAAATTTGCAAGCTCAGGAGCCACAAAATAATACCTGAGTGCTGGGTAAACTAGAACCAGGATGAGATGGCATGAAGTTATCCTAAAGATGCTATTACTGATTGACTGGAATTCGGTGCAGGAGCAATCCATAATATTTGCTGCCAATCGATACAGTCCTTATATATTAAAAACAATTCATTCTCCAAATGTAGACCCTAATTAGGCCAAAAATAGCCCAAAGAGGGAGGGAGAACCCACTTTTTTTCCTGAAAGGCAATCAATATTAAGGGGAACTCCCCACTAAACAGCAGAATGGTTTGGTTAGAAGCATAGGGCATCCTTCCTAGATGACTAGAATCCACAACAGTTCTCTCTTTCTCTTCTACATTATTGATTGTAAACCTCACTTTTCATCTCTATATTTATACATATTCCAGATGAACTCTGAACGCTATTAGAAATAGATTTTTTCTTTGTGTGGTACCCAAGTTATGCCCTGTCTATAGAAGTGGGCTGTGATTTAAAACGGTTTTCTGTTCACTGATATTTCCTTGGTTTTCTTTTTCCCCATCCTCTGAGTAGCTGTTTCTAACAGCTTACAACCCCAAGCGAATAATGGATTTGCTCAGAGAGCCATTGGTTTTTTTAAAAAACCAATATTAATATGGATTTGATTCTAAAAATAAATACCACATTTCCCAAACTATTTGTTTGTTTGTTTTTAAAAATGAGATAGAGAGATACCAAAGGATCTGGAAAATGGGGATGCAATGGACTGAACTGAATTATTACTGCTTCAGTTCCCATTGCAAGACAGCACAATACAGTTGAACACAAATAAATGATTCCAAGCAAGATAAAATTATCTGGAGAGACAAGATATAATCAAATATAATCAAATATAATCAAGCTCCCTTCGTCCAGTGCGCTCGCAGAGGGAGGGTCTTCTCAGGGTGCTGCCGGTAAAAGATTGCCAGCGGATAACACCCAGGGGGAGGGCCTTTTCTGTGGGTGCGCCTGCCCTCTAGAACCAGCTGCCCGTGGAGCTCAGGACTGCCCCTGACCTACACTCATTCCGCCGGGACCTGAAGACTTGGCTCTTTGAACTCTCTGACCCAGGCTGAGAATTTTAACTGGGTTTTATTTTCAGGGATAATTTAATCTTTTATTTGTCTTTTAACTTTGTATTTTGTATTGGTATGATTTTAAAATGCCCTGTAAACCGCCCTGAGTCCTTCGGGAAAGGGCGGTATATAAATCTAATAAAATCTAAAATCTAAATCTAAATAATTTAGATTCCAGTTTAGCAGGTCAGGCATACATCTGATGAGACTCCTTTTGCCAATAGTTGTCTATAATATCAAAAGAGGAATATGGTTAAAAAAATTATCAGTTAACCCATTGTTAGTAATTATGGCTAATATTGTGCACAGTATGCCCTGAGCATGATAACATCCAGCTCATATTTGTAATAGAGACATGCTATTTTGGTCTTTGGTCTTCTAACTACAGTTACCCTATTTCTTTTGGAAGTAAAATTTCTTATTGCTGTTTTATTTAAATATATTAATTTGAATGGTTGTATGTTATCCATATTGTTTTCATATATTATTTCTACATTCATTTGTAGACTATCTCATTCCATTTGAATGGGTTTACAATCACGTATCATAGCAACTTTTTAAAAGTTCAGGACAGGAACAACCTTTTAAAGATTCAGAACAGGAACAATCTTTTGAAAAGGCTTTAAACCATAAAAAATTAATAGCCACTGGATTTTTTAAACTATTTTCCACAATCCTTTATTACTGGAATTGCTAAGAAAAATTGAAATCCAAAAGATCTGGTAACTAAAAAATGGTTTCCTTGATCTATATTAGCTATGATAAACTTATTTTTAAGACTCAGTGTACATAATAATGCTTATTTCTGTATAGAGAATTGGCCCACATGATTAAGAACATCTGCAACATTTAAATATTTCAAAAGACTTTTTACCCAATTAATTTATAGAGCAGCAATTAGTTTTTTTTCTTTAGATACTGTATTCTTTTTACAGTTGCATAACAAGCAAAGGTTGGCTGCACTGAAGATTCTCATAAAATGGCAGAGGTGGGAAAGTTGTCTATTTCTTTCTGTTACTTATCTGTTAACACTACAAGAAGAGGAGAAGAAAATTGCAGGCAAACCTATTTGCATTATGCAATTTTGCTTGATACTTGTCTTTCCCCTTTGTGATCTTGAGTTCTTTTTGCTTAAGTGCTAGAATATGGGAATGTTCCTACAGTATTTTGATGATGCCCCATTATTTTTCCACACTATGGAAAATATGCCCTGAATCCACTAATTTGGAAGATATTTGCTATATGATGTTCACTTGACTTACTTATCAAGCTGAATCATCATGTGGTTTCATTTTAATAGAATGTGTGAAGTTGGTCACTGTGCCTTCCAAATATAATTTTTGGCTTAGCATGTTGTATGATTTCAACCAACTGTGGTTCATTTAGTAAGCTGATTAAGCAAACCATGGTTTAGTTCAATGTGTGAATTCAGTCTGAATCCTAGGAGGAAAAGGAAGGACAACTCATATTGGCTTTTACAGTTTAGTCATGTACTTATATATTTTAGTAAAATTGGGAAATTGATATGTGCTCCAATTTAAATTAGCATTTTCTTTGAGCTATTTAATTAGGTACTCTCTCTGCACCAGCACGTTTCTTTAGCCTGTATATCCCCATGTCAACCACCCCAGTAGGATTATAATGAGCATTTTATGAACTCAGATAACTATGTTTGCTCATTGTTAATAAAATCAGGAAAATTGTGCACACCTCTCTGTCGATGGATCTATGCCAATCAGAGGATTCGTCCTTTCAGTTTAGGAAGCAGTTGACTACATATATTGACTGCAAAGGTGTATCATCCCAGAAAATTGCAATATCCACCCCACCCCTTTCTCACTTGCACATCTAATGGTGCATACATATGTAATAATTTTACAGCTGGGCAGAGTATGTACGTTTTTCAGAGAAGGAATCCATATTGTCTGGTCTTAAATGAAAGATATACAAAATGTAAATAATGTCTTTTTCTTCCCATTCTACTCTGCCCTTCTATTGACTATAACTTCTTCATAATAGTTCTCTACTGTGTTCCTTCTCTTAAAAAACCAACAACTTAAGCCACCAAGAAAATTGAATCTAAATTAAATATCCACTTTTACATGTGAATCTATACTATTTAAACAAATACTGTTAAAGAGCTTGATGAATTCTACATTAGTGTTCTCAACCTTTTACCTTTTAAATTCCACCAATAATTTTATCAAGGAAGCATTTCCCACCTGGTAGAAGTGGGTAGAAAAACCTCTACCTTTTCCAAGAAGATCTGTATTTAGAGAAATTCTGTTATTATTAGAATTGTGCAGAATTAATGATTTATTCTCAAAAAGGTATCTTGGACTGCACAAACCTCTTTAAAACACTTTAAAGCAGTGTTGGAAAAAAAAATCATCAGGGTCCAGTCCAAGTTGGGAATAAACAAAATGGAGACAGTGTACATAATAATGCCTATCTCTACAAAAAGTAGCCCTTATATCAAATATTCATTCACTGGAAATATTATTTTTCAGGGGATTCCCGCACTGTCATTTTCAATAGGTCATCCAGAATCAAAACACAGTGAGGTTTCCTTAGAGCTCTGTTGACTCCAGTAATACAGCAGCTTGATGTTTTTTGCTTGAAAGACTAAGCAAATCACACTAGATTGAGTCAAGTCTTGTATGCCTCCTCCCTAAGGTCCCAAAGGATGTTCCTTTCTGCTTATCTTTATTTGTTCTATAACAGGGTTTAAAGGTTTCAAAAAAGATCAGGGTCAGACTTGATGAAACTGATTTTTGTTCCAAGGACATAGAAGCTGTCTGAGAGAATAAGGCATATAATCCTATCACACAACCATTTTACCACAGCTTTGCTGCATTATGCACTCCTTTTCATTGCATCAGACTGATAGCAAACTAACTGTAGCATATTGTAAAACAGCATTTCTCAAACATTTTGGTCTCAGGACCCCTTTACATTCTTAAAAATGATTGAAGCCCTCAAAAGTCTTGGTTGATGTGAATTGTATCTATTTATATGTATTCTATTAAAAAATTTAAATGAGAAATGTTAAAATATTAAATATTCAGTCTATATTGAAAAATATTAAGTTCCCACATTATACAGAAAATTAATCATTCATTTTTATTAAGCTTTTCTTCAAATGGAGACATGATTTTAAAACCATCATAAATATAAATGTGCTTCACCATTTAATTACAATAGCTCTGTCATTAAGATTTGGTAAATAAGTCTGCAAATATCTGTGACAAAAATAATGTAATAAATAACCTGACATCATCGTAATTTCTGTTTTATATCACTCACTAAAATAAAGTCACTTTGTGAGTCAGAGTGATTTCCAAATAAATATATAAAATAAATAATTTCTGTTTTTTCATCAGTTCCAAACTTACTTCCCTCATGGCAGTTTGAAGCAACTTAATCCATATCCACTCCTGTCCCATTGTGCCAAAAATTCAGAGAGCATATTCATTGTCTAGAGCAGGGGTGTCAAACTCAATTTCTTTGAGGGCTGCATCAGCATTGCAGTTGCCCTCAGGGGGGGTGGGGGGCACGGCCTGGGTGGGCATAGCCTACTGGGTGGGCATGGCTAAAGTGTGTATGGTCTACTGGATGGGCATGGCCAGCTCTACATCGTTCGCATCAAGGGTGCCTATGGGGGCCTGGGCAGGAGTGGGACAGATCTGAGGGTCTCTGGCAGGAGGAGGGTCTCTGGGCCAGGGCCAAGGCAGTGGGGGCCGTTCCCTCACTGTTTCCAGGATGGCTTCGTGGGCTGCATGAAATCACTTCACGGGCCAGATCTGGGCCCCGGACCTTGTGTTTGACATGTCTGGTCTAGAGCAGAGGTAGGCAACCTTGGTTCTTTTATGACTTGTGGACTTCAATACTCAGAATTCCTGAACCAGCCATGTTGACTCAGGAATTCTGAGACTTGAAGTCCACAAGTCATAAAAGAGACAAGGCTGCCTACCCCTGATCTAGAGGATGGTGATATCTGGCATAATAGCAAGGCAATAGAATTTACAGCCAGATGTTTGGAGAGGTTCTTCCTCTGACAGATGGGTTTCTACATAAGGAGAGCATGAAAAAAATTCCTAGATTTCCCTATCAATCAGACAGCTTCTTTGCAGTTAGATTTAAGTGTCAGGTTTAATACTTTATGGTATAAAAATGATGTTATAGTCATCTAGTTTATGCACTGACAAAGTACATTTCATTTGCAAATTTAAAACTTCATTAAGCAGGGTCAGATAATGTATCTACATTTTGACAGTAAAGGCTAGTAATTTTAAAGCTTTTAGAAATAAGAGATAAATATTTTAACTGTCACAGTTTTTCCCCCAAATTAAATAGTTTGAAAGATTATTCTTTTGAAGTTTCTTTATGTAACTCTACTTCTCTCTTAGTACCTTTATTTTCAAGAGTTTCCCTTTTACTTCCATGTTTAGGTGCAATAAGGAATAAAGACTGTGTCTCTTTTAGAAATCCCCCCACAAAAGAAGTTGGAACAATACCAAAGGTTCTCTTCAGATCCTTCTCACCCTCCCGAATATTAAATTCTTAAAGAACTCTCTTGATATTCCATGGGTAATCTAAACTTAACTGTCCCTGTGAGCTTAAAAACGTTATTTAGTGTGGGGTCTGATGGGTTTTAATTGCAGTCCCAAAACTGGCTAGGATAAAGAAATGATAAAGTTTTCCTAGACCCACTAAAATATTGTAGCAAAATCTGATGGAAAATCTCTCTTTAAATGCTGACTAGCTCAGTCATTGTAAACTGGAAATGGGATCTTGTGTTAAATGTTAAGGGCATGCATCCCTTATAGACGATGACACCCTTGAATTTAAAGGACCTTCTCTTATTCACACATCTTCTCTAACATGTGATTTAATTTGACAGCTGAACAATGTTGATGTCTTATGACAGAAATTGTATTTCTCTTCAACTCGGGTTAGCAATTTTGAGAGTATTATGGACAAAAATGGATCCTACTTAATTCCATTTGTTGGTAGTCAATATTTTATTCTCCATAGTGAAATAATTTTTCTTCCCAAAAAAATTTCAACTGACAAATAAACAATCTGAAACAACAATCATATCAGTTTGATGAAAAAGTGGTTTTTCCCAATACAAAGTGCCTTCTGCCAAGAGCCTGAATGCCTTCCTGTTTTCACAATTAGAAAAGTGTTGTTGAATCCAAAAGACTGGGCTTGGCTTTAAAAAAAAAGTATCTTGTACATCTGAAATTGATTGAGACAGAGAAATACGATTTAGAGGTGAATAAATTCTTCCATTTCAGTATTTCTTGAACCTTCTTTGCCTGAATGTGTTACATTGCTGATTATTTATATTTATCAGTACTTTACAATGGAAACAAACAAACAAAATTGAAAACAACTATATTAAAGTCAAGTGAATCCAAAAACACAATGAGAACCTTGTTTTAAAATGATGTATAGTTTTGGGAGGGGAATTATTCAGAGGCCTGCCCTGAGTCCCCATGGCTGTTAAAATGGTGCATTTTTGCTTTTTAAAATATTTTAGATTGCTATCCTACACATTTTATTTTCTAATCCACTATATCATCCAGATTTTGTTGGAATTATAGTCCCCAGAATTCCTAAATAAGGTGACTATCATAATATTCCATACACACTTTCCTAGAGATAAGTCCCACTGAATTCCACAGGATTTCTAAACTGATACGTGCTGGTGAGCGCGTGATATTAATGAATCGATAAAGTGCGACAGTCAGATCTGAAGTTACCTCTAGATCATGGCTTAGGAGTTCTAGAAACTGAAGTCCACACTTCTTAAAGTTGCCAAGTTCAAGAAAGACTGCTCTAAATCATTTCACACAAACCAGTACCCCAGTGTGTTAGGCAGCAGCTACCTCCTACTACTAGCAGATATCTGTGCCAGTGGGGCCCCATCTGTACATACTTTCAGAGTACTGATAATGAGAAGACCTGCCTTAATTTTCCTTGCAATGCTCCTGTGGCAAAAATGTTAGGATATAGGAGGACTGCATCTGGCTCTTAGCCTCCCCAGTTCAGGCTGTGTGCTCAGATTACAAAATGTTCTACTGTTCATTTATGAAGTTATCTTTTGTGGCTGCTGTTTCAGCTGCTGTAGTGGAAAAGACCAGTTGGATACTGTGTGACTGAGTGCATTCTGTATTGGGCACATAATGCCTGGAGTTCAGCCAAAGTCTGCCACCTCAGTTTTGCTTCCTTGGAACTCTTAAACATAGCAGAGTTGTTCTAATCATTGGACTCAGCAATAAGGGCTTTTTCTTCTGATTAGGATTCCAAAGACAGAGCTATTCTGCAAGTCCATGCCATTAAAATAGTTGCCTTTCTATTAAGACCTGAAGTTGTTCAAAGAAGAACACAGCAGAAGCAGCAACTTAAGTTTCCTGAAAGGAGAAAATGGGAAACCGTTATCATCATTATTGGAGCTACATCGTAACTATCAGTAGCTATAACTGGTCAGTAATGCAGAGGTTTCTCATTCAGGAAGTTCTGGAGAACTGTGAGTTCTGCATTTCACCCATATTTTCCAATTTGGGCAATATATAGACCAACTCTCAGAATCCTCAAGAAAGTTCATGCTTCCTGGGGAAAGCAAGCATAAGCATCCAAGCGCTGCTACTGTATATTAGAGAAATGTAAAATTATTTCATCAGCAGTTTTCTGAGTGCCTTATGATGTAATTTTATTCCTAGCAACTCATTAGGTCACTAAATTGTTTCCTTGTACAGGATTACAGCATCAAAATTCTAACTTTTGAATAGAAAAGAAACTAAACCATTGAGGACTTTTGTTCAAGGTTTAAATCATTAAGGGTCCCTGCCCCCACTCCTCCCTTTGCGCCTTCTCCTCATCTTCATTTGATCTTCATTTCATTTCTGGTGATATAACAGGTTTTTACAGCTGTATACTCCTTGCACATGGCTAGTGGGTTTTCTTTTTTTTCTTTTTGTAAAAGACTTAGGCATCCAAAAAGCTGATTTGAGATTACTGTGGAGATTATTATGATGACATAGCACAGTCAACCCTGACTGCTCTTTAGAAGGCCGGATCCTGAAGCTAAAACTCAAATACTTTGGCCACCTAATGAGAAGGAAGGACTCACTGGAGAAGAGCCTAATGCTGGGAAAGATTGAGGGCAATAGAAGAAGGGGACGACAGAGAATGAGGTGGCTGGATGGAGTCACTGAAGCAGTAGGCGTGAGCTTAAATGGACTCCAGAAGATGGTAGAGGAGAGGAAGGCCTGGAGGAACGTTGTCAATAGGGTCACGATGGGTCGGACACGACTTCGCAACTAACAACAACAGCACTTCATTGATTAATGGATGCAGAGATTATAAATTATTATTCCTCAAGCACTGTGATTTTTGCTTAGTTTTGTGATTTATGATCCAAGTCTTTTCTATTGTATCTATCACAGTTCTGTTTTGCTCCAGTGAAGAAGCTGGGGGCTGGGGTGATCACACTTCAACTAAGAATCACTCTACCTTAAATACATCAGGCAAACATTACAGTCTATACTAGATATATTTTAATTTACTGGATGTTCTATTCAATCATGTCTGATTCTTGGAGATGCTAAACAAGCCCCTATACTTTTTTGACACGGTTTTTCAGAAAGCGGTTTGTCATTGCCTGCTTCCTAGGGCTCAGAGAAAATTATTGGCCCAAGGAATTTCCAGAAGTCACCAAAAAGAGGTCTGAGACTACATCTATGAGCTGCCCTCTCCTTTTCTCGCTCAGAGCAGATTTATTTTTATGCTGCTAGGATAAAATAAGTTTACATATAGTGCAATAGGATAAAAAGATATGAAAGCATATCAGGAGTCTTTCCAGGATCCTTCAAACTTTTTTTTTTTGATAATGAAAATGCTGGAATATTCCTTTTTTTTGTCATTGCATAGAATACTGGACTCAGCCCTTAATATATTTCATAGGTTTAATAAGAGCCAGGTGTGTCTATATATGTGTATACGTACACTTTGTCACATCATGAGAAAGGCAGGGCTAGATGAATCAAAAGTTGGAATTAAGATTGCCGGAAGAAATATCAACAACCTAAGATACGCAGATGATACCACGCTAATGGCAGAAAGTGAAGAAGAACTAAAGAGTCTCTTGTTGCGAGTGAAGAAGGAGAGTGCAAAACTTGGTTTGAAACTTAACACTAAGAAAACCAAGATCATGGCATCTGGCCCTCTCAATTCCTGGCAAATAGATGGGGAAGAAATGGAGGTAGTGACAGATTTTATTTTCCTGGGCTCCAAGATCACTGCAGATGGGGACTGTAGCCAAGAAATTAAAAGACGCTTGCTCCTGGGGAGGAAAGCCATGGCAAATCTAGACAGCACACTAAAAAGCAGAGACATCACCCTGTCAACAAAAGTGCATATAGTCAAGGCTTTGGTCTTCCCAATTGCAATGTATGGTTTTGAAAGTTGGACCACAAGAAAGGCTGAGCGCCAAGGAATTGAGGCCTTTGAACTATGGTGCTGGAGAAGACTCCTGTGAGTCCCTTGGACTGCAAGGCAATCAAACCGGTCAGTCCTAGAGGAGATCAATCCTGACTGCTCTTTAGAAGGCCAGATCCTGAAGCTAAAACTCAAATACTTTGGCCACCTAATGAGAAGGAAGGACTCACTGGAGAAGAGCCTAATGCTGGGAAAGATCGAGGGCAATAGAAGAAGGGGACGACAGAGAATGAGGTGGCTGGATGGAGTTACTGAAGCAGTAGGCGTGAGCTTAAATGGACTCCAGAAGATGGAAGAGGACAGGAAGGCCTGGAGGAATGTTGTCTATAGGGTCGCGATGGGTCGGACATGACTTCGCAGCTAACAACAACAACATACACTTTGTGAAAAGGGACTGAATAATCACTTGGATCTCCATGCAGAGTAAGGCAGATGAAAAACTCTCAAAGCCTTGTGACAGCAGTTAGTAATATTCTCATCATGCATTTGTGCTTTGTTGGATCTGATAATAATAAATATGAATGAAAAACAGTCTTTATTTAACCATTTATTAGAAGGAAAATTCAATGAATAAACATCTTGACCCCTCTAGTCCATTAGTCTGTTCTGTCAGTTGACAATCAATTGCACAAGGATGTCCAGTAACCTCCCCATACAGTAGATAGCCTTGAGAGTCAGTCACACTGCCCTCAAGACTAATAGCCATTGATCTCCAGGACTTCGATGATTTGCTAAAACCTAACATCTTACAGATGTTTTGGACTTGAACTCTCCAGTCCACCTAGCTTTATTGGGAATATCTAGAAATTGCCAGTAAGTATGAAACCACTAAAATGGTGACTTTAAAATGGAGTAAAATTGTTAAGCCAGCTTCCTGCCAGTTCCATCAGTTGTTGAGTTTAAGAACATATTACATGTTTGTTTGTACATTTTTAGGTCTTTCTCCAGTTCTATTGCTTTGACTCTTCCAGCTATGATTTTGAGGCTCACTATCACTGATTTTAAATACCCATCCTGTCAAACATTTTTCTGAACTTTTCTGCAAGCTCAGAATCTTAGCTTATATTTCTTTCATAGTATAGTAGCTCATAACTACTGTATATTTCAATATATGTCAAGGATGAGAAACACTTTTTTAAACCCCAAGAGTCACATTCGCTCAGGCACAATCTGCAGTTATACATGATAAGGCCAGGTCATATTCCCACAGTCACTCTCATTCTCTCCCTCCCTCTCTCTGTGTCATTTTTCCTCGAATATAAATACTGCCACCACATTTATTCTCCTGAATAATGAAAAACATACAGGCAAATGATGGTTCAGAAATATGGATCTTAGACTACAGTGGCAAGAGAGGAGAGGAGAAGAGAGATGGCAAATTGGAATTAAAGGCTTAATAGGTTGCACACTTGGACATGAGCTTTGTGTATGTGTGTGTTAAGAGAGAGAGAGAGAAAGAGAGAGAGAGAGAGAGAGAGAGAGAGAGAGAGAGAGAGAGAGAGGTGGGAGAGGGTGATACAAACACTGTATGTTCTAAGTTTTAACTTTCTGGGCTTTGTTTATGAAAAATGTAATCTGAGCACCACTTTTCAGAAACACAGCAGGAGCTGAATGAGAATTTTAAAAAGTAAGGGTTAGTTAAACATTCTAGTAGACTGGGGGAGGGAGGACACATTTTTTCAGAGAACTGTAGCATAAAAGAAGGTCTTATGAGAAGTGATATGAAACAACAAAATTTCAGATCTTACTAGGAGCCTCCAGCAAACATTCAAGTAAGAGATTTACGGTATTTATTAAGCTTAGGAGAGAACTTCTGTTTCTCTAGCTTGTCTTGTTAGTTTTCCCGTCAAAATGTAATGAAGAGGACCAAAGGACCTAAAAATACATAAAGTAAGCAGAGATGCCTTTAATGGATTGCAATCAGCAACAATCCATTGTTCATCCATGAAACCATCCCTGTAGGTTAATATAAAGTGCTTTAGCTATAGGACCCTTCGGTTTACACCTCTGTAATCATATGATAGACCAAAAAGATTATTTGGATTAATAAAACTCATGTGCAAGCCTACAATTCACAAATAGAAATTAGCCTGCATGGGTGAATTTTAATAAAGAACAGACCTAACTCCAAGATTTTTAGGTCATAAATTGTTATTCACACCCCACTTTTTGAATACTACCTGATTCCCAACAAGTATTGTGAATGGATGATTGACTTAGAACTGAGGGGGGCACCCTGAAGCCCCATGGTTGTATCCAGAGCCTGAGTCCTCTGCTTTGAATCTTCCAGGTCTCTTTGATGCTCTTTTTGTTGTTGTTGCTCCTTTTCTCAGCATTTGTACCTTTTGGTTACAGGGTTGACGTGGTTTGTTCTGTGCCCACCTGATTAATATAGCATCAATGGATGCTACACCCAAGAGTTTAAGTTTTAAATGGCTTGTTGCAAGAGCCTGACACTGATTAGAGCTGAAAGGGAGTAACTGGACCAAGGTCACCCAGCTGGTGTCAGTAATTCCTTCTGGTGTAGCACCTTACCTATTCTGCCATAATGCTTTCTTTCTGACTACTCTTACTAAAAATTGCTAGCATGATTTCTTGACATTTGAATGAGGGGAACAGAAAAACTAAAGCATCAACCAAAATAGGCCTAACATTGTTTAATTGAAGAAAATGTTTGAAGCAGCAAAACCTAGGTCCTCTAAACCAGAGTACCCCAATCTTTTCCGCTTTGTGGACCGGTGGGGGTGAGGGAGAGGAGATGGTTCTGTGTGTGTGGTGGGCAAGCAAGCACCATTTGCATGAGTGGTGAATGTGCTTGCCTGCCACGGTTAATACCTAAAAATCTACTTAAGAATGTGGCCCAGTTCTGAAAGGCTCAAGGCCTGATAGTGGGCCATGGCCTGGGGATTGGGGATCTGGTCTAAACAGCAAAACTCCTGATCTTGTTTGATGCTTGCCATGTTTTTGTCTTTATCAATCTATTGTAACCCTAGGACTTACCCTCAAACTGTTAACAGTGACTCCCAGCTATGAAAAAGTTGTCCACTGCAGCTTTTAGAATAGTAAGGCAAAAAAAAAAAACACAACCATTTTTAAATACTCCAACCTCAATCTTTGTACTGGTTGCCCAAGGCCATGTGTCTATCTGTCCAAGGCTTTTCAATTTTAATTTGTACACAAATAGATTTTGCTACTACCATTATTAAATAGATTCTTACGTATTAACCATACTTGTACTATACCCAGACCAATTTATGGGTTAGTCCAAAAGTGCTATCAATTCACAGCCTTCCTTATTAACCTTCTAACTCAGTTTCCATTACTCTTTCCAATGAAGTTCATCCATTTGTCTTTGTTCATCCAGGCTGTATTTACCTGTCCCCATTTGTTGTTCTCTCTCCTCCATCTACTCATTAAAGATATCCATTGTTGAAAAGCACTAAATGATTTGGACCTAAGCTTGTTTGACCTTTTATCATTTATTGTTAAAACCTCAAAATACCCTATTGATGTAACAGTTGGCTTTGCTCCATACATTGCATTTGTCTAAAACAGGGTTGAATCATTGATGGTTCGGTGTCACATGGGACTTCCACCGTCCCTTGTGTATCCAGCTTATGTTATGCCATACTAAAGTATTTTCTTGGAAATATTATGGTTCATGATCACAGGACTTGTGATTTGTAAACTCAATTTAGATTCCTGTTTCCCCATAACAACAGCTCCTGTGACACTACCGTGTTTTCCCAAAAATAAGACCCAACTGGAAAATAAGTCCTAGCATGATTTTTCAGGACGCTCGTAATATAAGCCCCAGCCCCAAAATAAGCCCCAGTTAAGATAGTCAGCCAGATGGATGCATTTAGTACCATATTTCCCTGAAAATAAAAACTAATGGAAAATAAGCCCTAATATGTCTTTTGGAGCAAAAATCTTATTTTTGGGGAAATAAAGTATGTGAAGCCAGCTGGAGATCTTCAGAATATCATCTGAGCCATTCTACTTTTTGTCTGGACTATCTCCCCTTAATAGAAATTTCCTATTGTTGTTATGCTGAAAAAACCATATATCAATCTCATATATATGAAGAGGGCTATTTTTGAAGAACTGCCATTTTAATTTTGTATGTTGATATCTTTAATCAAACTCTTTACACATAAGAAATATCTCATTTCCTTAAATACCTGAGTGTATGTGACACTGCGTCTTGCTTTGATTTTTTAATTACTACCTACATTTTTTTGAAAGAATATAAATATTTTAATAAGAAAGGAATAACCATATAATTATTGAACAGTTTAGAAATAATATTTATAATTATAACAACCCCAAAATGGATGGTTTGTGGAATATGTTCTAAAATGAACTCATAAACCTGGGACAATAGACTGATACAGGGAGCAGCCCAGTAAATACAAATCTGCATATGAGTTATTATAGATAAGTGAATCCACAAAGAAACCCTCAAACAAAATTGGTAAAAAAACCTGGTCCAAATCAAGCCATATGTATTCATTTTTTAATCTGAGCGATACTGAGGCTAGAAGATAAGGGATTATAACAGACATGTCAAACACAAGGCCCAGGGGCCGGATCCAGCCCGCAAAGTGGTTTCATGTGGCCCACGAACCCATCCTGGAAACAGTAAGGGAATGGCCCCTGCTACCTTGGCCCAGGCCGGACAGGGGCCAATGTACAATTTCATGGTGGCCATCTATGCTAAAATACATTCAGTCTTAGCTCCACAAGGCCGTCTGGAAACAGTGAGGGACCAGCCCCTGTTGATGTGGCAACAGAACATAAAATCATAAGGCTGGAGGGACCTTGCAGGTTTTCTAATCCATCATATTATAGATAGAAATAGAAGAATAAATTGTAGAAAGATACGTTGCATGACGTCACGTGATGTCGTGAGTTTGACATGTCTGCATTATGGCATAAACTGGCCCTGGTGGTCAGCACACTGGGTGTTATACCAAAAAATCTTGAATAGTTCTTAGAAAACCCATTGCACATTGACAAAATGTCCATCTATCACTTCAAAATCACACATGCACGGTGCTGATCCATTACAACATCCTAGGTTCTTGGAAGGAACTTGATGTATATGAAGGACAACACCAACTAAAGAACTGACAGCTGTGACTTCACATTGTTGTGAACAGATGATAATAATAATGTCAACAACAATAATATAATATGAGCTAGTTTACGCATCATGTTAGGCTAAAAACAAATCAACCACCATTTGTGTTTTGTGTAAACCCAGCTATAAATAATGTAACAGATTGGAGGAAGCCATATTAAATATCTTTCTGTTATATTAACCCAATTAAATTAAAACTAAATAAATGGTGGTCACATTTCCATCCAGACCCCTTTGTGACTTTGTGTCCCCTTTGTGACCAGCCCCTTTGTGGTTGCTCAATCACAGATAGTATTCACAACCTGCACACACTTCTTTGAAGTAAATGTTTAAACTACACAGGAACAACAAAGGAGGACAATCTATGAAAGAAATGTTTCTGGGCTCTCCATCAGAGGCTCTCCATTCTCTGTCATCTGACTTGGTGGAATTGGCAGGAAGCTGACTTGCCTTCTTTACAAGATCAATTCAAAACTCAGGAAAATGATTTTTTTTTAAAAAAAGATCCCAGTACAGCTGCAAAGGGAAACATCTACAACATGCCATTGATGATACACAATACATTTCTGGCTCTTTCCCCATTTTTTTGTATGCATGCTTTACATTCAAGCACAGCATTTAGAAAGATAGCTTCCTGCAGCTGCTGCAATTTTGCTACCTTCTTCTCAGTATCATGAATTGCTCTGGCTCAGACACTTTTACTGTTGCCAGGAGTTTATTTGAGACTCTTGTCTGAAATCTCAGGGGCCAGAGGGAGCTACTGAACAGACGGAAGTTGCAGCCTTTTGAACAGCCTGGAAAGCATCCAACGTAAGTCCTTCAATGCCTTTCATGTAGAGACCGAGCTGTGATTTACAATATCAATGTTACATCCATGCAACAACCCCTGACTGATAGAAGAAGTATAGTAGGTATCGACAGGCATGGCAAGCCACAAATTCTATGAAATTAATTTCTGCCATCTGATTCTTACAGAACTTGTTAAGACCTGCTGGATATATATTTGAGCACATATGGTCTGAGAGGACCATCCAAATTCATTTGGACTGCATAACATCAAGCTACATATGGAGAGATCAAAAACTGTGATAGTTGTTCTTTTTGAAAACTCCCAGATATTAAAAAAAAAAATAGCAGACCAGGAAAAGTTAGCTTTTTTTTTTTTCACCTGCAGGAGCTTTTTCATTGTGGAAAATGTACTACTGAAAGATGGAACAGAACAAAAATATATGTATGTCTGCTTGGTATAATTTAATAATCAGCTATTTTCTAAAATGTCACAAGCATATGAGTGATTTATAACGGGCCAGAATTTAGTTTTGACAATAGGGGACTTTTAAGGGAGTTTTTAATTCTATCACATTACTTTCTACTATGAAATGTGAAATAACTAATAATGATCCATCCCACAGCATGTTCCAATGTAGGCTAGCTCTATTAATGCTTCTAAAAAGTATACCTGTTCTTATTCAAAGTTTCTGTATTTTAGCTCCAGAGACTATTCACCAGTCATTGCTTAAAATTGCACATAATTTTTTTAGCCACAGTTGGAAATTAGCATACAAAAAAAATTGCCTTTCTCTGCTTTTGTCATAGAGAAAATATAAACCTAGAAGCAAACAGCTGTATGCATATATGGAGACTGAAATTCAGCCAGGTTTACATCAGGTACCTTGGTTTTACAATTAAAATAACAACTCTTGAAGTAAACATCATCTATTACTCTCCTAGAACTAGACTTGCCAATTGTCCAAATCACCCAGGTGTCCACTTTTTAAATTCAGGACTTTTTGACAACAAACTGAGCTATTCACTTTCATTTTGCAGAATGGGGAAGGGTGCTTAAACATCTTCTGGGACCCATCCTTATAGGTTGAAGGGACTTGCAAGAACTCTAAGCACAACTCTAGGGAGATTGAACGGCTGCAACTGTGAATTTATACTTGCCTATCCTATGCATTTCAGAACTGAACACAAATTGTCATTAATTTAAGTGGACAATTCCTTTGTGAGGAGTTGAACTCTTTGTGCAAACATGAGAGATGTGAAAATTTAGCATGAGTCCTGAAATGTTGATTTCAAAGCAGTACAGTATAGATTTTAAAAGTGCATACTACCATAAATGCTATGGAGTACAATTTCAGTGTGAATAAGCAGGGGAGATTGAGATAACTGCGGAGTATGAGTGGGTTTCAGAGTCTCTTGTGATTGTTCTTTCTTCATCCTTCTGCTAATGTTTTATGTGCACAAAATTGGCAGAGAGCGGAACACAGAGACACAGATACAGTATGGATGCACAATAATTGTGAGCTGCTTCAGTCTTGTTAGCGTCTGCAACCTGTATGAACCAAGTGCCAGACCCACATGGATCTATAGGAGACAATTGAAGTTGACTGTGGGGGATTGGGGCCCTACAAATGTTGATCAGTTTCTAGATGAAAATCAGTTTTTCATGCAACAATTTAAAACAAGTGCAAGAAACCAATAATTTTAAAAGACTGATAACTCACAATTGGCTAGAGAAGGAACTTTTTGTACCACCATGGTAAAGGTAAAGGTTCCCTTGCACATGCGTGCTAGTCGTTTCCGACTCTAGGGGCCGGTGCTCATCTCTGTTTCAAAGCTGAAGAGCCAGTGCTTGTCCGAGGATATCTCCGTGGTCATGTGGCCGACATGACTAGACGCCAAAGGCACACGGAACGCTGTTACCTTCCCACTGTAGTGGTCCCTATTTTTCTACTTGCATTTTTACGTGCTTTCGAACTGCTAGGTTGGCAGAAGCTGGGATGAGTAACAGGTGCTCACTCTGTTATGTGGCACTCGGGATTCGACCCGCCAAACTGCCGACCTTCTGATCGACAAGCTCAGTGTCCTAAACCACTGAGCCACCACGTCCCTTTATTAGGTTCCAATTTAAAAAAAGTAATTGGCAGAACCATACAAAAACAAGCCAAGGTTGCATTGCTATTGAACTGAGCATGGTTCTTACTGATTTATGCAACATTTCCTTAATAACCCAATGATTAATGTCTAAGGACTTTGAGATGTGTTTGAATATTAGTAGCTCGGGTTGGTAGTTGGACTGTTGGTTTGATCTCCGAGCTTGGCAATTTGGCTGCAAATGTTTCATCTCCATTCAGGGGGACATCTTTAGTGCGCTTTGAATTGTGCTCGTCTGTCCGAGCACTGGCCTTCAAATATCTTTTTGTGTGATGTAAATTGGTGTTATTTGTCTGGATGTTGCTGAGTCATGGTCTGGTTTCAGGTTGTTTGATTGGCTGGTTGTTATTGCTGGGCCATAGTCTTTGGTGTTTAACTATTGTCTGTGTGATGCAAATGGTGTTTGTTCACTTGGTTGCCTCTGAGTCATGGTCTGGTTTCAGGTTGTTTGGATGGATGGCTGTTGCTGTTGAGATGTGGTCTGGTTTCTTGTGTGGGGTTGTGATTTTTGCTGTGTGGTGGGGTGCCTGTTTGTTCATTTTAGATGCTGCCTTTGGGGTTGTAATTGAAGTAGTTCTTTTGTTCTCAGTGGTTGGTAGATTGGGTCGATGTCAATGTGTCTATTTATTGACTTACTGGTGGAGAACCAGGCTTCGAGGAATTCTCTCTCTCCTTGATTTTGCTTGGGTTACAACTGTGGTCCGATTAGATCGAACTTGTGTCCTTCCGAGTCCTCGTGGACATGAGGGATAGTGGGTTGTGTCTTTTGATAGCCAGGAAGTGTTTGTGCAGTTTGGCCCACATAGTTCTTCACACTTGCGGCACTGCATTCGGTATATGACGCCTGATCTTTGGTTTGTTTCTGTCTGCTCCTTAGGTTTGGACAGGGTCCATCTGAGAGTTGAGGCTGGTTTATGGGCTAGTGCAAGGTCATATTGGCATAGTAGTCTTGCTGTCATCTCTGAAACATTCTGTACATAGGGAATTGTGGTTCATCTGGTCGTTGCTGTTCCTGTTGTAGTTGTTGTGTTGCTTTGGGTGTTTGTATTGTTTGTGTGTAGGGATCTCCAGATAACGTTTCAGGGGTATCCGTTTCTCTTGAAGACTTTGTATAAGTGTTTCTGTTCTGCTGATCTGGCTTTGGTAGTGTTGTAATGGGATTCCGCTCTCCTGAACAGTGTTCTGATGCAGCTTTGTGGCATTTAGGGTGGTTGCTGTGGAAGTTGAGGATTTGATCTGTATGTGTTGCCTTCTTGTCATGGATGTTAGAAGTTAGCCATTGATGGTTCTGGTTCAAGGACATCCAGGAATGGCAGTTCGATGTTATTCTCGGTTTCTGTTGTGAATCGGATGTCTGCAAAGACGTTGTACAACTTAAAATAGCAATTAAATACAATCAACGATTAAAACTTCTTTAAAAGATATGATTTACAACTTCTGTTTTAAAAACCACTAAGAGGTTGTCTGTGCAGCTCTGACAGTTGCTTCTGAGAATGAAAAGCACCAAAGTTGTGGGCGCTCCAACACTGGAGGTTTTTAAGAAGGGAGATTGGACAACCACTTGTCTGAAATGGTAGAGGGTTTCCTGTTTGAGCAGGGAGTTGGACTAGAAAACCTCCAAGTAACTGTTATTTTGTTAAATTACATTGCTAAACTTTGTAGAAAGTACTTATATTAAAAAAACTGAGGCAGCTGTAAAGACGGTAGAGCGCTAAGTCACTAAACCAGGGGTAGGCAACCTCGGCTCTTTTATGACTCATGGACGTCAACTCCCAGAATTCCTGAGCCAGCATGGCTGGCTCAGGAATTCTGGGAGTTGAAGTCCATGAGTCATAAAAGAGCCGAGGTTGCCTACCCCTGCACTAAACCCATTAGAACTGCAGCTGAATCCCCTCACATGAGTTTAGAGAATGTGTGTTTGGGGGTTATATAAAAACAGATATTTTCAAGTGAGCTGCAGAGAGCTTCCAAAATTAAAAGCAGCACTTTCTATTTTACCCACAAATAAATTAGTTCTGTATGAGTTATGGTTTCCAATCAAACTTCGGGTTACCAGCACAGCCGCTTGTTTCAAGATGAGCTTCTTCCAGAAAGTTTGCCTTCTATTGATATTTGAATTTGAATTTGAATATATCACTCAAAGGTTAAAAAAAGGTACTGCTGGCCATTTTGCTGCTCTACTCTGGGAAACTAGAAAGTTTGGGATACAAAAGCAACCTCAGGCTGCACAACTTCTTCTTCTGAAAGACATTAATGTTAACAGTTGTTGTACTTGCCCAATAAAGGATCTGTGAAAATAAGATTAAAATCTCCTGCAAAACACAGCAGGATGTGAAAAGAGAACATCTTTTATTCCAATGCCTGTTTACCTTTAGTTTAACAAGTTTGCACCATGATATCTTTTTAGTTTCACAAAGGTTGTCACCATCATGTTGGACGCACACCTTCTATCATCTCTTAACTACAATTAGTACAAAAATGTTGCATCATCATCTGAATTTTATGTTTTTTTTTAAAAAAGACATTGACTAATGACAATTTTAAAAATGGAGATTGCTCTATAGACCTTTCTGCTTACTATTTTGCATGAGAGCTAGATAGTCCATACCTTTTTATTTTTATCAACTGCCATTCTTTGCTTAGCGTGAAGTACTGAAGTGCCATCTAGTGGGTTGTTGGAAAGAAATGTTCTTTACATCAAAGAAGTCAATAAAGAAAGATGCAATGACCATTTTCTTGATTATCTTACAGCATTTCCCCCACATTTCTTCTTTATTTGCTATTATTTGTTATTGTTGAAAGATCACTTATGTTTCAAAAACAGAAAAATAAGGAGTGGGCTGGCTGAAGATGGGTTAATGATATAAATAGAATGATTTTTTGTCACACGTGGTGGATCTTGCTACATTTTCTTTTCCCTAGTTTTTAGAGATAAGTCAACCTATTTATGTTAAGACTGATTTAGGAGTTTGTATTTCCTGTCTTCAATTGGCAGAGAACTGACAACAATATCTTGGATTGGCTGCTCCACAATGTGGCACCAGCAGTTATGGGCATGTCATGATAGGCCCATGTAAAGGTCTGCTTTGTGAACTGGACTGGTGATCTGTTGTCTTCCAAGTGCAAATTTAAGATTCTGGTTATAACGTATAAAGTCATTCTTGATGTAAGTCCTAGTTGCTTGAGGGATCTCTTGTATTCTATCATTTTTGTCTCTACTATACAGTCTCTCAGCCAGTATGCTGCAGATATCCATGACCAAGCAGTATCAATTTTTGTGACCTGTCATAATGTTTGCCCTCTGGGATGGCCTCACCCTAATACAGGGATCTTCAAACTTGGCCCTTTTATGACTTGTGGACTTCAACTCCCAGAATTCCTCAGCCAGGCACGCTGTCTGAGGAATTCTGGGAGTTGAAGTCCACAAGTCATAAAAGAGCCAAGTTTGAAGACCCCTGTCCTTATATTATTGAGACAAGGCTTTAAGACCTGATTTGTGTTCTCAGGCCATGGGTTACAATGGGTGGCAAGGTCTTTGTGGGTTGTCTGATCTGAGATTACGGTTGGAGGTTTTGGGGAAAGGGGGAATATTAAATTTTATTTTTGTGGGCTGCATTAAATTTTATATATAGTATCTTGCACAGAACTGCAGTGGAGTTGGGCAGTCAATCCAGTCAATTCAAAGACCTAGTTTGGGTTAACGGCTTATCCCATTTGAAAAATACAAAGTGTTCTTTCCCTGAAACAAACTGCAGTCACTTTCACTAAAATTCTCTTCACATGCCACCTGGAAGAGATAAATATCAAAATGATAAATTTCTGTAGGCTGCTGTATTGTCCACTGGGAAAGAAATATGCTTATACAATAAACACATTAAGAATAAATTTGCCTATTCATCAGTTCAGTGTAGCCCGTTTAGTTAACCTTCTAAATCTGTTCGTTCCACTTAGTTCTGAGATGTGGAAGACACTGTCAATAGTTACCAGTAGTTACTACAAAGCTCAATTTGCTCTGAGATAAGCTTGAAATGTTTTGATTTAAATGGAAAAAAATCATATAACCTCTATTCTGCCTTTCCAGTTAATGAAAATACTCTCCGCTGTGCAACAGAATTGTGTTAAAATAAAAAGGAAAACTCCACTTCAACCATACAGGGAAATCGATTGAATTTAGGGTTAATAGGAATTCTTGACAAAAAAAAATAATCCAGTGGCTGCCATAGGTTGACAAAATCACAAAAACTAGGCAAAAAAAAATCCATCAAAACCAGTGAGACTAGAAGACAAGCATACTCATTTCAGCTCCCTTTCCTAGCTCCAACAAAAATATCTACTTCACAGTAAAACATCTAATGCTTAGATAACTTTTAAAGAATTTTTAAAACAATGTTCTGAATAGGAGGAAAATACACACACAATCTCTTACATCACATACTGTTAACTATCCTTTAAAGTTATCCTTAAAGAGCATATACATCTCTTTTTCTTTCTCTGAATCTCTCTAAACGTACTTACACTACTCTTGAGTTATGCACAAAAGCGAAGTTTTGGAGGTGTGGGAAGGAGTTTGACACATTTTCCACAAACCAGCCACAATTTGAAACCAGGTTGTGTTGGCAGTTTATGAAACAGCTTATTTAATGTAAACTGAGCATAGTGTCACTTGGGGCTTGTTTTACAGGTTGCATGATGCCATTACAGTATTTGATTTGATTGATTGATTGATTGATTGATTATATTTATATGCCGCCCTTCTCCCTAAGGACTCAGGGCAGCTCACAACAATAAAAACTAAAAAAAGAACATGAAAATACAAAATTTAAAAAAGAATTAAACAGTAGATATGTTCAATACATAGTAATTTAACCCCATAAAACTGAATTTAAAACCATAGTCAGTCCAGGCCCGATTGTTGAAACATCCATGTCTTCAGGTCACGGCGAAAGGACCAAAGGTCGGGGGCCATCTGCTCCGGAGGCAACTCATTCCAGAGGGTTCGCTGACCCTTACATCTTGTTTGCCTCCGTTCACCCAAACTTACCCAGGAGTAGCTTTGGGAGTAAAGCAGACCCAAAGCTAAACTTACAGCTGTCTTCAAGTTCTGATGGCCTCAGAAGGGAGAGAATGGCAGATACAGTAGTGGCCAAAATTGTGGAAACCTTTTGGGAAAAGTGTACAGTAGAAATGCCACCTTTGGTTAAGTTTCCACCAATTTTTCTTCTAATTTCTTTATAACTGTAGCCTTGTTCACTTAATAATACTATTTTACATCGCTTTCTGGACAACCAGTCAACTCTTTGCACCATTACTTTACTTTTATTAGGTTTTACAAGCTCACTAAATGAAAGAACCCCAAAAAAACCAACCAACTTGATAGCGATCAGATAGCACACTGACAAATGTCCTCCTCTCAGCTTCAATACATGACATCAATAACTGAATCCTACTGTGATCTGATTGGCTCATTGCCAAAGCAAGATGACACCTAACTGGCTCTCTAAACACTCATGCTCATTGGCTAAAATCAGATGAAGGAAAGCTACCTGATATCAACCTAAGCAAGTTGTGCTTCCTTTTTCTGGTTATTTGGCTATAACTTTTCATAGAATACAGTACAGATAATTGAACAAACTTTGTTGCATTACATTCTTGATTAAATTATCTTTCCATTGATATATAATGTTATGGTACTACTCCAAAAAAAATGGTGTTATTTGCCATCAAATCTCAAAAATATACCGTATTTTTTGGACCATAAGACGCAGTTTTTCCCCAAAAGTGGGGGGGGGGAAAAACGAGGGTGCGTCTTATGGTCCGAAGGTGATCCGTATGGCCAGCCCCAACCTCTGCAAGTAGAGCACGAATCGGCACGTGCTGAGAAACGCCGATCTCACGCTCCTGCACTCTCCCTCGCTCGGTTTCAGCTTCCCTTGCTACAAGAGAAAGCAGGCTGAAACGGAGTGATGAGATTGCCAGGAATGCGAATCGGCTGATCTCGCGCTGCTGCAATCTGCCTCGTTTCAGCTTGCTTTCTCTTGTAGCAAGGGAAGCTGAAACCGAGCAAGGGAGTTTGCAGGAGCGCGAGATCAGCCGATTCGCATTTCTGACAATCTTCTCACTCCGTTTCAGCTTGCTTTCTCTTGTAGCAAGGGAAGCTGAAACCGAGCGAGGGAGTTTGCAGGAGCGCGAGATCGGCCGATTCGCATTTCTGGCAATCTCCCTCACTCCGTTTCAGCTTGCTTTCTGCAAGAGAAAGCCGGGTTGCAGGGCCGCCTCCGCGGGTACTGCTCTAATGCAGAGAGGGAAGGACAAAGAGGGAGGGAAGGAAGGAAGGAAGGAAGGAAGGAAGGAAGAGACAATGGGAGAGGGAGGGAGAGAAAGAGAGAGGGAGAGAGAGAGAAGGAGAATTTTTTTTCTTGTTTTCCTGCTCTAAAGACTGGGTGCGTCTTATGGTCCGGTGCGTCTTATGGTCCGAAAAATACGGTACTTTTGCCAAAAGGTTTCCACAATTTTGGCCTCTATTGTAGATCCTGGAACTGTGCTGTTTTAGCAGCAGCTAAAAGGAGTTCAGTCTTTAAAAAAAGAACATAAGATATCCAAGGGCAACTTGAACTTGTGAGGATATTGCAAGTAATGTATGTCCTGGGTGCCACAATAAAAATGAAAATGGGTCACATCATTACTTGCTCTCATGAAATGTTGCCATTTTTTACTCAAATCTACTAGGGAAATCATCTCATCTGATCTGGTAGCCTGGTAAAGCTTGGACCTTTTACATTTTGTTGTTGAATATCAAGGCCCGTATCAAGAGAAGAGCTACTGTTGTGCTAATGGCCATTGTATTGCCAACCTTTGGCTGATATGACAGCCCACAATTTGCCTGTCAAACTACAGGCATGTGGCCTCCTAGAACCAAGCTTTCTGGGTAATTTTTGTTTGCTACATCCAATTTCTCCGCTTACTACAGAGTCAACACCAGGAGTTTCTGCAAGAAGTTCAAAACAGTTGCAACAGTATCCATGACTCTTTTTTATAAGTGTTATGACTTCTTTGACTGCTCCTGGCCTAGATATCTCCATTCTCAGCTTAGCAGAGGAAAGAGTGAAGCCTCACAATAGATTATTAATGATCATACCACATTTATTACCTATATCATGTTTTTAGCCCATTAGTAGCAGGTGGCTTAGTTCTCATCTTAGAAACTAGGTAATCAAACAGGAGTTATGATTAGAAAAACCATTATTTTACTGAATTAGCATGTTTAACATAATTACTAAGATTCCTGATCAGCAACTAAAACCTATCCCTCTCCAACAACAATAGGAAATATTTTCAATGAATTTCCAATATTTTTCAATATTAACAATCAAAATTTCTCTAATGGGGAACAGTTTAGTCTATTTTTATGCCCACTAGGTGGCACATGAATACTGTTTATTTGGACTTTAAATACAACTCTCATTATGGAGGATATATATGAATCTGAACTGTAGGCAAAAATGCAAGTCTGATGTTAATTGGAATTGTAGGCATCATTAATTTGGAATTGTAGGCATCATTCCAAACCACACTTTTTCAAGAGATTGTATTATAGCATCCAACATATAAGCAAACTAGGCAACAGATTAATCCTAGTTTCCAGAATTAAACTGAAAAGGTACCTATATTTGTAACTATAATCTACCTATCCATCATATTTATCTGAATCTATTATTACTTTTTACTCACCGTGTTTATCTAATACAATGGTGGGCATTCTTTAAAGATTGCTTACTTGTACAAAAATTCTTAACTGTATTTTCAAATCACTTCTGCTTGCACCGATATCCAGTAAGAGACTTTCTGGTACAACTGAAGTGAGAGTTACTAGTGTACTTGTATTTACTATTACAAATGTTTTTCACCTTTTCAATTAAAAACCGAGATTTGCAATCTAAAAGAGTAACACACAAACAAAGTGGAAATGTACTAAAATTTAATCAATAATAAAAGCTGTAATTTAATCTGTGACAGTAAAACACAAGAAGCAATATTAGAATTGGTTTAGTATATTATATATTTTAGCTTTCAAAGCCATAGAAATCAGTTATCCCAGTTTATTTTCCTATAAAAGACCCATTTGTTTCCAAAGCATAATGCACAATTTTAATTAGAATATAGGGCAGAATGAAAATAATGATAGTCCATAACTTTTTAAATATAAAATGAAGTCAATGACTTGGAAAGGTATCGCTGCAGTGAATATGAACAGTAAAATTTGTATAGCTGTATCTATCATGATAGATATCGTATTAATGACTGATCATTTTTAGTGCTTGATGGGCACAGGATTATGGGAAGAAGTCAATATGAAATTATAGTAGCAATATCTAACATTTGAAATGCATCCATGCTCTTGTATAATCATACAACTAGAGTCAATTATATTTATTATCACATTTGTTAACTGCTATTGCAAAAGAGAAGTACTATTGTCTTTAATTCCAAGAGATATACACAGAGCAATTTTATTTTCTTATTTTTTTTTCCTCAGGGACCTTTGTGCAAACCATTGTAAGATCTAATTTCTTCACATAATATATAAAACAGAAGCCTCTTCAGATATGATGTCAATTTGTGGTGTAGCTTTTTTGAATTTCTGGAATGCTGGCACTTTCCAAATTAGGCAACAGTTCTTCATTCCTGTGATCCTAGGTAAAGAAGTCAAAGGGAAAAATTAACATCCAAGTCAACATAGATTTTTTAGGATAAAAGTTTAATGTGAGCTACCAAGTTGTCTTATTCACTGTAGCAGCATAAAAGAGCATTGAGTCCTCTACCAGTCATCCTCAATCAGCACCAGTGGCAGGGAATTCTGGGAGTTGTTGTCCAATACATCTCGAGTCAATTCAAGCTATTTTTTGGGAAAGTTTTTTTTTTTACTTTCCAGATTACACCCTATGTTGTAGGTTTCAGAAAGAAGGGCAGATACCTACTGAAGGACCTGCCCTTTCTGTATCAATATTCCAACTGGGAAACTTCCTCCCTAAAGATGTTTCATTGGTATAGATTTAGCACTGATTAAAATAGTTCTAATTTTCTCACATTTGTTCATGGATGAATCACAGTAAACCTGAATACAAGTAGACATACAAACAAGGGGGATCCCCATTTTATTTCAACAGCTGTCAGTCCTGGGGGGTGAGAGGCCCTTCTGGAATGGTGTGGGATATGAGACAGCAGTTGAGAGAAGGCTAAAAGAGGATGAGTATATGATTTCTGCAACTGCTGTTTTATCCTTGTGTTATTGACTGCATCTTTTGCCGATAAAAATATGTACACACCATAAAACATTTTTCATCAGAAGAGCTGGATATAAATACTTTAATTCAATAAATCTATTTTTTCACTGAATCAACTAAAAAATTGTAAGTAATTATGCAAGCTTCTGACTTCTCGAAAGACCTCAATTCAAGACCTCATTTTCCTCCGAATGTACAAGAGTATCAAACAGAGAAGGAACTAGGACAATAGATGTTGATCTTACTGTGCATGCCCCCACCCAACCCAAGTTTCAGTTCTTGCACTGAGAAGGAAAGATAAATCACATGACCAGAAACTTCTTTTAGAGCTTGTATAATATTAGTTTGTTCAAGAAAAGAAAATACCAAATATTAAAAAAGAAAAGAAAAAACATTACAAGGCTTTAAAAAAGTGTCTTAGAAAAAAAATGTGACACATATACACAGAGTTGAATGCTGATTAATATAACAATATTAATTTCCCACCCCTTACAAAACAGGTCAAAAGCATTTTAATCTACTCAGCTACTAAATCTGTTTACAAATTGTTAGCCTATCATCTATATACTAAATCAATCCTTTTAGAGCTTGTAGATTAAAGCTGCAATCAAGCCTTCTAACAAATGTGTGAAGAGATGGACAGAAAAGTGAGATAGAAATCTAATGACAACTAAAACAAGGAATGGGAAGGAAAAGAACATCCTAGGACATACTGTAATGATGAAACACTTATCAATAATAGGAAAAAAAGCACTTGTGGCAGGATACTGGCTAAAGAAGGTACAGTATATAAAAGAATGATTTATCAGAAGAAAACACTACACCAGGGGTGTCAAACTCAATTTCATTGAGGGCCGCATCAGCATTGCGGTTGCCCTCAGGGGGCTGGGTGGGTGTGGCTAGGGTGGGTGTGGCCTACTGGGTGGGCGTGGCTGGAGTGCGTATGGCCTACTGGGTGGGCGTGGCCAGCTCTACATCGTTCGCATCAAGGGTGCCTATGGGGGCCTGGGCAGGAGTGGGACAGATTTGAGGGTCTCTGGCAGGAGGAGGGTCTCTGGGCCAGGGCCAAGGCAGTGGGGGCCGTTCCCTCACTGTTTCCAGGATGGCTTCGTGGGCCACATGAAACGGCTTCACGGGCCGGATCTGGCCCCCGGGCCTTGTGTTTGACATGTCTGCACTACACCAAATGTAGTGCATGTCATGTTTACAGTGTAAAAGTTTTGCATCCAGGTCTCGAACTAAAGGATGATCTTTATGTTAAGTACTGAATTAGAAAGAATGCTTGCCAAAACTTTACAGAAAACAGCTTTTAGTTCCACTGCAGCTTCTGTTCCACAGTCCACAGTTGCCCTTAGATAACAGAGTAGCTAGCTTCAGGGTAAAGTCAACTCAGTAGAAACATGTCTCAAGAAAGAATAATCAGATTTGACTGTTCAGCCATGCTGACAGACAACTTTGGTAATGAAAGTCTAACCCATCTGGAGGACCCCAACGTTTGACAAGGCTGAACCTAAAGGAATGTGTTTGCTTACCTGGCTCAGAGCTGCTGCATGCTGTGGTTCTAAAGCAGCAGACATGACTTCTTTTTAGGCTTCTTCTTTTCCACTGGTGTTTTTCTATTTATCTGTCTGACAAGATCATAAAAGATCTACAAAAGAGAGACATTTAAAAAACCACCAAGAACAATTAGAGAAATGGGTCTTATAGAATGGAAACTTTTTTATAAAATTTCATTTAATGAGCTTTGTGCTGTATCAAGTGAGAAAAAAGTTGAAAGGAATCTGATGTCAGAAAGAAGAGTTTGTCACAAAAGCACAAGACCGTTCAGTTAAAACAGAGATTTAGTTGATTTCCTACTGGGACTTTCCTAACCATGGAAACTATGCACACACAAAACAAAACAAAAAGTGCGCTCTTAGAAATATTCCCATTACTTTAAATGAGTATTGCTTCAACAAAGACAGTATCATATCCTATAAAATCCTTATAAAAATAGTACCATTCTACTGGCTATTGTAAACATTATATGCTACTGTTTATATGTAAATTCTGTATACGTAACGCCATGATAAAAGGTAAAGGTAAAGGTTCCCCTGCACATGTGTGCTAGTTGTTTTCCAACTCTAGGGGCCGGTGCTCATCTCCGTTTCAAAGCCGAAGAGCCAGCGCTTTTCCAAGGACATCTCCGTGGTCATGTGGCCGGCATGACTAGACGCCAAAGGCGCACAGAACGCTGTTACCTTCCCACCGTAGTGGTCCCTATTTTTCTACTTGCATTTTTATGTGCTTTAGAACTGCTAGGTTGGCAGAAGCTGGGACGAGTAACAGGCGCTCACTCTGTTATGTGGCACTCGGGATTTGACCTGCCAAACTGCCAACCTTCTGATCGACAAGCTCAGTGTCCTAACCCACTGAGCCAACGCGTCCCTTAACACCATGATGCCCCAAACATTATTTGCTTCCCTTTCTCTCTCTTATAAGAGAGTTAATTTTTGCAGGACATATGAACACTTTCTGAGAATAGTCAATCTAACAAAGCTGTGCTAAGAAAACCTGAAAAAAGTTTATCAAATCATTAATGTCAAAGTGTTTCACTTGCAAAGCACTGCACTTGGAGATAGATCATTTTACAGTATATGTGCAACTATTATATAAACACAAATATCATATTTTATTGTGTGGATATAGTCTGAATAAAGGCGCCTTCCTCTCTCAGAGACTGCAGGCACAGTTGCTTATAAGCCAACTCTGTAGTAACGCAACCTTCAGGGAAACCTCATTTCAGGTGATGTTGTTTGTGCTCTCTGAACTTGGCTGTTTGCTTGTAGATGTTTCATTACCCAACTAGGTAATGTCATCAGTATAAGCAATCCAAGCTCAGAAAACACCAAGGATGCTATTGTTCAACCCTGAGCCATATTCCCCTTCTATTAAAATCTAATTTAACTCATTTTTCTCTTTCAACATGATGTAAAGATTCCAACAAGCTTTAGTATTTTGTGAACTGCAAAATCTAGAAATTAGTTCCTTGATGTTATCTTAAAAAGCCCCAAAGTATAGTCAAGCATTTTCTAAAAGTATGATAAAACCAGTACAGTCAGTGCTTTTTTTGTAAAAGAAAAAGGTGCCGGAACTCACACGTCATACAACCCGCCTTGCCTACCCTACAAGGTTCCATCCAAAAAAGGTGCCAGAACTCCGTTCTGAGCATTCTATGAGAAAAAAAGCCCTGAGTACAGTAATATTCTATAAACAGTTATATGAGTTTCTGCTGTCAGCCAAGCAAAACATATCAGCACTCTAATAAGGTCGACTTGACTGCTTCTTGCTCATTGTTCATAAGGTTTAGAGGACAAAGATTGCAATGAACAGATTTGAAAAAAGATTTTGGAGGAATAGGCAGCTAGTACCTACCATCTTTTCTGATAGTGATGCCTCCAAGATATTCCCTCTTACTACTAATCATTTATTAATACTATTCAAAACATTTGAACCAGGTGTAAGAAAGTGAATTAATACAAAGTAGCTGCATCTTCTGAAAGTGGCGGTTTCAAGGATCCTCCTATTTTGTTTCCATATCCTTCACTTTTACTCCTCAGTAGGGACAGCCTGCGAAGATCCTTAAAGCAACTGCATCTTTTAAAGGATTTATTTAATGTATTAATAATACATTTATTTAAATTTTATTTAATTATGTGAAGTCCATGATTATTTTAATGTAATTGTTAGCACTTCACTTTAATGTTTTTATTAATGAATTATTTAATTTTTAAACATTCAGGGTTGAGTCATTCCACCAGTTCATTTTTATGAAAAAAAATCCACATTCTACAAAAATGTAGAATCTGGTAACATGAACTTCAGAGGTCAAAGGTTCCTCATGGTTTGTGCAACACAACCCATTTTCCTAGTAAATGAGAGAAATACTAAATCCTGACAGCCCTATATAATCCAGTATTTTCCTCCTCCCAAAAAAGTAAAAAGAAAAACCCTCCCTTAAGAATCAGAAGGACTAATGCATTTTATTAAAAATTATAAACTTTTTTCAGTTGCAGCTCACTTCATCAAATGCATTAAATGCAAATGATATAGGATTTAAATTAGGATGAGATGTGGGGGGAGATGGGTTAGTTATGCAGATTCAGAATAATAATAATAATAATAATAATAATAATAATAATAATAATAATAATAATAATAATGAGGAGGAGGAGGAGGAGGAGGAGGAGAAGGAGAAGGAGAAGGAGAAGAAGAAGAAGAAGAAGAAGAAGAAGAAGAAGAAGAAGAAGAAGAAGAAGAAGAAGAAGAAGAAGAAGAAGAAGAAGAAGAAGAAGAAGAAGTAGTTGAAGTTGGAAGGGACCTTGGAGGTCATCTAGTCCAACCCCCTGCTAAGGCAGGAAACCTTATATCATTTCAGACAAATGGCTGTCCAGTCTCTTCTTAAAAACTTACAAGTGAGAGAGATTACAAACACCTTATCTATTAACCCACTGTAATGTGTTAAAAGTAATTGGGTTTGTTGAGACCTGTTAAGATTGTCTGAAATTTTTGATATACATGATTTTCATAATCTCTCACTATTAAAGTCTATACTATTAAAGTCTCACTTTTCCAAAATGATCACCAACAATGTATCCTAAGAGGTTGAAATGCTCTGATATTGTAAGTAAAAGCAGACAGCATATTTAAGCCTTAACTTTATACTCTCAAATGATAGAATAAGACAAGCAGATCATCTAGATTTGTTAAAAAATATTGATTCCAACAACAAAAACAAAAATAATGTGCTCTCTTTTAGAAGTGCTACCCACCAGATACATTGGACTTTTAAATTTATAATTCAGTTAGATCTGAATTTTCTTTTAACTATTCTGCTTGTGAGGGATGGGAACTGGAAGTCCAATTTTCCTTTCCTAAGGAAGGAAGGTTGACTCCTCTTTTAATCTACTGTTCAGAACCGGATTGGCAAAGTGTGCTTTCCATAGTAGCTCTTGTTTAAGAAAATCAAAGCAAGTATGACAACAGCTCTTTTGGATAAAAACCCTTTTGGATTCTGAAAAATGGAAATTACATGAGGAAGTCACTTCTTGCTTCCAAAACATAAAATAATACTGCAATCTTTAGCAGTTCCACCCTCTTGGCAGAATCCAAACAATATAAAGGTCAATACAGAAACTTGAGTAGTCTTCTCAAAAAGAAAAGAAAAAAAAACTGGGCAAGAGATGGGGAAGAGAAAAGCAACAAGAAAAATGAGGGAGTACATATTTTCATCTTCAAAATAAATGCTATCAGACACATACATTAAAAACCTCATTCACTAGAAGAGAATGTCTATTTAATTTATTAGTGCCTATACTGAACTTAATAACCAATAGACAATTCATGCTCTTCTGGAATACCTTGCTAACTTGGAGTGCTTTTGGAGATCCCAAATCTTACATTTCTAGTCTTGTCAAGACACATTACTACCAATCCTGCATAACACGATAATTTCCAGTTGCACTGGACTACAACTTCATTATTATAGCCAGCATCAATACTTAGGCAAAGCTGGCACATGTATCTTATGATTCAGGAATTTATTTAATATCTTGCCGATCCTGTTGTGAAGGTGACCCACTCACCTTTAAGGATCAGGTTCACAACCTGGGGGTCCTCCTCGATGTAGCATCAATGTTAGACAGTATATTTATCATATCTGGCTGATAAAGAGAGTGAACTCAGACTATAGTAATCTCAAAGTTGGATTACTACAATTTTCCTCTTGCAGGATGTCTATAAATGATGGATAAGAAACCACAGCTGGCCCAGAATGCAACAGCATGGGTGACAAGCAGTACTTCTAGGGTGTGTCATATATCTTAAAATTATTTTTAAAATGTTAAAACTATGCTCATGAATGTCCATGAGATGTGTGTAGGCATGTTAAATTATTAATTTTGTTATCTAGAGCCAGTGGAATTGGGTGGCATTATAAATTCGTTATTTTTTTTGTATGGCATATATATTTATGCAGGTCTAATTATATTAATTTGTTCATTTAGTTCAAGTCAAAGAATGTAAAAAATACAGCATATCATTTAACATACACATACGTAACAATACATACATATATGAAAAGAAGAAACCCTGTAAAATTCACCATTCATTGAAGGCACCAAACAGTTTCTATCAGCTAAAGCTATAAGTTAAAAAAAAATGCTACTGTTTTCACAATATCTGGAAATTGATCATTTATTAAGAATACCTCAATCTGCTCATCAGGAGTCAAGATATTTCTCCTAAAACATTTATTTTGCTAATGAAATAGTAGAATTTATTATCACTTATGCATTAGAGAAGAAAACATTAACATGCAGCAATGTAGGCTTATGCTTTGATGGAGCAATTCTCATTTTCAATTAATTGAATTTTTGGAACAAAAGCATCAATGGTGGTTATCTGAAAAGCATTCTTCAGACTGGCGCATTAAGGGAACATTTCTGAGAGATTCTACTGGCAAAATGTAATACAACTATATAAATAGAAGATATGTGTATACACATGCTCAAAAATCAACCAATATTACCTCATTAACATTGATTTTAGACTTTGCAGATGACTCTAGAAAGGCACAGTTACACCACTGTCTTGCTAAATTCTGTCCCTGTTCTTTGCCAACTACTCGTTCATCTTCCAGATCACATTTATTGCCAACCAGAATCATGGGAACCTGTACAAAGAGAAAAGAAATGTATGTGTAACTGACAATGAGATAAATGCTTGAAGTTCCTTACTTTGGTCCGGCCTAAAAAATAATTTTTGGCTAGTCTCCTGTCATGAGAAAGTAAGCATATACAATGAACTTTCCAAACGTTCATACCTTCTAATTCTTAATTATCAGGGCAATGTAAAATCTGCAAGAACGTTATGACTTTCTGAGGAGATGAAGTCTGTCAGAGTTTGCAGTCTGGCCAAGAATCTTGATGTTCTGATTTTATATTCTATTTAAAATTGAAGTGAATTGAAAATTGAATTACATTTTATTTTAATTAATTACATTTGCATGCTCTGCAGTTCAATCCAAACATAAAAAGGAGATGTTTAAATTCCAATGAGTTCAGGAAGAGAATCTTTTATATCAGTTTTGAACTTCTACCCCCAATTTCATATACCATTCATATGTTAATACCACTTTATAATGCCTTTGTAAGACTATACTTGGAATATTGCACATCCAATTTTGGTCACTATGATATAAAAAAGATGTTGAGACTCTAAAAAGAGTGCAGAGAAGAGCAACAAAGATGCTTAGGGGACTGGAGGCTAAAACATATAAAGAACAATTGCTGGAATTGAGTAGATCTAGGGATGACATGATAGCAATGTTCCAATATCTCAGGAGTTGCCACAAGGAAGAGGGAGTCAACCTATTCTCCAAAGCACCCGAAGGCAGGACAAGAAGCAGCAAATGGAAACTAATCAAGGAGAGAAGCAACCTAGAACTAAGGAGAAATTTCCTGACTGTTAGAAAATTAATCAGTAGAACAACTTGCCTCCAGAAGTTGTGAATGCTCCAACACTGGAAGTTTTTAAGAAGACATTGGAGAGCCATTTGTCTGAAGTGGTGTAGGGTTCCAAATTACAAATCTACATTAGTTTCTATACTTGTTGAGAATGCAACCTATTAAATCTACCCTAAACATTTACTCTGGAAAAGGATGGCACTTCATAAAGAACTAGGAACTGAGGTAAAGAGCTAGAGAAGTTATCTTTCTTACAAAAGAAATTATCTCTAAGATTTGGCAAAAGCTCAGACAATGTAGACATCTTGAACAAAAATGTAAATAACAATGAATCTGTGAGCAAACACAATTATGTACTTGCTAGCAAATCTATAAAATGAAAATCTAAAGGAGTTGTTTTCTTCATTATATTCAAGAGTAAATGCAAAAACTACTATCACTGAATTTTCCGGTGAGAGCCAACATACAGTACATGAGGCTGGCCTGACTATTACAATTAAAACCCGACCCACAGAGTGGGAGAGTGGAAAGAAAAAAAGGAGATTAAAATTTTGGTCCTATCAGCATTTTTAAGCCTGGCTAAACTGGACAGGGTATGGGAAAAAACATGTTTACCTATGGAGAATGATAATGGACTTTCCAACTCTGGGTGACTATCAGATATAGAGATAATTTTTACACATTGGCAAAATTTGCTTTTTTGTAGGAGACAGATAAATAAGTGATGAACATGAATAAGCCAAGTGGGAAATATACTACCTCTCAGGAAGTTTTTTTTATGCTTTCTGCAAATTCATCATTTTAGCTTGCATACCTGTGCTTCAAATTATAACTTAATAATGAATACTGAATAGGTTCTGAATTTAAGTAAAGTATGAACATCGTGGTGCTACATATTCTCAACTACTCCACACTGATAGCATTTAATTCACTTCAAGATGACTATTAACTTATTGTTTTTAAAATTAGATTCCAAATAAAAGAGAAAGCATTTTGATTAAAAGAGGGTATATTATATTTTAGAGGTAGTCATTCATGCCCCTTGGCAATGCCTTTCACAACAGTGCAAAAGAGAACATTTAGCATATTAAAGCCTGACAATATGTTAGTACAAATGGAAAATCAGAAACAATCAGAATTATAGAACGAATCTTCAATCTAATTCATTTAATGTATCATGTGATAAAAGTCTCACTTCATGTGTGAAAATAGCTTCACAAGCTATAGGACTTTCACTTAAATGCTTGGAAAAGAATTGGGTTTCAAAGGCTCTGCAAGAAAAATAATCTCTATTTTAAGGAAGATTAGTTTTACAAATATTTTTATATATCTACTTAAGCCAGAGTGGGAGCAAAAGCTTATAGAAAAGAAAATGAAACAATGATTGGTATAACATTAGAAAAGTAGAAATATGCAACTAAAATCCCTCCACTCATGTATTTTAGTAGGTTACTCTTCAAGAATAATAATTTAAATACAGTATTTTCTGATTTCAAAATAAAGCCATCTTCAGCCTTATCAGATCCAATTTGTTAGACAGAGACTAGAATATGTTATCCAGTTCCATTTCTCCATTTTGATTTCCCTACCCTGACAGAGAAGACTTGAAGGGAAACTTCACTCATTCATTAATTGTACTCATCTCTGTAGCAGGGAAGATTATAACTATATTCATAAAAACAAAATTATGGTTTCATTTCAGACAAAGAAAATTTAGGAAACCCCCCCCCCCATTCTGATGCTCAATTGAGAATGTTATTGCATCATACAAAATATTTAGAACGGTTTTTCAGTCACATAAACACTGCACAAAAACAGATGCTGCCTTGTTTAAAAATGCAATGGTTCACAAGACAAAAACCCTATTTACTTACATCTTCAGTGTCTTTGACCCTTAAGATCTGTTCCCTCAGGTCCTGTAAGTCATTGAACGTGGACTGTGCTGTAATAGAATAAACTAGTGCAAATCCTTGACCATTCTTCATATACAGATCCCTCATTGCGGTAAATTGCTCCTGTAATCAATATATACATATATTTAAAAATTCACTAATTAGTTAGCTCATGTTAAACCAGAGACAAAAGTGCCATTGTTAATGTTGAAATTTTCACTCTGCTCTTCCAGAAACCCAATGAAGCATTTGAATATATTTTTTCTATCTTTTTTTTATTGAAAAGTTACAATATTATCCCCTCCCCAACCCACCCCAGAGCCCCTCCCCCACTTCCCAAAGCTGAGTACAGGGTTACAAATACAAAATCATCATAATCTGTCTAACATTAACCAACTATGTAAATAACCAAATACACAATGCACTTTAATATATTTTAATGATATCAATTATTTCAATATAATTTTTGAAAATGTAGAAATGAAAAGAAGTATCCCAAACAATTATGTTCTCCAGTGTTAATTTAGGAGTTATCTTATATTTTACAACAGAAGTGTGCCTCTATTTTTTCAGTGAAACAATTGTATAATATTCCAACTAGACTCTAGTTTTTTCTCTCATATACATACTTATACAGCAAAGCTGAAGTAACCGGCTAGTTTTAGAAAACTGCAGTCAGACCATATGTTATGGGAATACATGACTTCAGATAAAATCTATTAACAGAAACTTCTGCTGTAAAAAGCAAAGCAGTATTAAAATACAGAAAGGTCAATATTAATATGGAAAATTAGCTCCATATTTACCTGCTTTGCAATTGACATTAGCCCTAGCTAATGATCATAACAAGTTGGTCTGGTAAGAGTCCAATAAGAAAGTAATAATTAAGTCATAGTTAAGCAAAGCTAAATTATTCCAGACTTGTGTAAATATTTTAAAAAATATTATTGGAATTCTGTACTTGCAACCCAAGATCATGAAATTCAAATTTACTTCTCATAAAAGCAATCTTAAATATGTAATTGTATGACTTGAGCTACTCTTGAATATATCATAATAAAAATTAGACCAAGAAAGATAGATTCCTTCTCCTAAACACTGGATCTCGTGCTCTTGCTTCTGTCTTCAAATGAAATTATTTCAAAATGTATTATAAATTGTACTTACCGTCCCTGCTGTATCGAGGATTTCAAGCATACATTGTTGGCAGTCTACTTCCACTTGCTGAAAAGCAAAGGGATAAGACACACCACTGAAGCATTAAAAATTCAGTGCTTTAGCAGAGGTCTCCAACCTTTCTGCCGACCCGGAGGGAAGGAGAGCAACTTCCAAATTGGTGCATGCGCATGCACACAAATGGGACCGCGCACACTGTCAAGGCACTAGCTGCCCTGTTCATGCATGTGCAAATGGGCCATGCACACTTTCCCCGGTGCTAGCAGCCCTATTTGTGCATGCGCAAAGGAACTACACGCACCCACCTGGTGCTAGCAGCCCCATATGCACCCCCGTGCATGCACAAATGGGGCCATGGGCACTAGCATGAGTGGGGGAGTGCGTGCATATCTGTGCGCACACTGGCCAGTCATTGCTGCTGCCCACCGGCCAAGAGGCCACAGCCCAATAGTGGGCCGCACCCCATAGGTTGGGGACCCCTGCTTTAGCACACAACTATGGTGAGACAATTCATGATCACAAGTGTTTACAAACACACAGATTAATCAATATAAGACTGCCCAATTTGTAGAATATTAGAAAAGTTTTCAGTAGTGTGTTTTGCATATTAGCTATGTTGTACTGAATACAAGGGTTTGCACAGTACACTTTTAGCCATAGCTTCCAAATTACAAAGAAAGATTATGCTAAGCTGAAACCAAACAAGCCATATTATGGTTTAATGTACTGGATGAACCCAATCTTTGCCAAGCTTCTATAAGTTTTGACAGGAACTTACTCAGACCATTTCACTCAGTAATACCTAATATTTGTAAAACAAAGACATTTTTTTCTAGCTCTACCATAGATAGCCAATTTGAAATTAAACATATGAAAGCACGTGTTTGACTATTCATATGCCAAGCTTTGGCACACTAGAATATTTATCCATATGGACAGTTTTTGGGAAGTTTTTGAAAGTTTTTATTAGACAGTGTTGACATTTATTTTAATCAAGACTAAAAATATCTGAAATGAAATTATAAAGCACTTTATCTACCTTGTGGGTTTTATAAATGTTATGGCTTATAATCATAAATTACTGCAATAATGACAATTGGAGAATATAAGTTGCATACTTTGTTTAAAAAGTCTTTCGTGTGATTAAAGTTAGCTTGTGTTACTTTTACAATAACCAGAAAATTCACATACTGAAAAAGACAGTGTTTTCCCCAAATAACTCAACTTTAAATTGAAAGGAACATTTTAGATTAGCTGAGAGTATAGTAATACTGTCAGCATAGAGATTTTTTTTAAAAAAACAACAACGACCTCTAACTGTACTTTTATGGTGGGGCCATCTTAAATTTTATCTTCCTTTCACATAAACACAATGTTATTAAGATGCTGCAAGTAAATAGCTTTGACAAATTCTGACTTACATATTTTGTCTGATATTGTAAAACAAGCCTACAGTAACTGTAACTTCATTCCATGTAATTGTTGGTATAACATATGTGGCTACAACAGGCTTCTAATAATAAACTTTCTTTGCTTTGGAGAGATGGCTGATTATTTCAGAAACTATGAATGTAGGAAAACCCAACACAGAACTTCCAAACTAAATTGAGCCCTTCTTTCAAAGGCCATTCCCCACTCTCTACCAACAGATCATTGCTAGAACAATTTATCTCAGTATAATTGGCTCAAACACCAACTTTGGAGCAAATATCAGTTTTTGTTTAATTGTTGGCAGTGAAATGAAATTGGAATAGAATCAAGGGTTTTTTCCCTGAGGATCATGATTCCAGTTCAGATCATATCTTTATCATTTTACAGAAAAAAAGTTATCTATGTACAGTATAAGCATAAGCATGGTATGGTATGGTATAGTATAGCACTAGCACTTATATATCCCTTTACAGTGCCTTAAAGCCCTCTCTAAAGCAGTTTTACAGAGTTAGCATATTGCCTCCAACAATCTGGGTCCTCATTTTACCAACCTCGGAAGGATGGAAGGCTGAGTCAACCTTGAGCCGGTGAGAATCGAACTGCCAAAATGCAGTCAGCTGGCAGTCAGCAGAAATAGCCTGCAATACTGCATTCTAATCACTGCACTACCATGGCTCATAGTATAGTATTAGTATCAGTATCAGTATAGTAACCAATGACCCATAATCAGAATCTTTCTTGCAGAGAAACTATTTGTCATTGTAAAGGTAATTTTATCTCAGACAAGGCATAAAATTTATATTAGTTCATTGATTGAAATAAAGAGTATGATTTCATACAACTTTTGAAAAATTCATATTTTACCTTTCTGTAAGAGTCCTCTATTGTGGGGTCATATTTTTCAACAAAAATTCCCTGAACAAACTGCACAGTCTGGAAAAGAAGAAAGGGGGAAACATATATTCAGTTAGTTGCCTGAAGCCAAAAATCTACAACAGATTATTCAGGTAACAACACAATTTTAAGTTTGGTTTTTTTACCTATGTGATTTAGAACATGTTCTTTACTGAGTTTCAACTTTTCATGAATTCAACAAAATCTGCATGGGTTTATTTTTCCAAGCATGTATGACACTAGTCCAGTTAAAAAGTTTAACTAGCCTGTTTTCAAGTAAGAAATTATGGCAACCAGAACGAGTTTCTTTAACATATGTTACACTCCTCCTACACTGGTTCCTAAACTATTCCAATAGTGATAATTAGAATATTTTATTTTAATTCAAAAGCCTTTGTGGAGGGGTTGGGAATGACAGCAGTTGATATCCAGTGTCCAAGGTTCTCTTGTGACTTGCTCATGGATTAATTCCATAGCGCATCTCCATATATCTATGTAAGTGCAATCATTCTCTGTCTCTCTGTCTCTCTCTCTCCCCCTTACACACACACAAAAGACACACATACACACACACACCAGAAATAGCTCTAGTAATAAAGGACAGATATTCTGAATACAACTCATAAAATATATGCTGACAGAGAAATATGGTTCAGCATGGATGTACTGTCATTCTGACTAAGTGCCCATGTATTCTCTCTCCCTTTTACCTTGACTTTCCTCCATAGAGCATTGTAGATGCTCTAATTTATTAACCAGGTATTTTGTTACAGACAAAGCATATAATCTGAACTAAGCCAGGCCTGAGTCATAGGAATTCATTTTATGTATGTGTACACACACAGTATATAAACCAGGAGTAGGGTTTATTTATCAATATACCAAAATTTACTGTATCTTGTTATTCTCTCATTCTTTCAGTAAAGAAGATACTATATGAAGCTAGATTCTGATAGTTATGTATAAACCAAGTAATTGGAATTAGAGTTCATTACCGAAGCAATATGTGCTTCTAATCCATAAATAAAAATCAAAACAATGAGAAATTTGGAATTAGGCTCCAATGGACTCAAGACTTGTTAAGAGTCTTGCTATTTTTCAGCACCTTTAGTACTCTCTGTGAGCAACAGTATAAACACCATCACCATTTTACACATTCATTTAAGGCCTATCAGCAAGATTTCAAAACAGGCCTCTCTCACTTTTGAACAAGCATCAACTCTAAAATGAAATCCTTTGCTTTCCAGAATAAAATGAAAATAATTCAGAAGCATAGGATTTGGGTGTTTCCCCTTAATATATATAATGAGTCTTTTCTGCAGTGACTGAAAATAAGCTTTTCTAGCCTCTACTACATCCTTAAATAACAACCCATTTTGTTTAACTGCAAAATTTCTCTTGAGAACAAGGAATACAAGTGCTATTGCTCCTAATAAATGGTTTCAGATTTGAAAGTCTAGTTATCTGCAGAAAACATCGTTTTCAAGATACTGATGAATGCTTCAAAACATTCTTAACAAGCATGAAACCAATTTTATACCTTTCATGCTCATAGATGCTTTTTTGCAATTGTGTTTAGGAAGGGTTGACTACAGACAAACTGCCAGTCTAGCTCAACTTACATTTGCTCCTGTAAAAGGTTCTCACCATATATTATCAAAATGAAATACCAGTTCAAGTTCTTTTTATGTAACACATTCTGTTAAAAAAACTTCAATGGGAAAGATGACCCAAATAATTAGATCGAGGTACAGTGTGGACATAAGGTAAATGATTTAAACATAGTTATTTATTGCCAAAGAAACACAGAATTATAGAAAATTCTCACTTGCCTAAGCCATTTGCAAAAGAGCCAGTGTTCTAAATACAGGAATGCAGCTACTCTGTAAATACGTATGTTGTAATAGCTTTCCTTCAAATAGCAAAAGAAGAGTACACATCAGTGTTATTTTAATTACTTAGAACATGCATTTTATCAATGATATCAGATTTTTATATTTTATTGAAGGCATAATTGCTCAATGGGAAAGGCAAAGACTTATGGTACTGTGGCTTAAATTTAGCCAATGGTATAATAATTTTTGTAAGCAACTGCTTATTATTATTTATCACCATTAGCACATTTAGTGGTATGTAGAATATAAGAAATCTGATCTCTTGCCAGAGGAGATTGTAATCTAAAACTTGAGGGAGAAACAAAGAGTAAGAGTAGCAATAGAAATAACTTATTTATTTCAGCTGTATATGCCATCAAATGTTCATATGTAGGAAACTGGAGTAGTAAGAAATCAATGTGAACTTTACTTTCAACTCCGATTGTCTCCAGCAGTTAGTTTTCAGGTTACACAATTCTTAAACTGCACAGGTGGATACTGAATACTTTATGTATCTATTTAATTGTGGATATCTAATCCTGATTTAACTAATTTGCTAAACAGAACCCTAAGATATACATTATTAAATGTTTGGGTGAAACCAAGTTATATCATGTTTACCGTTTCAATCCTGCCCATTCATCCAGCTTGCAATAATTATTGGTAGAATACATACAGTAAGTATCCTCTTCTCAAAGAAGATACAATCAAAATAGGAGCGTAGTAGTTTCTCTTTTTTATTACTTTACTGTACTTAACAACTAAAAAGTGATTCCTCAAGGATAATCTCAAAATCCAAAATGGAATCTAGAAGAAGCATTCCTCTAAGTGTGGATGTTTCTGGGTGGAGTCAAAAGCTACTGGAAAACAGGGAATAACCAGAGGTCAATAAAGTCTAGATTGGTTTATTTCTGGATTCTCTTTTGCTATCTCTTTAAATATAGTTGGCCTGATGAGTCTGCTTAAACTTGTAAGAAAGCTGAACTGAATTTACAACTTTACAAAATGTCAACCAGATAAGTATTACCATTTGTGAGGCTAAAATACTAAATTCCACTTTTTTTCCAGAACATGGGACTGTATTGAATATTGAACAAAACTACATAGAGTAAGCTAAGTACATCAGAAAAATAGATTATAGTATCTTTATTTTCAACAGCCTTCTTCCATCAGGATATCCTCCAGCTAACGGCCTTCAACTGCCACATGTCTTAGCAATGACTGTGTGAGTTGGGAAATTCTACTTTTGAAATATACACATCTGGAAAGTACTCAAGACCAAGCAAGTCTAGCTTTCGGTAGAGCAGCCAATAAAGTCGTGGGTTAATGATAGTTCGTTTCTTTCCTCTTATCAGAATTAAATAAGTCAATGTTATTCCTTAATAGCAAAATATAGCTTCTTTTCACATGGTCATCTAGCAAGGCCAGCTCTAACAATATTAATACTCACTTTGTCACCACTAAATAAAATATAATAAAAATAGATCAATCAAGGAGGGACCTTTTTTGAGTGCTAAGAAAAAAAGAACAATGAAGAAGAATGCCAAGGAGAAACGAAAACAACCTGTCTGGCCAAAGTGTAAGATTTTAATATAAAAAAATGTATTGCATATAAATTTCCCGTGTTTGCAAAAGAGAAGTCTGGGTTCAGTGATTGTTATTTCTAATAAAAAGAATCTTTAATAGGCATTTTTTCATACACATCTTTTTTCAGGAGTGAAAATATGAAAGCTATTGAAAACACAAGCACACACAATCAAGAATACATTTTAGTACTAGAAAACAATTTTAGAAACTTCCAAACTAATGAATAAACAGGATCCATATAATTAAACTCAGTCTTCTTAATTAATGATTTCCATCATGATTCAAATTGATTTGATTTAAACATATCTATCTACTATATAACACATATAATTTGAATTCACTTGCTTTGTGATCATGAACTTTTAGGGAAAAGGTTGTTTGGGAATCAGTTCTTTCTCAATTCTATTACTGTCAAGGGTAATGAGGACCACAAAAAAGTGATTCCTTAAAGTTTACCAGTGCAGTTTTTAGTCTCCATATCTATTTCAGCATTACAAAACATTAGTCACAGAATGTTACAAAAGTCTACACTATTTAATTCACTCCCTTTGGCCAATCCCAAACATTTTTTTTATTCAAGGCTACATATTTGATACTTAAAACAGCAGTAAACATGGTGGCATAGTAATTTAAGGCTTAGAATTTGAAGTAAGCACCAGGGTTTATCAGCATCTAAAAGGTGGTATTTTTAAGCTTCTAACAATATTCAGTTCCATCAATTCAGTTCCAGTTAACTAAAAGTACAATATAGGGTTTTAACTACATTGTACAGCAAACTTTTTAAAATGCTCTTAAATCCTTTACAATGCGCAGTGGCGTAGCGTGGGTTGTCAGCACCCGGGGCAAGGCAAGTAATTTGCACCCCCTAACCCGTGCACCGCACTGCACGCCTGGCACCCCCCCTCCACAGTGGGCGGCAACCCGGCGGCTCGGATCGAATTCGCACAGCCAGCACTGCAGTGAGAGAGAGTGAGCCAGGCAGGGGCAGAGAGCTGCGAGTGCGAGCGCGCCCCCCCAGATGTTGCGCCCGGTGCAGCCGCCCCCCCTTGTACCCCCCACGCTACGCCACTGACAATGCGGGATATTGGCACTTAATCATCTATCTTGCATTAGATTAAAAATCAAAGGTAGTCCAAGAGAGGCAATTAAGTGCTCAGGGAGCATCTAGTATGGATCCCAAGTTTCTCTGTGGTTTTCCACTTATAACCTACTATATTGTCCTTATTCCCAAGCTTAACATTTTGTGAAAAACACTTGTTTCACTCAAAATGCAGATGCCATTGGCCTAAATTAAGGGTGGGAACTTATTTCTCTAGATAAAATAACTTGTCTTATTTGGTTGCTGGTATTCTTTCCAAATTTTAATCAAAATATACTACAAAGTTTGGTCCAATGCTCATTTATCAAGAAAAAAATGTTCATTCTATTTGTTACATATATTACAATATTTTTACATATATAAAATGCTACTGCTGAGTATACATATGTAATAATTTAGAAATCAGTTATTAGCACAAACTTTATGAAGGCAATGTGGTTCACTAAGCAAATTTCAATTCCTAGGCATTATGGAGCTCCCATGAAAATGGAACTCAGATAATCCTGATATTAATTTTCTAAGTTTTCTAGTTTAGGTTAATTCAGAATTTCGCCATATGAATACTATAGAAACAACTAGAATGAAGGCTATTGCTAAGCACATTGGTTTGTGCTTAAATTGTAAGCCGCCCTGAGTCTTCGGAGAAGGGCGGGATATAAATGGGATTAAAATAAAAAATAAAAATTAAGGGTCAAACTAGGAAGATTTCAAATACATTTTTTTGAAAAATCAAAATCTTGAAGAAAGAAACTTTGCTTTTTACTGAGCATTAAACTTACCAAAGCAGACTTGCCTACACCACCTGAGCCAAGGACCACTAGCTTGTACTCACGCATGATGTGGTCTATTCAAATACTGACAAGCTGTAAAAGAGAAATTAGCAATTAACAAAAGAAATGTTTGCTATACATTTCAGAATATTTAGCGTATTTCAGCAAATTTTGCAAAGACTGCCAGTTACTGAGATATGTTCATTTGTTTGGTTATAAAAAAGAATAAGACTTTATAAAACATTTGAAATGACAGGGAGCACTATTTCTACTTTTCATCCAAATCTTCTAAAATGCACAGTAGAATAAAGGATTTGGTTACAGACTACAAAGACCGAGATATTTTGACTAATATATTTACTTCAAAAAAGGAGTTTTATTTTACAAAGTTGATTAGCGGTTGACTGCTAATTTATTTCAACCCTTTGCTGGGTACTCTAATTGCTTTTTTCTTTTTATATATATATTGTTCTGGATAACCTGGATAAAATACGACAACGTATTTTAATTTTCAATAAAATAAAAACATATATTAAAAAAGAGTTTAATTATGTCACTGTTATAGACTGAAAAACTCACTATATATTCAACATTACTATTTATTTTGAATAGTTTTGTTGCAAATTAAATTCTCTGAATCTTTATTTCAAACCATTATTGATTTTCATGTAAATAACAATGGTACAGTAGTATTAAAAAGAGAGGAGAAACTAGGTGTCCAGCCAGTTAAGTTTAAATTATAGAATGGCTGCCAGACTCTAGGAGGATGGTGGATGAAGCTAAACAGTTAAACAAGTCAGCTGAAATCATTTCAAAAATATTCCTTAAATTTGTAAAGGAATAAATATGACAAAGAGATGCAAAACAATTCTGCCTTAAGGCTGGGTATAAGCTGAGTGGGAGAGTCACTTTGATAGGCTTTCAAGATTCTGTTAAATGCTCTAGCAATAAAGATCTTTTTTTAAAAAAAAATTCAAGTGGTTCTTCTTTCCTGAGCTTTCCAGCCGTATAGCGCTTGACCGATTGTGAACATGCAGCTGTTTTATTACAGTTAAATAAGAGACAGCCGAAAGTAATGGAAATAGAATGAACAAAACAAAATAAACCCACCCTATCATCACTACTGAATCCAACTTTCAACTATCTCTTTGCTTCCAGATCCTAAAATTGGATAGGGCGATATTGATGAAGAAATAGATTGTTTTTTTAAAAAGGGGGGGGGGACTGAGGAAGTTAGAAACAACTAGTAGAAGGTCTGGCGTCAGGCCTAATCAGTATCTTAAAGGCAGGTATAAAGCAATATGCAAGCCATGAAAGGGCATCAGGATATACTATATCCCATTCTCCATGAACTTCATGAAGTAGCCGAAGGACCACTCGGGACGACAGGCTACTTAACTAAAGGTTTATTTAGAGCAAGGCAAAAACAGAATAACTCGCCCGGCTTTTATAGCCGGCAGCTGTCAGTGAGGGCCAATCAGGAACGTTCATTTTGGCGCCGCGTCTATCCGGACCAATCCGCGTCGTCTGTTCTTGACAGTTCAGGCTTCCGCATGGCTCGGTGTTTTGACAGCCGCGAGCTGTCAGTGGTTGCGCCTGCGCCGTGCGGGGAACTTTGACAGCTGTCAAAGTTCCCGCGTGTTCTCCTGTCAGATTTGTTTTCCCTCATCGTATAACCGGTTAACTTGTTAACGTATATATATTAAAACTGTTTACAGATATAATACACCCCTTACCCCTCCCCTGGAGCGTTTCCTTCCCCTTGGTCGTTGGAACCTGCCCACTGGTAGTCCTTTAGGTAGGCGGGGCTCTTCGGTTCCTGTTGGAGCGACGTGGAAGTGGGGCGATGTCTGGTTCTGCCGGTAGTACGTTTCTTTGCCCCTCTTCCTCTTGGTTTGGTATCGGTAGTATTTCTGGGGGGGGGTTGCAGGTCATGTTCCTCCGGTTGGGGTTCTGGGTTGTGTGGTGGTTGTCTGGGTCTGAGTTGGTCGATATGGCGGCGTAGATTGCCATGAGTTTGTGTGGCTATTAGATAGGAAATGGGTCCTGTTTGTTTTAGCACTGTCTCTTGGACCCATTTGTTTTTATCCGTGTATGACCGTGCCCAAATCATTTGCCCTAGTTTGAGTGTGCGGTTTGGGGGGGGTTGCTCGTTTTCTTCCGGATATGTGTCAGGATGTAGTCTGTCGAGCCGTGTTATCAGCCTCCTCCCCCATCTTAGTTCTGCAGGGGATTTGCCCGTTGTTGTGCATGGAGTTGCGTGTTGTGACATTAGGAACTGGCTGAGTCGTCGCTGCCAGTTCCCCTTGACGAATTTTTTCAAAGCTTCTTTTGTGGAACGCACCATAATTTCAGCCATCCCGTTCGTCGATGGGTGGAACGGTGCAGACGTGACCAGCCTAATACAATTCTTCATAGCGAACATCTGAAATTCACGAGAGGTGAATTGAGGTCCATTGTCTGAAACTATGGTGTCTGGGAGGCCGTGTGTGGCGAATATTTTCCTTAGGGCTTGTATAGTGGCTCCTGACGTTGTTTTTCTAAGGGGAGTGACTTCTAACCATTTAGAATAGCTGTCTACTACAATTAAGAAGCTCTGTCCCTGGATAGGTCCTGCAAAATCTAAATGTATGCGTGACCATGGGTTTTTTGTGGTTTCCCATTTGTGAATTGGTGCTTGGGGTGGTTCGTTTCGTGTTGCTTGACAGGTGTAGCACCCTCCCACATATTTTTCTATCTCTTTATCTATGCCCGGCCACCAGACATAACTTCTGGCCATAGCTTTCATCTTGACAATGCCTGGGTGTCCTTCGTGTAAGATGTCTAACGTTTGATTTATGTTCTTATTAGGTATTATGACTCGATTTCCCCATAGCAGGCATCCCCTATGTGAAGATATTTCATTTTTCCTGTTAAAGTATGGCTGGAATTGGGAGTGTGGGTTTTGTGCTGGCCACCCTGTTGTGGCCCACCTGAGAATTCTGCTGAGTATTTTGTCCTTAGCTGAGTTGTTAGCTATAATTTTTGCAGAGAGGGGACAGTCTGGAAGTTGAGAGATTGCTAGTATCAGTCCAGCTGGGGCTGGGTCTGGGTCCTTGGTTTGAATTGGCAGTCTGCTGAGGCAGTCTGCGTGTCCTAATTAATTCCCTGGTTTATGGATTAACTGATAAGAATAGGCAGATAAGAATGTGGACCACCGAAGTATTCTCGGCGAGAGAATCTGAGGTGTTGTTTTGTTCCACGTGAATATTCCCAGTAGGGGTTTGTGATCTGTGAATATAGTAAAGGGTCTCCCATAGAGGTAGTCATGAAATTTTTTAACCCCTGCGACTATTGCTAGGGCTTCTCTGTCTATTTGTGCGTAATTCCTTTCTGCTTTTGACAGAGTGCGTGAATAAAAGGCTATGGGTCTTTGGGTGCCGTCCTTGTATAGATGACTTAACACTGCCCCAATCCCATAGGGAGATGCATCGCAAGCGATGCATATTGGTGTGTCTTCTCGGAAAAGGGTGATCGTTGAACTATTACAAATAATCTTTTTTAATGATTGAAAGCTATTTTCATGTATTTTGGTCCAGGACCAGGCAGTTCCCTTGTCCAGGAGCCTATGCAGAGGCTCTGCGATAGTGGCTTTGTGGGGAAGGAAGGCGTGATAAAAGTTTAATAATCCTAAAAAGGCTTGGAGTTCTTGTTTATTCCTTGGGCTTGGTGCTGTTTGAATAGCCCTTAGTTTTTCTGTGGTGGGGTGGATGCCTTGGCCGTCTATTTTGTACCCTAGGAATTCTGTGGATGTGACTCCAATGGAGCACTTTTCCCGTTTAAGTTTGAGACCGGCTTCTCTGAGCCGGCTCAGCACAGCTGACAGTCTGTCAGCTAAATTTGCTTCATTTTCTCCGGCGATAAGAACATCGTCGAAATAGGGGCAGACCCCGGGTATTCCCTTCAGGGTTTTCTCCATGATACCCTGGAAGATACCCGGGGCTGCCGATATGCCGAATTGGAGCCTTTTTACTTTAAAGGCACCGTGGTGGGTGACAATTGTCTGGGCTTCCGCGGTGTCATTTGTGACAGGCAGTTGCAAATACGCCTGCGTAAGATCAAGTTTAGCAAAAATGGCGCCGGAGCGGATGGAAGCAAATACGTCCCTTACCGCTGGCACCGGGTAAGCATGGGGACTGAGAGCTAGGTTGAGGGTCGCCTTATAGTCCGCGCATAATTTAACAGGGGTGACTATTGGGGTCTCCCAGCTTCCCCCCTCCGTAGGTTCGAGCACCCCGAGACCTACGAGGCGTTCTAGTTCATTTTCTATTTTTTCTTTAAGGGCAAAGGGTACTCTCCTAGCTCTTATCTTTATGGGTTGGATTTCTGGGTTTAACTGTAAAGAGATCGGGGGACCGGTGTATTTTCCTAGCGTGCCATCGAAGACGTCTGCATACTTGTTGCACATGGCTTCGAGGCTGGGTGATTGGACTGTATTTACCCCCGTTATGGCGATCCCTAGAGGGCCGAACCAGTTTAGCCCTATCAGGTTGGTGCGGTTCCCTGGCGTCACTAGAACTTCCAAGGGACCCTTGAATTTTTTGTACTCCACTGCAACCTTAGCCCTCCCTTCCAGAGGAATAGGGGTTTTTTGGAAATCTGCTAGGTGGACCTGGGTTTGCCTCAGAGGAATTTTTCCCTTGCTTTGTTGGCAGATCTCCTGATACGTTTCAAATGAAATTAAGGAGACTGCTGACCCGGAATCCACCTCCATGAGGCAGGGCACTCTCTGAATTTTTACCCTGATCCTCACCTTTGAGCTTAGGCTGTTTACCCTGTCAATTGTTTCTACTAGGGCCCCTGGCGTTTTTTCTCTGTTGGCCCGGGTAGCTGGCCTACCTGGGGAATTGGCCTCCACATCATTGACGTTGTCGCGGCCCCGGCTGCGGCACACCGGTTTGATGTGGCCGGTCTTCCCGCAATTGTGGCACTTAGCGTTTCTGAACCGGCAGCTTCCTCGGGCATGATTAACCCCGCAGCTGGCGCAGGCGGCCCGTTGCTCGTAACGCGGCGGTGGCGGAGGGGGGTTCCTGGTTCTTCGCCGATCCGATGTGTCGCATCTTCTCTGTTGTCTGCGTTCCATTCTGCGCTGAAGGGCTTCCCCGTCAGTGAAGTCCACCGACTCGTCGCTGTCGCTGAGCGTTGCGCTCTCTTGGTATACGGTCGCTGGGCTCTCTGGGGTCGTGGTAGTCGATTTCTTCTTGTGGTTATACTCGTAGGCCATGATTTCTCGGGTCAATTCTGCCAGGCTCATGTCGGTTTTGGATGTCAGCTTCTTCTGTAGACGTTCGTCCCTCAACCCGATCACCACCTGGTCTCTGATGCGGTCTTCTAGGTCGGGGAAACGGCAGTTCCGCGCGGCGTGTCTGACCCCGGCGATGAAATCGTTTGCGGGCTCGTCTGGTCGTTGTTTCTTCTGGGCGAATTGTACCCGCCAGTACAGTTCTGAGCGGGCCGGCATATAATGCTTATTAAGTTGGTCTACCAGGTCCGCGTAGGAGACCTCGGTGATGGGTACCGGGCTAAACAGCCCGACGGCAGCGTCGTATACTGGAGGTCCGCTGATGTATAGAAGAGCGGCGGCCTTTGCTCTGTCTTCGGTGATTTTGCTGACGAGGAGAAATCCCTCGACTTGCCCCAGGTGTGATTGCCATCTCTCGGGATGGCGGGTATCGAATTCCCTCACACGTCCGAAGTTTGCCATATCGTCCGGTCCTAGGTCTCGCTCCGTTGGAAGTTAAAACTTCCAGTGACAGCTCTGGCCGGGAACTCTCTTCCTCAGCCGTGACTTCAGCTCAGGAGCAATCCCATCCTCGTCGCCAGTGAAGTAGCCGAAGGACCACTCGGGACGACAGGCTACTTAACTAAAGGTTTATTTAGAGCAAGGCAAAAACAGAATAACTCGCCCGGCTTTTATAGCCGGCAGCTGTCAGTGAGGGCCAATCAGGAACGTTCATTTTGGCGCCGCGTCTATCCGGACCAATCCGCGTCGTCTGTTCTTGACAGTTCAGGCTTCCGCATGGCTCGGTGTTTTGACAGCCGCGAGCTGTCAGTGGTTGCGCCTGCGCCGTGCGGGGAACTTTGACAGCTGTCAAAGTTCCCGCGTGTTCTCCTGTCAGATTTGTTTTCCCTCATCGTATAACCGGTTAACTTGTTAACGTATATATATTAAAACTGTTTACAGATATAATACACTTCACATCTCTGATGATGTTGCTGGTTCAACAGATACCCATCTGTACAGGGTTGACATTTGTCAAAACCTACCTGGACACTGGTTTCTATGTGAGTAAGAACACTGAAAGACCACTGGATTTAAAAAAAAAATCAGAGGTACATGCAGCAAGGTGGAGCTCCTTATAGATTTGAACAGACTTCAGATTAAAAAGCAATATATAACTATGATAAAAACAAATTATATATGTTTTTTCCTAAAATTTCTAGGCATTTATACAGAGATATTATATTCTCTAGTATTTGAAGTTAAATAGTATGAATACAGCTCTGGCACATTAAAATGTTGTAGAAATGAGTAAAACAGCTAGACCTCCAAGACCTTAACATTTTACTTTCAAATGCATTAATATTCACCTACATAATTTATGATTTTCACCCTCAGTTGCACAGAAGTATGTGCCATTGAGCAATAAAATTATAGTAGCGAGTTGCAAGCAACTAGGATTGTTTTCATATCCCCAACAGGGAATGATTTAAGACATTTTTTTCTCTGTACAAGGTCAAGCCTCACTTGCCACTGCCAACTCAGAAATCTTTCTGCTCCTCAAAGCATTCTCTGTGCCTTTTTATGGAAATCTCTCTAGTTACTATGCTATACCAGAAAACCTTTCATTCTCTTCAAGATTACTTGACAAATATGGAAAATAGCAAAACCTATGATAAACATTTTAAAAGTGTTTATATTATAAACCAGCCTTCGCTGCCCCAACTGATCCCAGCCAAGTCATGACATCATTTACTAATTATCTCTTCAGCCCTCCCAAGTAAGGATTCAGAAACAGCAAAAGCCTCATCAGAGACACTATAATCCAACTTTGCTAAAAACACTGGCTAAAATAGACTCTCCTGATCAACCTAAAGAGCTATATAGTCTAGCATTCTAGTCCCACAATATCCAATAGGACTATGTAAATCCTGTAAAGTACTTTCCAACATAGGGGAGAATATCTGAATACCACTCTTTGAAATATGAAAGCAGTTCTGTCTTTTCTCACATTCATGTAGCTACTTCATTGGCGTCTCTTGGCTGGCTGTACATGCATCTGCTGGGGCACACACAAAGCAAAGTTGCTGTACATACATACATATGTGGAATCAGTTAGGAACTGTCAGTCCTCTGAAGGAGACTAAACTATAGGTCTACTTTTATTAGATCAGCTATAGTGACAAAATCTTGCACTTTTATCTTCATTTGAATTCTCAAACTAGTTTCTTGGAAAGAATTCAAGTCCCACTTGACTGATCCTTTGCCTTAGTAGAAGCTCTTCTTATTCTTCAAGACCATTCCTATGCCCTCTGTAAGAACAACTTGCAAAACAATCATCCAGCTCTGAATAAAGGCAGCTGTTTTAATGAACTGAATTATAAAGGAAGCGCTTCATAAGTGCAATGCAAAGCACCTTTTTCAAAAGAATTGCAAAGCCCTGGAGGCCAACAAAATAGAATGACTACAAAAATGACATAAGTGTCATTCCCTGTACCTGGGTTCCAACAACTGATGAGAATCATCGGCACTGAAAGAAACAAGATAGTCGCTTGGTTTAGCTTCAGTTGAGCTGAAGCTGGTTCATCCCAGATTACCACAGCCTCCAGATACTAAGAACATGGATAAATCACTTGATCTACTTAGGACAGAGCTAGGTGTCATTAGTGTATTGATGGGGCCTGACAAAGGGCTTCACCAGCAGTTTCATGTTGATGCTAAATAGGAGTGGGGAGAGAACAGAACCTTGAGGAATGCCACAGGAAAGGGGTTAGGGCAGGGGTGTCAAACTGCCGGCCCACAGGCTGGATGCATCATAGTGAAACCGCACGCACCCCACTGCTGGCAATGGCAAAAAAGTCACAATATGTCATTGACATGTCACGTGACATTGCGAGTTTGACACCCCTGGGTTAGGGATTAGATCTCCACACATGGGAAAAGTGAGGCAAATTTAATACCATATGTAATTGGTCAAAACTAATTTGTGGTAGCAGATTCTCTGAGTTGCACACAGAGGCATATAGACGGATAATGGTCAGAAAATGCAATTCTTCAAATGTTTCACTGGTTTTTGTATTTGTGTCATTTAGTTAGTGGGTCATACAGAAGATAACAATTCTTTGCTTGTGCAGGCATCAAGTCAACTGTTCTGCCTATTATTCTGTGGCTGGCAGCTATGGAAAGAGCACTGAAGTTCTAAACAATGACTACATTGGTTCTTCTTGAAAGAATGGCTTGCAAAAGAATCTTCTGAATAGCTGTCTGTCTAATATGACATTGTGGTGTACCAGGACATTAGGAAGCCCATTCCTAGCCAGTAAAATAACTTGGGTGAAAGTGTGTCATGCAATTATTAATGGAATCTGATCTTGAGTTGTTTTAAAAAAAGACAATGCCGAAGCAAATTGAAAAGTGTTCGGCTATTAGGTATGATTTTATTGCTTTGCAAGCCTGAAAAAAAAATCCATGAATAGAGTTTAAATCCAAGTTTTATTACTATGCAACAAAACCTATTCATGGAAATAAAAAGTGACAAACACTTTAAAAAAGCCTTACTCCCTAAAGGCATTTCCAGACATAATATTGCTGAGAGTTAATGATGGAATGATGTCAAATATAGAATTCAAACAAATTATGTTTTTTATTAGCCAGCCATCCTCCATGAACTCTACATTGGATAAAAAATGTTTTTGAAACTTAGGAAGAATTTCAACAGCTGGTAGTTATACAGTACAGAACAGAAGTCTCTTATCACAACTCTGTCTTAACCTGAGTCTTGCTAAAAAAAATTAAATGTCAGCATAGATTTGAGTTGGATATTCAATATTTGTGTCTTGCCCACTAAGCTGTTAAATGCAGGATCAATTATAAAATCAGCATTTTGTGTTTGTAAATATTTTAACTGCTTATTTATATTTTGTAAGCTGCCCAGAGTCTACCAGAATCAGTGGCATAACAACTTACAATAAAAATAGTATTTTATAATCTCTTTTATTTAAGAGGGATTGGAGTATAAAAGAAACAACAAAATACCAAGGTAGATCCTACATAAATTCTTCCCCCAAACACCTAAACTTTCCTTTCATGTGAGAGACACCTTTTTATCACTGACTTGCAGTTCTTGATTCAGGTTTCCCTATAAGTGGAATAATTCCACCTGGTCTCATTTCCTCACAGCCACGTTGGGAAGCTTAATTAGGTAATTGCTATACCGCTTTTGGCAGACATGACAAACATAATTAAAAGAGCAGGTGAAAAATGATCAAGCTCTCCCCCATCCCAATAACATTTTAGCAGAACTGCCAGGAGCCTGCCAGAAGAATTTCACAGCATGAACTCACTTATCTTGGAAGTGTTCTTAAGTTCTATAAGCTTGGCTTTCTTCTTTATTATTTTACCTTAAAGAAGAATGCAAAGGCTTTTTCATCCACCCAACCCTAGCAGAGCTAGTCAGATTAGTGAGAAACATCTAGTGAATGAACGCACATTGCTTTGTCCTACAAAGCCAGAACACCCAATAACTTGTACCAAGTCAGATAGGAAAACAAAACAAAAACAGTGTCATTTTGCCTCTGGGATCTTAGATGGGATTATAAGGAGTCAATAAAACCCAGTTGTTGCTTGATTTGAACAGAGCATGTTTGGGATTTCCTTTCCTTGATAACATTATATACTTGAAAACAGCACATTTGGGAAAAGCCATGCTACCGAATCTGCACCTCGTTATCTCTCATAAAGTTCAGAATAGTTCCCATAAAATCTGTATATATATATCTATCTAAACAGGAAATACTACAGTTATGTGAACAAAAGGTCAAAGGGCTTGGCAACTGAAAGACAGAAAAAAGTAAGCAAGAATAGCAAAACAACAAAGTGCCTTTTCTGAAACTGAACCAATGGCATAAAAACATTCTAAATAGCAGGTTTTTGGAGACTTGTGCTACATTGTAACCAATATACATATAAAAGGACTACATTATTTTAGAGGAAGGAAAGAAGGAAGGAAGGAAGGAAGGAAGGAAGGAAGGAAGGAAGGGAGGAAGGAAGGAAGGAAGGAAGAAAGGAAAGAAAGAAGGAAGGAAGGAAGGAATTTCTGATGGGCCCTGCCAGCTTCCCACAATGAAACTCAACGGGGAACTTGACACAATTTTTTTTGCCCACCGATAGTTATTCTGTTTGTTTAGGTTAGGAAATATCTCTGAAATGATGACCTAATGGGTCACAGGTTGTCTTGTGTACAATAAATTTTGATTGGAAGGCAGATGCCAGATTTATTTTGGATGAACTATACAACCCATAAAACAATACTGTTTACAACTCAAAAATCCTAATAAACAGAAGATGATATTAATAAATGAGAATATTTGTAGCTCAGGGTTGGAATGAGGGGTCCTTGGTGCTCTCTAAGCTTGCTTATTTTCTTGCAAACCTAGCACTGATAATGTTATCTAGTTTGGGTAATGAAATGTCTGCAAGAAAACAACCAAGCTGAGAGAGCACCAAGGACCCTTCAAATAGAAGATGATTTACTGCTTAGCTTAAATAATGTGATACTTTCTGATGAGGACCAACAAATGGATTTAATACTCTTGCTAAATGCAGCAACATGCAACATGAATGTTCAGGATAGAAAGACCAGTAAAAGTATAACACATTATTATACTAAAACTCATTTTGATATAACAAAATCTCCATACTCAGTTTCAACACAATTGTGTTAACTCCACATGTCTTTAGAAAGTTCACTGAATTATCTATTTGGGCGATAAGGTGCTTGTTTTTTATTAAATAAATCAACAAGTGATTGTTTAAGCGGCTGTTTAAAGGCATACTACTAGAGCAGGAGTCCCCAACCCCCAGTCCATGGACCAGTACTGGTCTGCGGCATTCCAACCACCACTCCGCACAAACAAGCAAAGCCCCATCCATGAGATGCAGGTAGCACACAAAACCACGCACCCTCCGGTCCACAGAAAAACCTCTCTCCACGAAACCAGTCCCTAGGGCCCAAAAGGTTGGGGACCTCTGTACTACACCTTATACTGAAGCTTCAGGTATACTGTATATTAATCAAAAGGAAGCTTGATTTGTATTTTATTACTATATTGTTTAATTTAGGGCTTAAAAATTAATATGGTCAGTAACACAATATACAATCATGTATTGCTTGACTACTGTTAATTAAGGATTTACATTATGTTTTGTGGTTTTAGTATATCTTGAATAATTATTTTACTGATAATTTACATTTACATGTAATTTACATTTACAACCACATTGAAGCTGTCCATTCAAATTAAATAAAAAAACAAGGACTGGGAATAATTAGATTATAAATATGATCAGTATTACTATACATACAGAAGTGAGCATGGTGAGTGTACAGCAGTCTAGAAAATTTCAAAGATTTTGACATTTCAATGAAAATAATAATAGTAGCAGTAGTAGTAGCAATAGTTGGAAGGGACCTTGGAGTTCTTAGTCCAACCCCATGCTCAGGCAGGAAACCCTATATCACTTCATACAGACGGTTGTCCAGTCTCTTCTTAAATTCTTCCAATATTGGAGCATTCACAACTTCTGGAGGCAGGTTGTACTGGGGAATTCATGAATGCATGAACATTTCATATTTACAGTAGGAAGATATTCTATTGACTTATAGATACTGTCATCCTCAGGGGTCCCCAAAATAAACTGCAAAACAAAATATGCCACCACCATCTCCAAGCAGATTTAATTTGAAAACCTGAACCATGAAAATCCAGGTGGAATCAAAATGTTTTGTTGGACAGCTACAAGTTATCAGAAGCAGATCTAATCTATTTTCCTTTAGAAGGAATTCCATTAATTAGGCTCTGCTAAAGCAATAATACTAGTTCTTTTGACCTAAATTACTTCCATGGTCGAACATTCAAAAGCAACTCAGAAAAGTTCTAATACTGAAACAAAATGTTCAGATATTTTTGTTTAAAGAATATAGTTTTATAAACAGCAGTACCCTGATCAGATGGTCTTATCTATCTATGGTCTTATTTCTCAGCAACTCTCTATAGTGTAGGAGATGACCAGGCTGAGCCTGACGAAGGGATCAAATGTGTCATCAGTCATAAGTCCCTTCGTGCACCCACAAGAGATCTAAGACCAGCCCACCTTGAATTCCTTCTTCCCTTAACTACCGCCAATTTCCTTTGGTAGTTAGTAATTCTGATTCTTGTAGAGAGCTTGAGCTTGCAATAAATCTTTGTATCCATTTGGGCTGCCTGGATCTCCTGTTTTCTCTGGAGCTTGACAGATAGCATTTTAGTAAAATATAATAGTCTGCTAAAATATCCCAAGTTGCAACAACTTGCATAGAGCTAGTAGAACCTTTTTATTACCTACAAGATATATTCATTTAAGGCAAGAACCAATGGAATGGGATATGAGTAAGACTTATTCTGCAAACAAAATTCAGTTTGTTTAATTCTTAAATTTTAATCAGAGAATATTTGCCAATTCCTCAGAAGTGATAAGAGTTCAAGGACAGTTTCATATATACACATCCAGATCAAAACCTAGGCATTTATAGTTAGACATTTTCTGGTACTAGACTCAGGAAAGATCTTTGGCTGACCCAACCAGGGCTACTGCCAGGCACAATTGATACCACTGGACTAGAGAAGGAACATTACACAATGGGACGGCATATTTTTGAATGCAAATAGTCCTAGTTTATTCCTGGTATTTCTAGATAGATTAAGGGGGAAAAAATGTCTGAAAGCCTGTCACAATTATGAATAAGATAATGGACAGAACTACTGTGACATGTGTAGATGAATCAAGAATCTGCCTCAGTATAAGCAAAAAATGCAAATATAACAAATAGTTCAAACCTTGGCATATAAGATCTCTCATCCGTATGAACAGCACCTGCTAGAGGTCTTCCCAAACTCCCGTTAAGGGACTGAAAAGAAAAAAAATTGAATCATTTTCAAAAATGTAAATATTAACATAAAACTTACATTTACATGTACTGGAAAGTGCACATTTCAAGCAATTTCAATGGTTGCTTTAAGGATTGTGACTGCAGATACTCATTCAAAAAACCCTCACACTCTTTAGCCTTCCCATTCTATGGATCAATAAAGATACAGTATATGTCACAATACAAAATATATGCAATCTCAGGTAACTGAATTTAGGCAATAGAAAATTAAAAATGACCATACATTTAGTGCCTCACTAGATGGGAGCATCTAGTAGATTATGGGTAATTCTGAAAAATAAAACAAGCTCGGACTTGGTTAGTACTTGAATGGAAGACCACCAAGAATTATCACAGTTGAACGCTAGATTGAGAACTTGTGAACAGAACAGGTAGAGCAACAGCAAACCACTTTCAAATTGTTGCCAAGAAAATTACATGAATGTACATTAGAGGAATCTCCCATGTAGTCACTGGGAGTTGACCCAAAACATCTATTTGGAAATTGGAAATCATATTATTGAAGTAAGATTTCAAAGAGCAATATGATTGTGTAACTCGAATAAAAAGTAAATCTGAACATAAATTACTACTTTTAGAACAGCCACATATTTGATATTATCCAGCCAATAAAATGGTATACAAATTCCAGAATGAAAAGTTTTGTTTTGCTTCCTCCAAATGCATTACATTTCTCTGAATTATGAGGCAAAGTAATGGCAAAGTCAGCCTAAAACAATTTGATCCTGTCTACAGAATCCTCTCTCTTCCCACTATTGCATTCTTATATCATGCTGGTTGCTAAACAGGACATCATGTCATATAACCATCACATTCTGCTGGATACCTAATGCCAAAAACAGGTAAAATCTATGCATGAATTGTTTGGCATGTTTGTATAAATTTTCTAAGAAATCTACCTTTAAAGTATTTTAAGAAGTGGTATTTTCTTGAAAGACCACATCCATACCACCACCAGTAATTTACATTTAAATTGCATTTCAAACAGAAGTATGCTTTTTACACAAAATACAAACTACTCAGTTTTTTCTGTTGAAGTGTAGAAGTCTCCAAGTTGTTCCTATTATGCAAATTCTATCTCTTCAAAAATTTTCCCTATAAAACAGATTGTTCAAAAGCATGCAATGCATAATCGGAGCAAATCATTAAAGAATGTTATTTTACAGACTCAAAAGGATTACTTTGGAAAATGTAACTGGCTGTTTCCACATGCATGTTCATACACAGTTGCTTAGTTGGGACACAAATGGACACAGCTGGGGCAACTTCTGAAGCAGATACAGGAATCTGAAAAAGATGCAGCTGCTTTAACTGTCAAGGTTCCAACTGATGATCCTCTGACATTAACATTTAAAGAGAGGTACTTCATAAAATATTCCTGATGATTTCAAGAACTTTACAAAATACATGTGCAGCCCTAACAAACTTCCTGTAATTTGCTAGCAGTTTTTCTCCTCAGGCAGAAGGTGGCAGAAGATTCTCAGTGGGAAACCACAGGAAACATATCTTAGTAATAATGGACACAACTGACATAAAACTGCTAGTAATGTTATTGGAATCAATTAGAATAGATGCACATTAACTTGAGATCTTGCTGGTGTAACTGGATCAATTCTGTCCAGATAAAGGTGGGTATTACATTTAGCATTTCATCAGAAACAAAGAAAGGAAGCTTGTTCATAAGTTCTTAAAATGAATCCTCTATATCTCACTTTTTGGCAATACTAAACACTAGTTAAGAGAGTGTCAGTAACACAAATATACACTTACATTGCTCCCCATATAAGGAGATCTGCTTTTAAATACTTTTACCCTTCAGTCTTCTATTTTAGTTCTGAAGACCTGCACACTGAATTTAGGCAAAGATATCCCCTTTTGCCTTATTTCCAAAGAGATTCTCCTCATTTCAAATGCCACACATTCTACTTTGCTGTGCCAACTTGTGAGACAACTAATATTTCTGCATTCTTTACTCCACAATATCACAGAACTGCTTATGAGCTAAAATTAGTAAGTTTTACTCACAGCCTGAAAAGCAGAACAGAATGTCTCCATTCAGAGATGACAGCCCATTAGAGGAACTGTGAGAGACCTGGCTTCAGGCCCAAAGGAGTCGTTCAAGGACAAGGTTACTGAAGAGAGAGTTCATCTTGAGTAGACTTTGTCTTAAGTAGCCACAGACCAGCTGGCTTGACCTTGGGCAATCGGCAAGGCTAGAAATCATTCTTTAGAACATATTGTTTGGATTCTTCATTGGGCTATTCCGAGGATTGAATATGGCACTTCAAAAAGGTACTGCCTGGGAATGCAGATTATCTGAATGTTTAGGCACAAAGTCTGCGCAAAACTCTGGTTATGCATTTTTTGATTTACAAAATATACCATTCTTTTGGCCTGGATTAGAGAAGGACAATGAAAAATGATGGAGAGATTATGCTTTCCTTCAACATAAGTGGTAGTATTAAGACAACCTTTGAATAGGGAAAGGGTACCACTATGACAAGGATAGTTATAATCTTTTCCAGCTGGGATCACAAAGCTAATACAAGGTCAAACACCCAGAGTGCTCATTGTCAATGAGTAAGCAACCAACTTAGGGAGCAAGGATGGTGTCCACTCCCTGTTCCATTCAGTCTCCTTATCCTTTATTTGGTAAAACAAGTGCTTCATAAAAGCATGGCACCTCACTTAAATACTTTGCTTTCATTCTGCTAAGTTATTCCAGCAATGCATGCCAGTTTAGCACAATGAACCATTCATTCACTTCAGGTATATAATATGTAACAAATGTTTGTCCTAGCAATTGATTAAGGTATGAAACAGCTGCATAGTACAGCATCAGCAAGCCTCTTATTCTCTACAAAAGTAGAAATGTGGGAGAGGGAAGCAAGCTGTTTTATTCTGCATCACAGACAGACATGCAACCAAAAGACCAAATTCAATCCAGCATTTTTACGACTGAAATAAAGCAGCCTTCAGTTTAAAACTATTAAGCATCCATGCATTCTTTTTCTTATAGATTTCAGATATCAGTGTAGAAAAGAACATTTTAACTAGACAAATGAATGGCATTTGTCCTTTTATACCTCAGTTCTCCACTTCTGCATTTATAGAAAATATATACTGTAATATTTTCCCCCAATGCTCCAAAATACTTGCATAGAAATTTGATAAAGATTGTTGAAAAAGTGTGCTTCTGGTAAAGTAACAGGTGGGGCAAATTTGGTGTGAAACGAGAGGACATCCCAAAAAATACTTTTCTTCCAGAATTATTTTCCATACATCCTAACTGGCATCTCCTTTATCCGAATTCATAATCACAATATGGACCTACTGTTATTGCATCTAGTTTGGCTCATTGTATTTTAACAGTTGCCATCAAGGTCAGAGTAATAATCTAGCTATCTACTAATGTCATATCTAAATAAATAAATAAATAAATCTAATAATTAACAAAACTAAGTTATCAGTTTGCTTTGTCTTCCAAACTCTCCAGTTCACAAAGATCTACTTCATAACAGTCCTGGATTTAACTATTCATTTATTCTTCATCCATGAAAATCTACTGTGAAAATTTGGGAAATCCTCTAGAACAGTATTGGAAGTGGCTTAAGAGGGCACCCACTGTATCTAACTCACTTCCTGCAAAGAAGCAATCCACTTGAGCACAAAACATCCAACCTACTCAACCCAGTAGTGTCAACCTTTTGACATAGGCCAAGCCAGGCAACAGACACCACACGAAATACTGGAACTCTACTTAGTGGTGTACTGTAGACCAAACTTTCCCAATTTTTAATCCTGGAGGAACCCTTGAAATAATCTCAGGGAAATCCTCATAAAATCTGCAAAAGTAAAAAAACTTTAAAATAAAATGTATTTTTAACCCATACTTCTCACATTTTACAACATTTATAACAACTAGGCTGGCAGGTGAAATACAGCATGTAAGAATTTCCAGCATACAAGCCCTAGCATTGTGCAGCATGCAAAGTTTTTTTTTTTAAAAAATATACTTTTTTCAGTTGTGTTTTCTTGCAGAACCTACAACAACTTTTAAGTCACTGATAACAGCAAAGGAGATGCAGTTCATCTGATCAACTCACACTAAACAAATTTATTTCCCACCCACCCTGACCCGGAGACTTCATGGTCAGATATTAGGTTTCTTGGTCACTTGGCAGTTTTTCTTTTCCCAGAAGACAAATACTTGATCTGTGTAAAGTATCAGATTGTGAACTTTCTGAAAGCAAAACTGGTGAACTGGAGTCCAGAGTATCATCCCTTCAACATTTGGTGGTAGTGAATAAGTGATTACTTAAAAAAAATGCAGGCATGCTGCAGAAGACTGCCTGGAGAGAGAGCGCATACACTCCACGGTTCACATTTTATGCTGGCCTGGTCTAGATCAGTGTTTTTCAACTGCCACCACTGTAAGATGTGTAGACTTCAACTCCCAAACTTTCCTAACCAACATCCATATTGTTTTTCAATATTGCTTCCTAAACATTTCATTATGCTTGGAAAAAAATGAAGCACAGATACATTTAACTATTAATGTCACTTTGTAAAGGATACATCCTTTTTATGTTGCTATTTTATCATAGTAAAAGTATAGCAGATCAGCTTTCCCTTTAAAGACACTGGTAAACAATAGTCAGTAAAAGAATTGAGAATTAAGGGGAAACAGCTACTATTCTTTCCGCCTACGCATCATTCCAAGATTAATGCCTAATAGATTGCCAGCTCCTCCTCTGCTATTTAGTTATTCTGGGCCCAAAGTGGGGGATGCCTCTACTTGCTGATACTTAACTTTTTCCTCTAATCAAACAGCTCTTGATAAAAAGCCCTCAATTTCCTTCATTTCCTTCCACCGGAAGCATCATTTCTTTAATCTTTCCTTGATTTCCAGGAAGGACCAGCTTGACTTTGTTTTTTTAAAGAAATGGGCGCTATCTAACAAAATGAAATTCAATGATGAAAAAAGTACTACATTTAGGCAGGAAAAATCAAATGCACAGGTATAGTATAGTTGGTACCTTGCTCAACAGTAGTAACTGTGAGAGAGATCTCGGAGTCCTAGTGGACAATCACTTAAATATGAGCCAGCAGTGTGCTGCAGCTGCCAAAAAAGCCAACACAGTGCTAGGCTGCATTAACAGAGGGATAGAATCAAGATCAAGTGAAGTACTAATACCACTTTACAATGCTTTGGTAAGACAACACCTGGAATACTGCATCCAGTTTTGGTCACCACGATGTAAAAAAAGATGTTGAGACTCTAGAAAGGGTACAGAAAAGAGCAACAAAGATGATTGGGGGACTGGAGTCTAAAACATATAGGGAACGGTTGCTGGAATTGGGTATGTGTAGTTTAATGAAGAGAAGGGTGAGGGGTGACATGATAGCAGTGTTCCAATATCTCAGGGGCTGCCACAAAGAAGAGGGAATCAAGCTATTCTCCAAAGCACCTGAAAGCAGGACAAGAAGCAATGGATGGAAACTAGTCAAGGAGAGAAGCAACCTAGAACTAAGGAGAAACTTCCTGACAGTTAGAACAATTAACCAGTGGAACAACCTGCCTCCAGAAGCGGTGAATCCTCCAACACTGGAAGTTTTTAAGAAGAGACTGGACAGCCATTTGCCTGAAATGGTATAGGGTTTCCTGCCTGAGCAGGGGGTTGGACTAGATGACCTCCAAGGTCCCTTCCAACTACTTCTTCTTCTTCTTCTTCTTCTTCTTCTTCTTCTTCTTCTTCTTCTTCTTCTTCTCTTTTTCTTTTTCTTTTTCTTTTTCTTTTTCTTCTTTTTCTTTTTCTTTTTCTTCTTCTTCTTCTTCTTATTATTATTAAATATTCGCATGCCTTTAAATATAATAAAATTCTCTGTTTCTTGTATTATCTGGGAACAACTCTGCAAAACTGCAGAAAATTTATTAAACAAGATTAGCCTGCAAATATTTATCTGAATATTATCTACAAAGGACTGTGCAAGAATATTGTTTGTGGATTCTTCTACAGGTTAATTTTCTGCAGCTACCTCAACAGATTTCTTATGGAAAATTTAAGAAACTATTTTTTCTACCCTACACCAAAATCAAGGCTATTCCAAAAATCAATTGAAGCCATTTGTGGGTAGTGTTAGCTTCCAGCAGAGAAACTGAAAGCACCCTTCATGAAGGCTATAAAAGAGCAACATGAAGCAGAGAAACCTACGTGAGCTGGGTGGTATAAGCCATGCCACTCCTTTCACTAACCAAGCGAATTATGCTAAGGCTCTTATTATTTTAATACATTTTACAATATGCTCTGCCTATTTGAATACAGAAAGTTAAGTCTGTGTAATTTCTACCTCAACTTTGTGAGAAACTGTGTTGTTAATTCTTTGTAATTGCACCACAAATGGAAAAAGGGTGAGCTGAAAACAGACCCTAACTTAGAATATTAATTGTTTATTGTTTATGACATTTCTTTATTTTCACTAACAAAATTTGTTTGATCAGTTCCTTAGTTTAAGTGCACTATGTTTTGGGAAACCTATAACTGGTGCTCTTTAAATAATCAATCGCCTATTTAGCCCCAGTTTTGTGTCTGTGCAGGGCCATTATCACAAGTCTTTTTAAGTGATGCAGAATTTGTTTCCAATTTTGCCAGCTCTCTTTTGCAGGTAGATATTCAGGTTTTACCAGCTTCCCTACTGTTTACATACATTTTTCAAGTGAGAATCATGGCAAGTCCCAATTTAATTCAATAAGATTTACTTCTAAGTAAATGTGGATGGAATAATAGCCCAAGTTATAACTTTTAATCTTTAATTTGTGCAAAGGGATATATCAGATCAACAACATAATGTCCAAAAGTTTCAGGTGCATCTACTCTGCTGCTGGTAAAATAATGCTAGGATTTTCATTTGTTGAATAATGTTTATGGAAACATTTAAAACAACAAATTTGTAAACTTTCATAAATGTATGTTGGCAATGAGCAGAGTAGGGTATAGTTTACTTTATTTGGTTTAAGACCCTTGTCTACATGAAATTCAGAGTTTTGTTATATATTGCTGCTCTTTCTGGTTTTTATATAAAGTGTAATTATTCTCCATCCTTTAATGGTTAAAATTAAATTGAGAATTAAGTCAGAAAACTGAGTACTTGAACAATGTACAATGCAGAAACAATTCATATGTAACTTTGTATGGGTTGAACCTTACATCTGGATTTACCATCACATTAAAATAATGCCATGCATTTATATAATCTTGAACTCAGCAATTTATAAGCATCATCTAATAATTAGAGATTGCTTGATCCAACTAGAAAATTTCATTAGGATGTGTTTTGTTCAGATGTAAAAACAGATTTTTTCCAAAAACTATGGACATCACTTAAAAAAACAGCAGTACTAATACCACTCCCTTCTGTTTTTGAACCTCACCCACATATTTTTATTTTAAAAAGTGTCTGTGTTTTAAAATTAAAGGAAACATATTCAAAACTACATCGGATCATCGTGAAAAGGCTTTTCACAATTGCAGCAGAATCTGTTTCTAGAGAAGATGTTTTAAGCATCACAGAGATTTCGGCCAGTTCCACTGTTTGCGCATTTGTTTTTAAATATTATCATCACTAAATAATTCCCACTTAATGACCTTATGACCACTAATCTTACTTAGGTGTTCAAACTGATTGCATGAGGCCCTCAAACCGGAGGCAGAGATATATGCAAACAAAACCCCATAAATTTAGATTATTTTCTAAGCATTTTGTTTAGTGAGAAATATTAGAGATTTGTGTGTTTCTGTGTATGTGTGTTTGGGGGGGAAAAGAGTAATTTAACTTAAGTAGACAATACCTCTCAATTGCAACCTCTGCTAATACAGAATTCCACATTTCAGGGAAGCTTCTAAATACTGTCTGCTAAATGCACTAAAAAATTCAGATCTTCATAACAAATGCCCAAGGTCAAGGGGTGGGTTAGCACATGTAGCCCTGGCCTTCTACACACTGTGTTGTATTCCTGCCTACAGGCTTATTTTCTGAATAGGGATTTCCCGGATACAGAATGTTTAGTGCAAAGGAAATGGTCAGTCCCATATTTAAAGAATTTGGCCAGCCTCAAGTAGTACAGAACATTTGGAAGGGATAAGGGAAAAGTACACTCAGATAGTTGGCCAATAAGATACTTTTCATTAAGAAAAATGCTACTCACACTTCTTATCCAAAGAAACAAACAAATGAAATTGTATGGCTGTTAAATTGGAGTTCAAATTTCAAGGTTAATTATGATCAGTTAGCAAAAACAATGCACAAGGGGTAAGTTAAAGAGCACACTCAATTATCAATTACTTTATAATGTCCTCATCAAAAGGCCCTCTTAGCTTAGAGGAATTTGCTCAGCTCAAGGGTAACTAGAGGCCTTCCTGAATTGTGCTTTTATAAGCAGTGCTTTTATAACCAGCTTCCGTTCTCTTCTGCCATCCTGTCACTTTGCTTTATGCAGTTCTATGTTTCACAGGGCTTGGAGTTCTTTATGGCATTATTTTAAAAGATTATTTTTAAAAAAGAAAGGGAGCAAAGATGAAAGGAAGTAAAGGCATCCTGTGATGACAGTCACAACTTCAATGTGCTTAAAAACAGCAAACAAAGAAGGTGTAGGGTGCATGCATGTGTATATCTATCTGTTAGGAGGAGGATCAGGACTTGCAGATCAACAAGGCAGTGATCGTGGCTGGAGTAAGTAAAAAAAAGATTAATCAGTCGGTGATGATCAACACTTGTGCAAGTAAAGAGATTCTCAGAAATCAGGCCCTGAGATTCGGGCTAATTATGCAGAAACACAAACAAGAAAGGGGCAGTGGCAAAATCAGTTAACATATGTGCAAGCATGAGGTCATGCTGTACTCAGTGCAAGGCAAAAAAATGAGAGTGCCCCTCCCTAACTCTATCAAGAGAAAAAACAAAGCTTGGCTGAGATCAGTCTATATTATCCAGCTATTTGATCTTTTAAAAAGAAGCTCTCCAACAATTACAAAACCTATCACTTCTTCCAGTTTAATAGTTCACCTATTCCAGATTGCAATTATTCCATTTATATATTTCTCAGATTTGTAAAACACACTATAGCTCCTCATGTAGTTTATAAAATAGGGTCTTTTTTAAAAAAATTAGCTGCCACGAAACCAATTCAGCAAGCAGAATGCAAAAAAAGAGGGAAGAACTCTCTGAATTGCGCTATTCTTATTAGAAAGGACACACTCATCTAGGTCTGCAGAGAACGACTAGCACCAACTTTCTACAATATCAGACACAATATAAACATGTTTTTCTACTTTTTGTTCCTCAGAAGAAAAATAATGAAATTCTACAAGCCGAAAAAAATCACAATTTATCTTTGGTTTGTTATGGTCCAAAATATTTTTTATCTATTTTATACATATGGTAAATGTGATCCAGCTACAGACTCACATAAATTCTCCCTCAACTGATACAGCCTCCAGTGAAACTACTGTACTTTAAAATCTTGACCTGCAAACCCATAATTCAATTCTGACTTTATCACCAACATGATGGAGAGTCATGACAGAAATACCGTATATACTTGAGTATAAGCCGACTCGAGTATAAGCCGAGACCCCCAATTTCACCCCCAAAAACTGGAAAAAGTTATTGACTCGAGTATAAGCCGATCCGCCGTTCTGCAAGTCTCCGCCGCCGGCGGAGGCTGGATCCGCGCTCTGCAAGCCTCCGCCGCCGCCGGAGGCTGGATCCGCGCTCTGCAAGCCTCTGCCGCCAGCAGAGGCTCGATCCGCCATTTTGCAAGCCTGAATACACAGGAATACCCTGTGTGGCCGGGGCTCTCGGGGAAGCCCTGGCTGTCCACTTCCTCGCTCCACGCTGCCATTCGGGGCCCGCGCGTTCCCCGGGCAAATCGCGGCGCCCAGCAGGCGAGGAAACACGCCCGCTCCAGTCGCCCCCCCTTCCCTCAGGAGACGCGAAGCAAGTGACTGCCCGGAGCTTACCGAGGACTTGCGCGCGGCCGAGGCTTCGGTGCTTCCAGGATCGCGCGCACCTCTCCCAAGCCGCCGCCGTCCGGAGACCTGCCGACGTTTGGGGAGGTTTGGGGAGGTGCCGAAACCTCCCCAAACCTCCCCAAACTTCGGCAGGTCTCCGGACGGCGGTGGCTTGGGAGAGGTGCACACGATCCCGGAAGCACCAAAGCCTCGGCCGCGCACAAGTCCTCGGTAAGGTTTTTTGTTGACTGGAGTATAAGCCGAAGTGGAATTTTTCAGCCCAAAAAGTGGGCTGAAAAATTCGGCTTATACTCAAGTATATACGGTATATGACTGATACTGTACTTTTACCCAGTTTTTCCTAGCCTCTCCTTCTTGAGATCTGTTGAGATCAGAGGGACACTCATTTCCAGAAAACATTGTTAAAAGAAAGAAACAGAAGTTTCAGTTCACTCTATTTGGAAGAAGCCAGATGTGGGTGGTTGTGTTCACCAGCCTGCTAAACACTGAGGATTAGTGGCACAAGAAGATATTATCCAAGAATGGATGCTCATTAGCTATTAAGGACAGGTCAACATAGAAACCTTGTAGAAACCTTGTTTGATTCATCATTCCAGGTTATATATAAATGTTTAAGCAGTCAACCAGAATAGCTCAAGATTGAATAGAAAGCTACTTCTACAATTAGTTCCCAAATGTACCCAAGATAAGGCAAAACAAGTACTATTGTAAAAGCCAGCCCCCAGTACCCAGTAATTATTAGGGTGAGTCAGAAAAGAAAACCCTGGCAGTATTTCATCACCTTCCTGATTTAGAGTTAAATACTTCCAAAGAGCCCCTTTATAAAATATCTGCTTCAATAAAGACTATTTGTGGTATGCCTATAAAAAAAACCCTCAAAGGAGTTTTAAAACTAGAAACAAATTTTGCTCATTTTAGGTACATAAGATTAAAACTTGAAGAGACATTAATATACCGTATCCTTTGTTGGCTAATGTTAAACTGTGCTGACATTACCTGGTCAGGGACAGAAGCATAAGTATAAGACTCTGAATTAAGTCCAAAGACATCATCTCTACCAGTGGCAGGAATCCACTACAGCATCATTTGATGAAAGTTAACCTCTATTTAAACACCTCCACTGAAGGGGAGGGAGCCCACTAGTCCCCACTCATCAGATTGCTATACTGGTATCCATACAAAATCTGCTTCCTTGTAATATAAATCCATTGTTTTTTAACCTGTTTTCTGGGGGGGGAAAACTCAACCATTCTACCCGGTCTTTTACATAACAGTCTTTCAGATCTTGGGAGATACTGTTTTGCATACTAGGAACGCATCAAAATAGGTAATATTACTCACCACGGCACCAATGTCCACAGGAAGAGGGGTCAAAACAGACGTGGGAATTTGCAGAATCAAACCCCTCCCCTTTGTACATGCATGTGACATCCATACACGTACAAAAAGGTCAGGGCTTCAATCCACTGCTGCAACTACCATCCTTCCAATTTTGACAAACACACAGAGTGGATATATGGATGCTGCTGGACAAATTACAAACAAGACCGTAAAGTATGCTTACTCTGTAACTCTGAAGACCTCATTGGCCTGATTTATAGACAATCTAAGTCAGAGGTCAACAACCTTTGTTGGTTGGTGGGCCAGAGAAAAAGACCCAACTATTTTAATTTATTTTGTCAGCATGGCAACATTCTGAGAAAACATTTTAATTACTTTTCTTCTTTTATTTTATTGCCTTCTTGAATATGAGAGGACTGTCCATTTTGTGGTATTCCTGTGTACCCAGCACTCTCATAAATTTGAAATCATTTCGACCAATCTAGCCCCTTACAGCTTCAAGGCACCTAGCCAGCATCTCCACCCCAGTCTGATATTGTGATGTATAACTGAAGAGTGTAAATGTAGTAAAAATACCTCAGTGATGACCTCTTCTCACATAGATATTAAAAACCATGGGATTGAGTCAGAGCCTATAGCAACCCACACTAAACAAGCCATGAGCTCAACTATTTTTCTCCTGTCAACTGAAGCATATTTACTGAATTTAATCGCAACAGTGATCTATTAGGGACATTTCCAGCCTCAACATCAAAATAATTTAACAGTGAGAAAGACCAATATTGCTATTTTGTTCCTGGTGGTGAAATATAATTCTGTTTAGTGGAAATAGATTTCATGCAATCGTTCCATGAGACGTGGTGAGACAAAGTCTAATCATACCACACTGCAGAAAGTCAGAGCTCAGAATCATTTCTCAAACATGAAATCCAATCAGCTGTCTGGGGCAATTCCTCTTTCGCAAGGGGAAGATGCAAAAGAATTATATCTACCCTCTGTAACTTTCCATGAATGCCTTACATCAAATAAAAGTTGAGTTCGTTCATAATGCATTTGCAATATTTTGAAAGGAAAAGAATTCTTCAATCATTGCTCTCGTCCCTCAGAATTTATCTTCTTGTACAAACTATTATCTCTTATTTATCTCAACTGAGAAGCCCCTTGTAGTGGCAGTATAATAATTCTCTCATTTCATACCATTGGCCTTCTACAGATACAAGTTGTTAAGTGATATAAGTTCATCAGGCAACTCACAATACTACACTCAAGATAAGCAATTATGGTACTGTAATTGCCAAGAACCATCCAAAAATTCAAAATTCAATCCCTTATCACACATTTTGTAGCAACATGTGGGAAGCTGATTGATGCAATCTGGGAAATACAAAAAATGTATAACCATGATTTTAAATCTGTTTTAGAAAACTGTTCAGAGTAAATACATAATTGTATCAAATCACTTTTTCTAACTAATAAATGTTATCAGCAGTCATAAGCTTTCTTGAGATGCAGCTCATTTCATCAGATGTACTCTTTCTGACTTTGTGCTACCCTAAACTATACTATGGTGCTGGAGAAGACTCGCAGGAGTCCCTTGGACTGCAAGGCGATCAAACAGGTCAGTCCTAGAGGAGATCAACCCTGACTGCTCTTTAGAAGGCCAGATCCTGAAGCTAAAACTCAAATACTTTGGACACCTAATGAGAAGGAAGGACTCATTGGAGAAGAGCCTAATGCTGGGAAAGATTGAGGGCAATAGAAGAAGGGGACGACAGAGAATGAGGTGGCTGGATGGAGTCACTGAAGCAGTAGGAGTGAGCTTAAATGGACTCCAGAAGATGGTAGAGGACAGGAAGGCCTGGAGGAACGTTGTCCATAGGGTCGTGATGGGTCGGACACGACTTCGCAGCTAACAACAACAACAAACTATTATGTCTTTCCTCCTACAATTATTGCACCAGAATTTCTCTACCTGTTTTATAGCAGTGAAGTTAAAAGTTTGTCAAAAATTTTCAGGATGCAGGTGGGAGTCTGAAATTCAACAGTTCAACAGCTTTCAAAAGAAAATTCAAGGAGAAAAAAAAACAGAAAAATGAGAATTTTCAATGCAGCTCTATAGTGACACTCTATTTATGAGGCATTTAATTTCTTTATTTTAGCAACTATACTCTCCTGAGCAATTTCTGAGCCCTAGTTCCAAAGTTTAAAAGCAAGAACAGAATAAAAAAGTCCATGGGATCGAATCTATAATTTAAAGGATAATAAAAGAATGTATGCTTTTCAAACTTACAAGATTTCTTCCTTTTTATTGATAAGGCTGATTATAAATGCAAAACAATACAGGTTAAAAAAAATGGAAAGTCTAAGTGGAAAGGTCTATAGTTTACTTTTTATTTTATTTTTTTTGTTCACAGAAACCCCTAATCCCAAAGTAGAACTACAAAAGATCTAGTCAGCAAGATTATACCCAGTAACAGTAAGTCATACGCAAATACAAAAGAAGCAAATGCAAAAACAGCAAGATTCAATCAGAATCAAAAGAAATGGCTCATACCACAACTCATGAATAAGCCTTTCCATTCTTCTTAGTATTATCCAGATAAGATAATCCACACAGAACAAACAGTGACTCTCAGGAGACCACAGAAGACTTCCCCAGGCCTGAATGTACAGTATTAGAGATAAAGAAATAAATGATATCAGTCAGAATCACTCAATTAATATGGAGGTTGTTGGATAATATTTGCCACAAATATGAAAAGAAATCATATGTGTAGCATATGTCTGTGATGTAGGTAAACATAGAACGTATCAGCCGTGTTTCTGGACTAACAGGTCAATTTTAAATTTTTCATTAAAATAGTACAGTAAAAAATTAAGTCAGGTGATACAGAGAATCTAGCAGGAAGTAAGGTAAGTGCTCACAAACACATCAGTGCTTCATAGGCATCAGATTGCCTACCTATCAGTCAGAGAAACACAAAGCTCTCAATTGTTCTATTTAGCTTTTTCTTTTAAAAAAATCTATATTCTGCTTGAAGTATTATCTACCAAAACCCCAACTGAAATCTGACAATATTCAGAAACAGAATGGAAAGCTGTTTCATTTTTGCTACACTCCTCCAGATTTAAGAAACAGAAATGAGAGTAAGCATTATTTCTCAATATATTTAAACATACTGTCCTTAGAAGCCACACATTCAACTGACCAAAAATGAAATCAAGACCTGCAGTCTTTTTTTTTTTAAAGAAAAAGGAAGAAAGAAAAAAATTGACATTGCTAAGATAAGACATGCAACTGTTCTAGAATCAGTAAACAGCAAGAATTCAGTAACTTCCCTGTAATACTGGCTTATGCACAGATGAGCTGAGAGTAAAGCCATAAAGAGGAACAGACTGTTGAGGATTAAAAGATTTCAGGTTCATTCTATACCCATTGAGATTCAAGGATCAAAGTAACTCCTGGGTGAAGAGACAGAGGCTGGCACATGACTGACTGCTCTGGATAAAAGGCTGCATTTCAATTACTGGAACTGAAGATTCAACAGTGAGCACTGTCCGTTTTGATAGTCCATACTGCTATGTAAGAGGTCACATTAGGCAACCATTACCATCCCCTCTGGCTTAAAAAATTATAATCAGAAGGGACATCAGCTACTGACCTCAAGCTATCATTAACTTTTATTTTCAGCTGTTATTGCTTCTAGGCTTCAAAAAATGGGTTATAATTGAATGCCGTAACAACTGACCAACCCCAATAATGATAATATATGAATAATCTTTTTCAATGTAGATGTTGCATAGATAATTATCCACTATTTTAATCTATATACATTTTAGCAATGTGGCCTTTTGCTTACCATAAAGGGCATGGGAAGTGCAAGACCAATGGCAGAGAGACAGAGCAATTGCTACTGGAACAGCAAAAGAACTGGTGGCACCAAGAGCCAGACTTCAACTGGAGTAGCGTAAATGTGGAAATACTGGCAAGAGTCAGCATGTATGGAAAAATTAAAACATCATTTCCTTGGCCTTCTGTAACCAGGGAATTTGTGTGGACTTCAGCTCCCAGAATTCTCAGCAATAGTTATGTAAGCTGGAAAATACTGGAATCTATGGATCTGGAGGGCACCCAGGCTGTGGAAGGCTGAGTTAAGGTGGTGTAATTTGCCCAAAAAGACAGCAGGAGGGTAGATGAAGGTGGTAGTAAAGCTGTCATGAAAAACAGATGCAAGATTAAGCAGAGCTTAAAATCTTCGGTGAAGGGAGAAGCAGATTGGCAGCCGCACAAAAGGAAATTAATATCCTTATTTACTTAATATCATTTAAATCAACAACTGGCACCAGTATTGAGCAATGCACCTCTTGAACAATTTAATCAAAGCATGACACATAAACACAAATCCTCAGTCCAGTTATATTTAAAATAATGCAATATGCATTGACTTGGTCAGATTGAGCTATCTAACTCAGGTTAGATAGAAAGGTTGGTGTGTTTTTTTATGCTCTCCTTTGCAAACTTTACAGGGAGATGCAGTGGACTATTCTACATGTAAAGTATGAATTTTCCACTGAATTATGGCTTCTCCTTTTAGCTTTTGGACATTTTCAGCTTGGACATAGATACACACACACACACACATGCACCATCTAAACAGAGAGACTTGGGCATCATGATCCTGGGTATTGTACAAGGTGTCTCCTATCCACTAGGAAACCAGTGCTGCAGGGGGAAAGGAGTCATTTATGTGACGTGCCAGGAGAAATAGTGCATCTACACCTCCTCCAATCTAGTCCTAAACAGCTGTGTCTGAAACCAAAGAGAAGGAAATAAAGAAGAGGCCAGAAAGAGTAAAAATGCTACTATTCACCCTGCCAACTGGAGTCTAGCAGGCTCTTGGATAAGGTAGTATAGAACGTCTGGCCTCAGATTCCCCCACTGACAGCATCTTTATCCTTTGCAGCCATGGATACAATAGTTCAGTTGATTTCTGTCATGATCTGAAATGTCAACAAATAAGCTCTGGCAACAATTTGATATTTGTATTTTTATTTTCATCAGGAAATGGACAGATTCTAAAATTCATGCTGGGTTAATTACCCAAACACATGTAATGAATTTAAGCTCAAAGTAGCTGTCAGGGAAACATGCTATATTCCTCCTGGCGAGTTTAGCAACTGCTTATGCTGGACAAATTAAATTGTGAAGTACCATCAAGCTCATGAACATTATTTAAAACCATTGTAACTTATCAACTTTATGAATTCTTGTTTCATTAATAAACAGGCTGTTTTGTCTGTTCCCATCAGAACCTAAAGGAAGGTTTTTAAAATTGTCTATTTTAGTGTTAATGCAGTATTGCAATTACAAGTTCAAATTCATATAGACAAGTAACTTTGATAATTATTATGAAAAATTTAATTAACTAGTGATAGATTAAACTAATTAATGCCTAGTCAAGTATATAGTCAATTAAGGAAACACTATTATTATAGTTGGTATTTTTGTGCAGTACTGAGCTAAAAGAAAATTCCTTTTCAAGCTTTGGCTAATCAATGTGCTCTGCAGTGTGGATATATATTTAATTAACAAATTATATTCTTCTGACAATGAAATAAAACTCTACATTAAAAGACATGACAGACTAAGAATGAACACTAGCACTATCTAAAATGATTCAGTAAAACAATGATATTAAAGGTATATTTGCATATTATACTATACTATTATACTTATTAATATATCACTTCCCATATTATATTTACACCAACATAAACACATAGGTAGTCAGGAAAACCAATAAAAGCACAATCATAACCAGCAGTAAGATGAATACAATAAGAAATAATAAGTAATAATCAATAAGGACATTGATCAATAAAAAGGCCAATACTAAAAAAGGTTTTGACCTGGAATAAAGTAACTATTTAATTCAAGGTCCATGGAGAAGGTATAACAGAAAAAGGCATTTTCCTGGTCTTCAAATAACAAATAAAAAGTAATTGCTAAAAACTGCCTGTGAAGTAGTGCTTGTGATATTACGTAATGTGCTAGATAGGTTAATATGTACCCATTTCTCTCACACTCTTGTCTCTTTGCTAACTGAACTAGCATGATGCAAGCTTTATAACTGGCACACTGCAATTCCATTTCTATAATTAGTTTTAACTGCTGAATTTTTCAAATAACAAATAAGCAGTGCTCTTTGGTCAGAAAACAATCCAATGGAAATATATTGATTGCCACAGAAGCTTGTTAGTATTACTTAGCTATCAAAATTCAGTCAACAGATATAATGAACTGCACAGAAAGTTGTTTACCAAGTCCAAAGATTACCAGAAGCCAAAATCAGAATTTAATGACTCAGCAAACACTTGTGAACAAGAAATCAACACCAGAACAGCTTTTCTAAGAATGTTTTTTATACATTATGTCCAACACATTTTCCATTCTTAAGTATATTTTTTTTCAAGTTGGAGACTTCCTAAATGGGTGAAAAACTGTCACAAACAGATAATAATTCAACCAAGATCATTAGAAGGTTCGGCATCTCTCTCTGGCTTGGCACACAAAAATGTGCTTGAATTATTTATATTCAACCCACCAAGTGAGATCTGTTTGAGGTTATACAAGACAGAAAACTAAGCAACCCACAGAACAGTCCCATGTTACTTTTAAATTGATAAGTGATCATAAAATCCAAAATGATTTTTTATCAATTTCCACATCATCCTGCAATGGGAGTATAAAGTACTACTGATAACTAAAAAGTAATATTGAAATACTGTGCAGCCCAATTTACTAACAAAGTTCCAACATATAAAAGCCCTGGTACTTGTATTAAATTATATATTAGTCATATGAGGTGACATTAAAGCCAATGGTTGCATCTCCAATAGGCACCTTAGGGGACATTGACATGGTTCCATTGATGTATTTTTCCTATTATTGACAGGAGAGAAATGTAGGCTGTTTGAAAAGCACTGCCCCACAATGAACTTTCTACAGTTCAGGAAGGCAGAGTTGCACAAAAGATTGACATTCGCTGCTGCTGTCAGGGATAGAGGTGATGATCTCCATGAGGCCATCAGGGTGAGGAACAAAAGAGGAAGTGATGATGGTACTGATTCAACTAGAACTCTGTGTTTGAGTCATTGCTGCAAAAAGAGCAGTATGGAAAAGAATTCTCTTAGTTCCTTTTCAGTTCAGCTTGCCAAACCCAGGTTTTTCCCCCCATGTATGATATAGTTGTATGTATGTATGTATGGTTTCTTTTCATTTTCCATCCATGCCAGAATAGAAATGGTCCCACAGGCATGGAGCCCATAACTGGATTGGAAGGGGCCTTATCATTCCTATTATAAACCAGCAGGCTGTCGATCTTCTGAAGGCTCCTCATTCACGCAACACAGAATGTTCTCATAGGATGTCTTCTTCCATTTTCCCACAGAAAATTCCTTCTGGATTATCTTGAACTTCAACCTGCTTGAACAGCAAGCTAGCAACAAGATGGAGGCTCTGTCATGAAGACATGTCCTCAACCAACTGTAAATGGGTCATCTTAGAGCTAAGTCAAGGAAGTCAGTGTGAGTAAATCCTTACTATACAGGTTGTACTATACAGATTAACAGACTAGGGGGACTGAGTTTCCATGCTATCTCTCATAGAGCTGTGCCAATCTCTCAGAAGAGCATTGGCAGATAATATTTCAGACCATGAAATCTGGTATCTTATCCATCTGAGATAAACAATCAAGATTATTTTAGCCTTCCCCAAAAATCTAAAACTTTGTGTTAAACAATTTCCCTTAATTTGATGCATAAATTAGAAGGAAAAGCAGCCATTTCTTATAGGCCCTTCCATTTGTTATCCGTGACTCTTTGGTCAGATTGGGTATGGGTGGGGTACCACTTACTACTCTCAATATACACCATTTATCTTTCAAAACTGCTAAATTTGTGGTATTAAGACTACCTTTATGATTTACTTTTTCCAAAGCCATCACCTTGAAAGGTTCAAATTTTAAATTCCATCAGCTCCTAAACAAAAATCAAAACAAAACCTCTCTCCCTCCTTCCCTCTCTCTTACACACACACACACACACACACACACACACACACACACACAGAGAGAGAGAGAGAGAGAGAGAGAGAGAGAGAGAGAGAGAGAGAGAGAGAGAGAGACTGGAACCAAGAGTTCTATCATTCCATTGGGAAACTTTAGTTTTAACTTGGCTAATTGATATTTGCAGGAACTTTAAAGGGGGATGCAAAGCAAACAAAAGGAAAGCTGGCAGCAGAGCTTGAAAATAGCATGTCACACCCTTTACTTAGAACAAAATATGATTTTATTGGCAGCAGTCTTCTCAAAATGAACTGCAGCACTGGCACAAATTTCACAGCACTGAATGTGTCTGTGGGATTGGAAGGATAGAAATCTATCTAAGCGGGTAACATTTTGTTTTGTTTTTGCAAATAAGGATGGTGGGTTCTATTCTTATGCCAATTAAAAATAAAGGTATAATAAAAATACGTTGACACACAGAACCAATTGTATATTAATGCTATGAAAACTGAAAACTACCAGAAAGTGTGAGTGCGTGTGTGTGATTTCAACAATCACAAGATTTAATGTCATTCTCAGCTGCCAAAACACAAAGTTAGCATGGGGCCCCTCATAGCATAGCATTGCAGAGCATTTTCAGCACAGGATGCATATCCAAAAGTGGAAAAAAAAACCAACTGGCTTTTTCTCTTCCATTTGTAGCAGACAAAGGAGGGTCACGTATCTTTCATTTTCCGTACCTTCAAAACAAACATGAGTTTGGCCACAGTCTTTCCAATAAAAATAAAACACTGGATTTAAAAGAATATAAATATTAGGCAACCAATTTCCTTTGACAACCATTTCAATTCTAATTGCTAGAGTATAAGGCAGCGGTAGGAAACCTCGGCTCTTTTATGACTCATGGACTTCAACTCCCAGAATTCCTGAGTCAGCTGACTCAGGAATTCTGGGAGTTGAAGTCCATGAGTCATAAAAGAGCCGAGGTTGCCTACCCCTGGTATAAGGGAACACATCTCATGTAGTACTGTATATCATATAAACTCACAGATCAGCCCATCTGCAAACTGGCTGATCTCAATTCTGGCAGTGCATCTTGGAAGCTAAAATTGTCATCTTATCTGCGAGTATACTGAATACAGTATCATTAAAAAATGATAAATGTTCCTTAGTTTTCAGATTCTATAATCCACAATTAACATTATTCATTTTTAGTAAAACTTTTTACCGTAAGTGATTTAAGAATAGACATTCCACAAGAAGATGAGCACAACTATACCTGTAATATAACTAGAATGAATGAATGAAACTATTTATTTGCTTAAATATTTTGTCTACTACTTAACATATGCAGCGGGACAATATTTGCTATAGAAACCATCTCTTGAAACAGAACAAGTATTCTTTTTTTTCCTTCTTCAAAAACATCCTTCCAGGAATACACACATACACACACACACACACACACACACACAAACACCTAATACGCAATATAATGAAGATTCTTTTAAAAAAAGAAAATAGGCATAAAAAATAAAGCTGAAGGATTTGGTTTTACAAGTATTTTCAAAATTGCCTTTTCAATCAATGATCATTTTTTCAGAAAGCCTCCCATTATACATTGCCTGAATGTACCGTACCCCAAGATCAAATTAGTGTGCTTGCACCATTTAAGCACTGAGATCTGGACTTTGATAATGCAGGATGAAAACACTATATACAGGGAGTGCAGAATTATTAGGCAAGTTGTATTTTTGAGGATTAATTTTATTATTGAACAACAACCATGTTCTCAATGAACCCAAAAAACTCATTAATATCAAAGCTGAATATTTTTGGAAGTAGTTTTTAGTTTGTTTTTAGTTATAGCTATTTTAGGGGGATATCTGTGTGTGCAGGTGACTATTACTGTGCATAATTATTAGGCAACTTAACAAAAAACAAATATATACCCATTTCAATTATTTATTTTTACCAGTGAAACCAATATAACATCTCAACATTCACAAATATACATTTCTGACATTCAAAAACATAACAAAAACAAATCAGTGACCAATATAGCCACCTTTCTTTGCAAGGACACTCAAAAGCCTGCCATCCATGGATTCTGTCAGTGTTTTGATCTGTTCACCATCAACATTGCGTGCAGCAGCAACCACAGCCTCCCAGACACTGTTCAGAGAGGTGTACTGTTTTCCCTCCTTGTAAATCTCACATTTGATGATGGACCACAGGTTCTCAATGGGGTTCAGATCAGGTGAACAAGGAGGCCATGTCATTAGATTTCCTTCTTTTATACCCTTTCTTGCCAGCCACGCTGTGTGATGGAGCATTGTCCTGCATGAAAATCATGTTTTTCTTGAAGGATGCAGACTTCTTCCTGTACCACTGCTTGAAGAAGGTGTCTTCCAGAAACTGGCAGTAGGACTGGGAGTTGAGCTTGACTCCATCCTCAACCCGAAAAGGCCCCACAAGCTCATCTTTGATGATTCCAGCCCAAACCAGTACTCCACCTCCACCTTGCTGGCGTCTGAGTCGGACTGGAGCTCTCTGCCCTTTACCAATCCAGCCACGGGCCCATCCATCTGGCCCATCAAGACTCACTCTCATTTCATCAGTCCATAAAACCTTAGAAAAATCAGTCTTGAGATATTTCTTGGCCCAGTCTTGACGTTTCAGCTTGTGTGTCTTGTTCAGTGGTGGTCGTCTTTCAGCCTTTCTTACCTTGGCCATGTCTCTGAGTATTGCAGACCTTGTGCTTTTGGGCACTCCAGTGATGTTGCAGCTCTGAAATATGGCCAAACTGGTGGCAAGTGGCATCTTGGCAGCTGCACGCTTGACTTTTCTCAGTTCATGGGCAGTTATTTTGCGCCTTGGTTTCTCCACACGCTTCTTGCGACCCTGTTGACTATTTTGAATGAAACGCTTGATTGTTCGATGATCACGCTTCAGAAGCTTTGCAATTTTAAGAGTGCTGCATCCCTCTGCAAGATATCTCACTATTTTTGACTTTTCTGAGCCTGTCAAGTCCTTCTTTTGACCCATTTTGCCAAAGGAAAGGAAGTTGCCTAATAATTATGCACACCTGATACAGGGTGTTGATGTCATTAGACCACACCCCTTCTCATTACAGAGATGCACATCACCTAATATGCTTAATTGGTAGTAGGCTTTCGAGCCTATACAGATTGGAGTAAGACAACATGCATAAAGAGGATGATGTGGTCAAAATACTCATTTGCCTAATAATTCTGCACTCCCTGTAGGTAGTCCTCGCTTAATGACTGGTTGCTTAGCAACTGTTTAAACTTATAAGGTAAGTCATCCGAGCTACTTGTGCCCCATTTTCAAAGTTTTGACAGCGGCACCCAGACCTATGATCAGGATTGCATTTTGCAAGTGACTCACATATATTGTGATTTGCAGCAACCCAGTCCATGTGATCACGACTAAATATTATTGAAGTGAAATCAATAAAACAACCAATCTTCCTATAAATAGTAAAGTTGCTTTATTTGGACTAAGATTTACCAGCTCTTCAACCAATACATTACCCTATTCATAATCTCTTCCAGACATTCCATTAAAAAAAAGGCAGCATAAAATAAGTGCCTTTATAAACACTGCATATTTGCCATGGAGCAAAGTAATTAATTCCATGGCTACATTCTGGAAATAGTTCCATTAACTACCAGTTCTGACAACTAATCCAGGAGGATATTATGGCTGATAATAATGAAGATGCTGAGACATACAGGGCAATTCCTCCACATAGATTTCAAGATTTGGACTAAAGTCAAACATAAAGTTTAAAGTTGACTCATAGCATCTTTGGTACTGTCGCCCAGCTACAACTGAACTCATATAAGTCCTTTCTTCGTTACTGTTATTTTGGCAGAAGACTATTTCGATAACACTAGAAGAGCCTATAAATCTCCAGCATCTGGCTTCAAGTTAGGTTTGCTACATCCTGGCACTCATTAATTGAAACAACTTGCCCAACAAGAGATATGTGCTGACATGTTGATCTTCCTTGCTTCTGAATCTATGTGCAGATTTTTTTTCCAGAAATGGTCTGATAAGTGACCTAATGCCTCTTTACAAAAGCTCTATGTTACTCCATATCTTTCAAAAAAGAATTTAAAATCTCTTGAATCTATGTTACCATTATTGCTTATTACATGTAACACTCCTAGGATGGGATCAAGCATATAAATAACTGCTAGCATATATCTAAGGGTTATGTCGCAATACGCAAGCTTTAATATCTGCATGTTGATTCCATCTTCGAAGCTCAGAATCATGAGTTTAAAGCAGGGGTGTCAAACTGGCAGGCTGCGGGCTGGATGCGCTTGCCCACTCTGGCTCCGCAAAGGCAAAAAAGTCACGATACGTCACATGATGCAATCAAGTTTGACACCTGTGATGTAAAGCAGGGGGAAGGAACCTTGGCTCTTTTATGACTCGTGGACTTCAACTCCCAGAATTCATGAGCCAGCCATGCTGGCTTAGGAATTCTGGGAGTTGAAGTCCACAAGTCATAAAAGAGCTAAGGTTGCCTAAAAGGTAAAGGTAAAGGTTCCCCTGCACATGCGTGCTAGTCGTTTCCGACTCTAGGGGCCCGTGCTCATCTCCGTTTCAAAGCCAAAGAGCCAGCGCTTGTCCAAGGACGTCTCCGTGGTCATGTGGCCGGCATGACTAGACACCAAAGGCGCAAGGAACGCTGTTACCTTCCCACCGTAGTGGTCCCTATTTTTCTACTTGCATTTTTACGTGCTTTCGAACTGCTAGGTTGGCAGAAGCTGGGACGAGTAACAGGCGCTCACTCTGTTACGCAGCACTCAGGATTCGACCCGCCAAACTGCCGACCTTCTGATCGACAAGCTCAGCGTCCCAACCCACTGAGCCACCGTGTTGCCTACCCCTGGTCTAAAGCATGCTGGTTGTACGCAATTTTACCTTTTAAGTATTTCCAATTTTTCCACAGTAACATTTTATAGATTTGTCCAATTCTCTTTCAGGGTCAAGTTCTATTAAGCCATTCGTCACATTAAACATTTCCTTCTAAATTAAACAGGGAAACAATTCTGCTAGAATGTTCCTGTACAAATAATGAGTTTGAATCTGCATTTGATTACTGTAGCAAAAGCATTTCTCTATGTTATGTTCAAACTATCATTCTACTTGCTGTACTGTGTTACAGTACAGTTATCATTCTACTTGCTCCAATACAGTCTTAACCTGAAGTAGAGTAAGGAGATAATCTGGATCTGTTAAAAGTGCTCTTTGGCATCATGTACCATCCAAAGTGGAAGGGTTCACACACTCTGTGCCTATTTTAATTATATTTAGCTGAACTAGCCAAGACAGCTTGGTTCACATGTTTACAACCTACCATTATTGTGCTTATACATAATTCCAAATTAAATTGAAAGAAACTGCACTGTAGCTTAGTCCGATGTGTGAAGCTAGCCAATGTCAGGCCATTATAACCTTCACACAAGTTGGGGAAACCCTGAGAATCTTTTGGAAGCACATTTGAATCTATTTGTTTCTGGAAAGAAAGAGAAACCATGCCATTAGGTCTTGCATTTGTGTAGTTTTCCAAACACTCTATATTATAATAATTATATATTTAAACCAAAGCACAAATAAATATTTGTAAGAACGACCCACATCAGAACACAAACTATTTAACTAACTCAAAGTGTAGAAATAAAAACTTTGTCCATATATGGTTAAAAAATAACTTTCTAAAAGCAGTGAATTATTTTTAGCATCTATGTTTCCCTATTTAAAAAGTATAAACAAGTCATATATGTATATTTAGAAGAACAGTCACCTTAGGAAACAAAAAGTTGTGTTCTTGCCTGCAATCTAGCCTCACATAGGCATTACAGTAAATACCTTCATGGCAACCAAGCAATATTAGAAAATTCCTAAAGAATACTTTAAATAAAACAATAGGAAATATGGTTCAATCTTGAAGCACCTTTACCTCAAACTGACTTGGGTACCTACCCTGTGGCAATCTTTTTCTTTTAAGTACTTCAATCAATTGACTCTCACAATGTATGATAAATAAACACCCATTGTTTCTTATTTGTATCTCATAATGGAAGGAATGGTGAGATACTCTCTAAGCAATGTACCCTAGCATGCTGCTCACTCACATACAAAACTTGGCTTGTAATAATGGCCTCTAGCTTGGGCATTTTTAAAAGACTAGAACACACAAGAAGTAGGCAATATTAGAGGCACTGGTTTAGACAGGAATATTCTTATTCATGCTTATTCACTTCTTCATGCTTATTCACTTATTTTGGTATTGGACTGTTCATTGTGGAAAGACAATGTTAAACTAAATAGGCACTTGATTTGATCCAGCACAATACTTTAAGATAATTTGTTCAAAAACACAAAATATCACTATCTTCACTTCTCTCAAGTATTGTTCCTTAACTCTCAGGCACCCTGGCTAAGAACAATGTATTTAGTGCATTATGGGGACATTTTGGCCCTCCAGATTTTGCTGCAGATTCCATCAATTGCCAGTTGAAAGAGATGCTTGAAGCTGTAGTTTAGTAACATTTGAAAAAAGGCATAAGTTCCTCATTGCTAGTCTAGAAAAAAAGAAATACAATCATATCCAACTCTTCTTATTTGAATATTTTACATATGTGTATGTAATACATATGAAATACTAGTGTTTATATCTTCCTCAACAATGATAGCCTAAACTAAACTGGCCAATGAACACAGAGGGAGATATCAAAAGGAAAGAAAACAACTTCTTTGGTTTTTTTGAATGTATACATCAAAACATTACAGAATTGTGCACTGTCAGCCATCATCTCTATTTTGACTATATAAACAAAAAAAATGCTAAGCTATCCATGGCTGAGTGTTAGACGTATGCAGATCATATACAGACAAGATATAAAAAATAAATAATACAACATGACTTTTAATTAGTCTACCAAAATGATCTGACATTTGTTTTTCAAACTTTCTAGCCATTTCTATAAGGTGAGCTCCCTCAGTTCCCTTCCAATTTAAATCTCACTGGGAACAGACACATTACACACTTTGTAAAGTTCAATGCTATCTAAGACGGAAATATTACCGTAAATAGGCTGGGTTGAAATAAATAGAAGTCAGGGGCATGCAACTGTAGTAATTAGATTTTATATTTATAAAAGTCAGTTGGTATTTTCTATTTATTTTATTTATTTATTTATTCAATTTATATACCGCCCTTCTCCCGTAGGACTCAGGGCGGTTCACAAGGTTTTTTTTTTTAAAAAAAACAATACAACAATTACAAAACTTAAAATCAATTTAAAAGATTATATAGACCTTGCAATAAAACCCCAGTTAAAAACAGTTAAAATCCCAATTAATATGCTCAGACCAGGTCAGAGAGCTCAAAGAGCCAGGTCTTCAGGTCCCGGCGGAATGAAGGAAGGTCAGGGGCAGTCCTAAGCTCTACAGGCAGCTGATTCCAAAGGGCAGGCACACCCACAGAGAAGGCCCTCCCCGTGGGTATTGTCCGCCGGCAATCTTTTACCGGCGGTACCCTGAGAAGACCCTCCCTGTGGGAGTGCACAGGACGAAGGGAGCTTGATGCCGGCAGCAGGTGTTCCCTCAGATATCCCAGACCCAAGCCATTTAGGGCTTTATAGGTCATCACCAGCACCTTGAATCTCACCCGGAGGGCAACCGGAAGCCAATAAAGTTTGCAGAGCAGAGGTGTTACATGGGAGTATCGGAAACCCCCCATCACAACCCACACGGCTGCATTCTGCACCAGCTGAAGCCTCCGGGTGGTCCCCAAGGGCAGCCCCATGTAGAGAGCATTGCAGTAGTCCAATCGGGAGGTCACGAGCGCATGAGTGACTGTGCGCAGGGCATCTCGGTCCACATAGGGCCACAACTGGCACACCAGGCGAACCTGGGCAAAGGCCCCCCTGGTCACAGCTCCTATATGGTCTTCAAAACTGAGCCGTGAATCCAGGAGGACGCCCAAGTTGTGAGCCCTATCGACGGGGGGGTAACACCTCACCCCCCATCATTAAAGGTGGAATAGACTGGTTAGCCTTGGTGGAGCAGTGGGCTAATGCCTCCTTAAGTAACACCAGCTGCCTGCAATTAGTGCAGATTCGCATCCCACCAGGCTCAAGGTTGACTCAGCCTTCCATCCTTCCGAGGTAGGTAAAATGAGGACCCAGATTGTTGGGGGCAATTAAGCTGACTTTGTAATAATGCCGCTTGGGGGGGGGGTGAAAGCCCTAATAAGCAGGCATATACATAGAATGAAGGCTACTGCTAAGCATGTAAGCCGCCCTGAGTCTTCAGAGAAGGGCGGGATATAAATGGAATTAAAATAAAAAAAATAAAAAAATAGTCCGAGATGCCGGTATGCACAGCCACTCAGTCTTGGCAGGATTGAGACGAAGCCTGTTTCTCCCCATCCTGACCTGGACCGCCTCCAGGCAATGGGACATCACAGCAAGGGCATCACTGGGTTGGTTCGGGGTGGAAAGAAAAAGTTGGGTATCATCAGCGTACTGATGATACCCCACCCCGAAACCACAAATGATCTCGCCCAGCGGGAGATCATCATCTAGCATATTTCTCTCCACAATTCCAAAAATTTTAAATGAAAAGAATTTCAAACATGCCTCCTTCAAAACACCTCTTTAATACCTAGTATTTTAAGAAAAGTATTATAAAAACAAAAGAAAAATAAGGCCATATTTATCTCCTATTTTAACCATAAAACTACAGACACCACAATTACCTAATGTTTAGGACTTCCAAATTATCATGTAGTTTCAGGAACTGAGAATTTAGGAGAATAATGAAGAATAAATCACGTTATCTGTCATCAATTCATAAATTATGTTGATACTACCTAAAGAGCTGTACTGACACTTTACCATAGCCAAGTATGACATTACTGAAATAGAGAATGGAGGAACTTAAATGAAGTTAATATTCTATAATATAGGTCTGTCCACTGGGGAACAATCTAAGGATGGTAGAAGCAATTTCCCTACTAAATTAGAAGTTTTGTAATGAAGGATAAGGAGACTTACAACTCAGTCTTCCTTTAGTGTCCTTCAGGAATGTGAATGGGAGATTTTTTAATTTTTATTGTAATACATTTAGCTTGCCTTTTCCCTTACGGGCCAAGATGGCACACATGAAGATTTTACCTCATGTTAACCTAATACAATAATCATGCAACTTAAATTCAGTTTACCTCCATTGTCTAATTTTCTTGTATAATAGAAAACATAAATTTTATCAAGTATGTATAAAATAGTACATTCTTTTATAAAGCCCTAAATGGCTTGTGTCCGGGATATCTGAGGGAACACCTGCTGCCAGCATCAAGTTCCGTTCGTCTAGTGCGCTCACACAGGGAGGGTCTTCTCAGGGTGCCGCCGGTAAAAGACTGCCGGCGGATAACACCCAGGGGAAGGGCCTTTTCTGTGGGTGCGCCTGTCCTCTGGAACCAGCTGCCCATGGAGCTTAGGACTGCCCCTGACCTTCATTCATTTCGCCAGGATCTGAAGACCTGGCTCTTTGAGCTCTCCGGCCCAGGCTGAGAATTTTTAACTGGGGTTTTTATTTTTAGGGATGATTTAATCTTTTTTTAATTGTTTTTAACTTTTGTACTGGTTTGGTTTTATATACCCTGTAAACCGCCCTGAGTCCTTCGGGAAAGGGCGGTATATAAATCTAATAAAATAAAATAAAATTTGCTCTGCAGTTTCTATTGTTTAGCTTCATCCGATACCAACCAGGTACAGTACTAGGAATATAAAACCTAACATATAGCTTTGCTTTCTTGTGAGACTTAAAAGATATACTAAAGAAGATACAAATAAAAATAAAAGATATAATTGTTAATTTAAGATCATGCCATTTCACTTGTTTCGGAGAATCAATTTTCATTGAATATATATTTAAATCTAATAACCCACACAACTGTGTAATTGTACAATTACAGCTTGTTGAAATTATTTTAGGGAAAACACAGAACACTTTAAATAAACGTAAGAGTGTTTCTTGTCATCCACATATTCATTACATGATCATTAAATGATTAATAATAGTATTAATGATTAATGATAGTATTGCACAAGTCTTGCTTTAAGCACTTTGGTACTCATTCTTGAGTATGGCTACAAATATGCAGTTCTAGTAGCATCAGGTATTCTAGGATGGCCAAAATCCTAGAGTTTTCTTTTTTGTGTGTTTTTTCTATCCAGGCCCTTTCAGATGAGCATGCTGGCTGGAGATGTGAGATGTAGTTGAGCATTTTTAGAGGATGTCACTTCTGAGAAAATTGTTACGGTTCTTTCATATCAGTACCCTTCTGCTTCAGGGCTTCTGATGCATCTTCTGATACATCCTTAGAGAGTGCCTTTGGGCTAAATCCTACAAAATGATATTTATTCATTTTATTTCTGTAACTGCCCAAGTCACCAAGTGTCTCTGCACCCATTAACGTAAGCAATCTGGGACAAAAAATATTTCACTTGAAAAATAAGCAACTTTATTTTTTCCCACTACAAAAACGTTGAGAACCAGTCACATCTGTATCTTTATGATTTGATAGGTCATTGATGCCAAGCTAAATCTATATCTAAAGTAAATATTTTAAGTATTTATTTTAAATGTAGATTTTAATATAGCTGGGGGTAAATAAGCAATAGATTTTAAAATATTAAACTTTTCCCTTCTACAAAGGAAAGATATTTGCTTTTCGAAGTTTTCTTAGTATCTATTTAAATTTAAGTGGGGGCAGTATTAAGAAGTATTACTCAATCCATCAGCTAAGAATAAACTGAATGGAACCACTGCTAAGGACAACTCAGTTACAATATATGCTGGTATGCATATGGAGTTTGGCTCTAACTTTTCATGGGCCAATTCCCAACCTACAATATTTCAGTCTAAGCATAGACTGCCAATAAGCGATAATTGTACTGACATTTAAAAGAACCCAGTTTTGAATTCAATCTAAATTTTAAACACAACACTTTGGAAGGTTCATAAAAAACCTGTTTTTTCACAAACTACATCACCAATCTTGAGTTTAATTTGGCACACTCTAGGCTGGATCAGATGCAAATGAAATGCAGTGAGAATAACTTTCTTGATTATGCCAAAAGGTAGCAATTTCTTTCCCGACACACAACTTCTCTTCCATGCCCTAAAATTATTTGTTTACCTTCAGCAAATTCTGAGGCTGCAAAACAATGAGCATATTTTTTACATAACACTTAAACTAGATGGATGCATGTTTTATGATTCCACAATACACAACTAGTTTTCCACATCCTTTATATATATATATCCTATCAAAATGCTTGATTAATTTTCTATGTTTGAGGCACTATGTTAATGGAAATATATCTGGCTCTCTCAGCTTCCAATCTATCCACAGTGCATAAGCTCCCTAAAGAAGGGAATCAAAGGTACCTAGCATTCTTTTGTAGCAATATTTCCTAATTCAAAACATGCAACTGTTTAATATTAGCAAGATTTTAAAAGGGAGTATGGAATAAGGATGTTCATTTTATCAAGCACACAATCCTTAATGCTACTCAAAAAGCATTTGAAAATAGAAGTTGGATTTTATTTTACCTAATTTAGCAAGAGCCTTTTTCATACATTAAATTACATTTCTTGCATCTAAACAAGTTTGTCCCTGTTTTGCACAGCAAGTTCCCATGATGCCCACCCACGTGGCTTTTAGAGAACCTCAGGAAAAATTGTAATGTCTTGGTTCTGCCTTTTGCACAGAGTGAGGAGAGTGTATTCATGCAGTAGAATGAGTTACCAGGCTAGAAACTACAATAAAAGAACCCCACTTCTTAATTTTTCTTAAATTTCAGCACATAGTTGGATTACAAGCAAACAAGCAAAACACACTCTAAAAGTCTCTGGCTAAATTAAATTAGTGAATGGGAGAAAAAATTTCTTGTTTGCTTGCTGGGCTGGTTTTCAGTTCGTAGTCAGCATACACAAATATGACTACCTTGCTAAAGTCTATTCTATCATGTCAATCTGTTATCTAAAAGATATAGTGGACTTGTCCAACAACTATTTAGTTCTGCAGTATTTCCAGTACTACCCATCCGTCTCCCAGAAATAGACTCAAGCACTGTAGCGACTGGAATTTGTCTAATTCCCTTTTGAAACTATCTAAATTTGGGACTATTACTATGATTTGTGAGATAAAAAAAACTACTGAATTGGAAAAGGCCACTTGGGCCACCCAAATCAGTACTCAATCCATAAACTCAAAACAATTCCTAAAAACTTGTTAAATTTGCGATGAAGTGCTTCCTTTATCAATTCTGAATTTGCCACCATCTTAGTTTCAACAGAAGAAACCAGGGATGAAAATATTTCTCTATCTAGTTTCTTCATGTTCTACAACATCCGTCCCATAGTTTTTCCCCAAATTAAAAAGAACCAAAACCAACACTTGAGGCTAATGGGTTGCTATCTTTCTCTCTTTTTGTAAGCTCTATACTATCCTTTTTAGGTGTGCATACTGTAATCCAAATATAAGTGCGCTGTGATATTTTGGCAATTCTATTTTCTTAATAATCCCAAATATAGTATTTTTTCTGGATCAATTTTTTTTCATTAAAATACCTATCAAAACTTCTTAGTCTACATGGCCATTACAAGATGCTCTTAAAAATAAATTCTTCAGAGAATCTAATAATATATTAGCTTACTGGGCTTTTGATAGATGAAGAAACTAAATGCAACCCATGTCTACTTCAAATTTGATAGATCTGAAACCTGTTCCTAAAAGCAAAATGAAAAACAGAATGGATCTGATTGAACTAGGTCTACTCTAGTCCAATCAACAACTAGATGAAATCACAGTTATATTTTAGTTACCATTTCTAAACAGATTTAACATCTCACTACTTATCTGTAACTTTTGATTATTTCCAAGTCAGTTAGAAATCATCACTATAATCTTAATTACATCCCTTCATTTAGGATACTGTTATTTATCTATTCTGTATTTTCTGTTCTTTAATCAAACTAGCTAATCATAGTTTATCCCAATCATAGTCTATTTGTTTTCAAAACTCTGCCTTTTAGAAAAGGCTAAAGACAAAACTTTCCTGAAGGTTTTAGGGACCTGATACCACATATTTTGTTTGGGTATTATATGTCTTATTTCTTTATATTTCTTGTATTTTTGTACCTTGTTATCTGCAAGAGTCTTGTGTTGCAATGACATCTAACGTAAATAGTCAAGATATCCCAGTATGAGATGAGCTATTTGTTTTTCATCATTCACAGGTGAAACAAATCCAAGAATTTGTCCAACTTCTTTGAAATATATTCATGCAAACTAGGCTTGGAATAATGGAGGATAAGAATTTCCCACTGGCATAATAGCTACCTGGTAACTGTTTTCTTCATTTCTGAATCAGCTATATGGCACCCCACTGTGGAGGAGATTCCAAACTAGGCTTCAGTAGTCAAAGAAGGGCACCAACTGTTTTATTGTTTATAACATTTGCCAAAGTTTGGCACAGACCAGGGTCTTTCTGAAACTGCCTGTTGTAAATGGATGGAAATTCTGGCAGGCCACCCATAAACCTCTTAGCAAAATTAATTTGGCACCTATCTTCAGTGAAGAAAGGTTGGACAGGGGAAGAAATGAGAAAGGCTTCTTATAGTTCAGCATCACAGGACACAAAGGAGTTAAGTCTGTGATGAAGGATCAAGCTTTTTTGTGCAGACATAGGACTACTTTACTATCAGAAAGCAGTCTTAATCACTACACAAGTAACTGAATTCTGAGGGATAGAGGTGCCTATAGATGATTTATATATATAAGGTGCTCCTACACCTTCAATTCTACGCGGGGAAAAACCCGAATGACCAAAGATCCACATACAAACACCCGCAAAAACCTCAGAAAACACACACACACACACACACACACACACACACACACACACACACACACACACATATATATATATATATATATATATATATATATATATATATTTCCTACATATATATATATATATATATATATATATATATATATATATATACACACACACACACACACACACACACACACACACACACACACACACATACTTCTGTTTAAATTTAGAAGGAAGAATTTATTTTAAGGAAAGTTTTGGTTTTTGTTGCCATCTTACACCGTGCAAATACTCTCCCTGAAAAACCTGTTTTTTATATGCAGGTTGATTTTCAACTTCAACTTATACTAAAGACAGGCCATTCCAGATCCACATGGCATGTTTAGCTTTAGAAGGGTCACAGGCATAAATTAAGAAGACACAAAGATTAGGAACAGAAAAAATTACACAAATTATAGTTCAGTTACAATGGGATTGTCAAGCACAAGCACAAGCACACATGAAGGTTCAAAATTACTGATTCATTGCTCAAACTTCTGCACAGGAATTTTCTCAGACTAACAGTTTGTACCTGGGTAAAATTAGATAAGGTTAGAAAAGTAGGGTGTGTGTGTTGTGGACTTCATTCTATTCTGACTATGAAGAGACTCTAAACCAGGGGTGTCAAACTCAATTTCATTGAGGGCCGCATCAGCATTGCAGTTGCCCTCAGGGGGCCGGGTGGGTGTGGCCTGGGTGGGCGTGGCCTACTAGGTGGGCGTGGCTAAAGTGCGTATGGCCTACTGGGTGGGCGTGGCCAGCTCTACATCGTTTGCATCAAGGGTGCCTATGGGGGCCTGGGCAGGAGTGGGGGAGATGTGAGGGTCTCTGGCAGGAGGAGGGTCTCTGGGCCAGGGCCAAGGCAGTGGGGGCCGTTCCCTCACTGTTTCCAGGATGGCTTCGTGGGCCGCATAAAACCACTTCACGGGCCGGATCCGGGCCCCGGGCCTTGTGTTTGACATGTCTGCTCTAAACTGATGTCCTGTTTGATTCCTCCTCCTGGCTCTGCCAGTCTATCTCTTACAGGAATGAAAGTAAAAAATTGGAGTACGTGTCATGTTAAAATTACAAGATAGACAAAATATGGGGCACCAGGTTTTTCGCCCCAAAACTAGTACTAGTTTACAGTAATAGAAATTCCTGTATTACTGATTCTTAGAAAGTCAAAACAATTGGACGACCACATCACCACTACTTTAAAATATTTCTCTAGAGATTCTGTTCAGCAACCCAGATTTCCATTACCTCTCTTTAGAGCTTAATGATCAGTCACCTAGAAATCTTCATCATAAAATGAGATAACCTCTGAAATTTCATACTGGCCACTCTTTTGCTCTTCCAGAAAGATCTTAAGGCCTCCCATTCCTATTCCTACTGCAAATCAGTAAGATTGGTAAGCTACCTACTTGTTATACCCTTATATTAATGCATAGTCAAGAATTGTGAACTGCATTTTTTTCGGTAAATTATAAGAGACAGCACTATTCAAGTCAGGGAAGTTTCCTACTTGCAAGTGATTTGAATCAGAATACTGAACAACCGCAATTATCTAATGCTAAATATTGCAGCCTGTTACACAGCTATAACCAGTCTTGTATTTAAGCATCAGCCTGAAAACCTACAAGTGAAGACCTATAAACTAGCAATTTCTTGAATTTATTCACATGACTAATTTAAAACAAAATGTCAAGATGTTTTACTTCAGAATCTTCCCTTTCTTCAAAAGTCATTATGGTACATATATAAAAATATCCCTCTCTTAAATTATATTTCCTAGCTTCCAGTGTTTGTCTAACTTTAACATTTAGCATCATCAGCCAACCGATGTTATTCTAAGCAAGACGAATAATAAATGTTAATAACAAAACAATATCTCTAGCAGCTGCTGTTAGGAATAGTTTTAAAAGATTATGAAATAAAGCTTTCAATTTGATACAAAATAAGCTTTTTAAAAAATAACCTGATATGAGGTTAGTAAAGAAAACCTATTATAGTTATAGTATAGTTTGTTTAACCTTAGTTTACAGAACAAATGATAATTCTAAATTCCTATATAATATTAAGTCCTAATAGCTGGTTGGTGAACCAAAGTCAAATGAATCACATTATGATTTAATACAATGAACTTTAAAAAGTTCTAGTCACAAATTACTGTCTATATAATGTGTTGAAACTCTGCAGAATCCAATCTGCCCTAAATATGCCTTAAAATATATTTTTCTTAAAAATAACACACAATTTATTATGTTTTTCTATGGTATTTGTCTCTGAGAAATCAAGGTTCTTGAATAATATTGAAAATTTAATTTAAACATTTCTATTATCTAATTATTTTATTAAGAGTACTAAAGGGTACTAAAATAAATATCTTTGTGAAGGGAATTTAAATTCTGCTGAGTTCCAAACCAACCCAGTGTACATGTATGAATGCATTCAGACACCTCACCTATTTATACAATTTGCATCATAACATCATTTTGAGTAGGTAACTAAGTTTAGACCTCACTTATCTCAAGTCTAAATATCAGGCATTATCAAAGCAGCACAGGTGAGACAAATACTATTACACTAAGCAGCAACAAGCAGCATAAATATATATAAATGCCTCAAGCAAGTATTAATATGTTTTATGTTATTTAACTCTAACATTTTTTTGTAAATCACCACAGAATGTGATTGCATGGGAAACCAAACATTAAATAAGCAAACAAAATATGGCCTTGAAAGACACTTGAGAGAAAAAAGAATTAAAATTACATATTCATTTAATACAGCAGTCTTAACAGCATGTTTAATTGATTTGTTAAAACAGCTCGCTAAGACTTTGCTAGTTAACATTTTGACACTTAGAAAAGGGTAAACGTGATGAAAATAATACTACCCAGCATCCTGAGCCATATAGTAGGTTATTTTAAATAGAGTTAATGGATATGTATTTCAAGATTTCACATTAAGAAATGATACACCACAGATACAACAGGCCTTATATTCTGCTTTTAGATCAGCACAGATCAGCAACTACCAAGAAGTTGGGAGGAAATCACACTGAAGCCACAAAACCCTGAATGTGTTTTGTGAAAAATGCCTTTCTTTCCATTATGAATTGCTTGCCAGTACATTTCATTGTGTGAACCAAATTTTTTCCACTATGAAAAAAAGATAGAAACAAAGCCAGGCACAAAGAAAAGAGGAACCAGTTTGATGCACTGGCTAAGTGCTAGGCTAGCAGGTGGGAGGCTGTAAGATGCAGGCCTCCCTTAGGCACGAAAGCCGGCTAGGTGACTCTGGGCCAGTCTCATTTCTCTAAGCCCAAACCATATCACAGAATTATTGCTGGAGACAAAATTGGAGGTGGGAACTCTAGCTATATCGTTGAGATAATCCAAATAAAGGTGGGATAAAAATACAATAATAAATATATTTATTTATTTATTTATTTTATTGCATTTATATACCGCCCTTTCCCTGAGGACTCAGGGCGGTTTACAGGGAGTTAAAAATCAACCATACAAAAGTTAAAAACCAATTTAAAAAAGATTAAACCAACCCTGTACTATTAAAAACCCCAATTAAAATAAATTTCTCCTCAGCCTGGGCCCGAGAGCTCAAAGAGCCAGGTCTTCAGGCCCCGGCAGAATGATCGGAGGTCGGGAGCAGTCCTCAGCTCCACCGGCAGCTGGTTCCAGAGGGCAGGCGCTCCCACTGAGAAGGCCCTATCCCTGGGTGTCACCCGCTGGCAATCTCTTACCGGCAGGACCCTGAGCAGACCCTCCCTGTGGGAGCGCACTGGGCGAAGGGCATTTGATGCCAGCAGCAGGTGTTCCCTCAAATACCCCGGACCCAGGCCATGTAGGGCTTTATAGGTGATAACCAGCACCTTGAATTTCACCAGGAGGGCAACCGGAAGCCAATGCAGCTCGCGGAGTAGAGGTGTTACATGGGAGTATCGGGAGACCCCCATTACAACTCGCGCAGCCGCATTCTGCACCAGTTGAAGCCTCCGAGTGGTCTTCAAGGGCAGCCCCATGTAGAGAGTGTTACATATAGAACATTCCACCTCATCTTACTATAAATATCTACTTTTAATACAATTTTGTGGTCAGAGGATTTGAGGCTTAGATTTAAATGATGTGCTGAACGTAAGATTTTAAAAAGTGAGTGAGCCAGGACAACAAGAATCAGCTAGAGCAAAATTTAATTTACATGTAATAAAAATAAATGTAATTAAATACACAATATGTTTCTCACATAACTTCCCCTTTTCTATCACATTAAAAACCCTTGGAATGTCTTTAGGGGATGCAAGTTCTGCAGTTCAACTTGACATAAATTCCTTTTCTATATTCAAAAAATTAATGCATCAGACAAAATGCTTCAAATGCTTTGTCTTCTCCACATGGTTTCTATCTCCATGATATTCTTTACTGTAGTGGTGTGCTCAACCGTTCACAATTCTTCCTATATCATGGTACTACAGATAAAGGCATCATGAGACAGGCAGTTTTCATTCTGTAATGCTCCGTAACATTTCAGTGTCACTTCAGCTAAAGCAATGTTTTCACTGTCCTGCCAAAACAACCAGATCCGTGGTGGCGAACCTGTGGCATGCATGCCACAGGTGGCACGCAGAGCCCTCTCTGTGGGCACACATGCTGTCGCCCCAGTCCTTCAGCTGGGTTTTATAAAACCTTTTCATTTTAAGGCTCCTCCACCCTGTGCAAAAAAACCCCACAAGTTCAATCAATCAATTTCAACTTCTTGCGGGGGAAAAAAAAAGATCTCACAAAGTTGGAATTGATTGATTGAACTTTTTAGCCCCATCCAGTCTGCCGTTACCACCACAGCCACTCCCACCCAATGGGCCATGCCCACCCAATTGGCCACACCCACTCAATTGGCCACAACCACCCAACGGGCCATGCACCGACGATACATAAATGGGTTTTGGGTTGCAGTTTGGCACTCGGTCTCTAAAAGGTTTGCCATCATTGAACTAGATCATTTTTTATTAGTTTCTATAAATTCAGATTGCAACACTTTGTGAATTTACATTTTCCTGCCCTTATTTGCCAAAATGTTATTACATATATTGAATTAATGTATATTAATGTATTAGTGTATTCCCCTAAATCAGTGGCCCCCAACCTTTGGGGCACTAATGACTGGTTCCGTGGAGAGATTTTTCTGTGGACTGGAGGGGGCGTGATTTCATGTGCTGCCTGTATCCTGCAGATGGGATTTTGCTTGTTTGCGCAGACCGGTTCCTGGCATGCCATAGCTCAGTGCCGGTCCACAGCCCGGTGCCGGAGTTGGAGAGCCCTGCCCTAATCACTATGGAAAACAATGCAACTTCATTTGTTAAAAAGCTAGTTTCCTGACTGTATTTAGAAGTTCATCCTGGCTGGATCTTATTCCCCTGTATTTACTATGCTTGCTGATTGTAACAAAAAGTATAAAAAATAAAAATTATTAATTTTTATATTTAAATTTAAAGAATATCAAGCCAGCTGAGTATTGTAATTAAGTTATTAAAAACACTTATGTTAAAACTATCTCTTTTAAAAAAGGAAGCACCACGAATGTATCTAATTTTTTCTCTTCAACTAAAGTTCAGGAAAGAAAACCTAGGATATACAAGATAATGTTACCCTTCAAAGCTGATTAAAAACCTAATTTATCTTCTGATTGTTGAATGAACTGGTCGGGTTCTAGGGCTACCATCATGGGGTATCCCTGTTAGAAGAGATGGGTTTATCCCATCCAAATAGCACACAATAGACTTACAAGCACCCTTCCCTGCTTCACTATTGCATGTTGAACACTTCAATTACAGAAGTATCACATGAGGGTAAAGGCTGAAAAAATAAAAGCCAACTTCAGTCTTTTTTTATTAAAAAAATTAATAAAACTAACACCTTTGGACTAGAGTAGATGTGCAAGATCCTCTACCAGAATTATCACTTCAAAAATACTAATCAGTTCATTAGTTATCCGTGATAGCATATCAAAAGAGAACCGCAAAAGAGCAAGTCTTTGTAAAATTACAAAAAGCTCCACTCTTTTCCCAAACTCTGCATCATAGAACTAGATCTATTAAATGCTACTAGAAAAAGGTATAGCCTACAAATAGTCTCTGTAAAATTTGCAAACATTTGGAATCTAGTCTGAAAATCATTCCTTAAAGAGAATATATACAGAAAGAGAATATGGAATAAAAAATATAATACAGTAAAATTTACAAATCTTTTTTTCTGAAGAACGATAAAAAAATAGACTAAGATTCATTTCATTTTCTTTATGTACTAAGTTATTATTTTGGAAACTGGTACCTTTTTGTTTATATGGAACAGTCTGTCTGTTCCGGTTTTCTGGATATGCACACAAATCCAAATTGTAGGAGTTCCCAAAATAGCCCAGTTGGTTAACATCAGTGGCATGAAAATCTTGAGGGCTTCAATTGTGTTAAAGAGATTATAACATAGCATGAAAAATGATTGCTGACAGTGGCGTAGCGTGAGTTGTCAGCACCCGGGGCAAGGCAACCGGAAGCGGAAATAGAGGGGCAGGCGGGCGGTGACGTCACGGCACCACCAAAAAGACGCGCCCCGCAGCGGCGTAGACTTTCCAAGAAGAGTCGCGTGCATGCGGGATGCTTCCGGGTCCCTCTTGAGGGTGGCTGGGCGGGGCTCCGACCTGCAAGAGCCGCTGCATTCAAGCTCGCACATGAGCCCTGCTAAATAAAGCCACGCATGCGCACGAAGCTAGGCCAGCCGGCTGGCGGGTCCATCTTCGCTCGGCCAAGCCTGCCGGGGCGCCTGCGGGGAGAGTTGGCCGCTTCTATTTATTTTATTCAGTTTATGTGGCCGCCCATCTCACCTGCCGGACTCATTTCGCTTTGCAAGAAAGAGCAGCTCAAGAGCGGAGCCAAGCCAACTCTGTGCAGCCCTTGGGGCTCCCTGAGCAGCTCAGTGCGAGCGCGCCCCCCCAGATGTTGCGCCCGGTGCGGCCGTCCCCCCCTGCACCCCCCACGCTACGCCACTGATTGCTGAAATGATGGAAGGAGGCAACACTATGAGAATTGAATACATTTATGGATTACTTTGTCCTTTGCTTTTTAGACCATTTGATAAAGCTAAAGCCAAAGCCAAAAGTGAGACTACCTATACACCAAATGGTTTTGGAGGAAAAAAAACAGACTTGCTAACATACTGATTAGAACTCATTTTAGCTCAAAAGAACATACCATGCCAGATCTAGAAGCTGTAGAATAATGTTTCTTTAAAAGGATCCAAAGTAAGATACTTAAAAGTTTGGATACAAACTCTGAAAAACAGTGCTCTTGATGATACAGGTAGTCCTCGACTTACAACAGTTCATTTAGTGACCATTCGAAGTTACAATAGCACTGAAAAAGTGAGTTATGACCGTTTTTCACACTTATGACTATTGAAATAGCCCTATGGTTACTTGATCAAAATTCAGATGCTTGGCAACTGACTCATATTTATGATGTTGCAGTGTCCTGGGTCATGTGATCATCTTTTGCGACCTTCTGACAAGCACGGTCAATGGGGAAGCCAGGTTGATTTAACAACCGTGTTACTAACTTTACACCTGCAGTGATTCACTTAATAAATGTGGCAAGAAAGATCGTAAAATGGGGCAAAACTCACTTAACAAATGTTTCACTTAGTAACAGAAATTTTGAGTTCAATTGTGGTTGTAAATGAAGGACTCCTTGTAAATGAGTCCAAACAGCTGTATCTTTAGCTCTTCGTTTGTTAATTAGAGCCTTGGTGGAGCAGTGGGCTAATGCCTCCTTAAGTAACACCAGCTGCCTGCAATTAGTGCAGGTTCGCATCCCACCAGGCTCAAGGTTGACTCAGCCTTCCATCCTTCCGAGGTAGGTAAAATGAGGACCCAGATTGTTGGGGGCAATTAAGCTGACTTTGTAATAATGCCGCTTGGGGGGTGTATGAAAGCCCTAATAAGCAGGCATATACATAGAATGAAGGCTACTGCTAAGCTTGTAAGCCGCCCTGAGTCTTCGGAGAAGGACGGGATATAAATGGAATTAAAATAAAAAAAAATAAATAAAATTACATGTCTATTCAAGCAGGATGTCTTAATTTTCCTAAAATCACTGTGCTGTGCTGGAAAGCCTTCTCTGCAGCTATGAACTGTATAAAAATACTTTAACATGTTTTTTTAAACTTCCTATAGGCTCCGATGGAAACTTTTTTTTATATAAGCCTCTTAGCGACACATAGGATTTTTTTTAGTCTGGGGAGAAAAGGGATAAATCTTCTGTGTACTTCCTGATAATGTTAACTGTACATTTCAGTTAAGAATCTCATCTCTTTCTCTCTCACTCACTCACCCATAATGCCTTCTATTTTGAAAATGCTATTATAGAAATGGCTACTTTATAATGTTATAGAAAAGTAAAAAGCTGAGGTTCAATGTTAATGCTTCCTTCTACTCCTGCAACAGAGGAAGTCAGAAGTCAGTGCCTTTTTTTCCCCCTTCTCCCCCTCACTTTTCCCTTTTTCTCTCACCCTTCACTCTCAAAAGCCCCCCCATTCACTCACACTTTGCTCACAAAAGTCTCCAGTCGCTCTCACTCACTCCTCCGTCTCTTTCAAAGGCAACTGTTCAGTCTCTCCCCCACTCACTCCGTCTCTTTCAAAGGCCTCTTGCTCGCTCGCTCACTTACTGCCCCATTGCTTCTAAACGCTTCCAAATGCTTCCAAATGCCATTTGCTCATTCACTCACTCACTACCCCGTTGCTTCTAAATGCTTCCAAACACCACTTGCTCGCTCACTTACTGTGTTTGGAAGCGACGGGGCAGTAAGTGAACGAGTGCCGGGGCCAGAGACCATCAGCTGTTTGGCGCTGGAGATGCCGGGTGGCCCAATGCAGCGCTCCGTGGCTGGGGCATCTTCAATTGGTGTCAGGGACGGTGCCGGAGGCCGTCAGCTGTTCAGTGCCGGAGACCGCTGCCATGAGGAACACAGCTCTGGGTCAGGGTTCGGAGCAACTCCGGGTGGGGGCTCAGCATGGGCTGCGGCGTGGCAACTGCAGGGAGGGGAATCCCCACGGCGGCTGTGGGGAAAAGAATCCCCACGGCATGTGTCTCCAAGCCGCAGGGGCGGGGGTGCAAAGGATAAGTGGCAACGCCGTAGCAAGAGGGGGTTCTTACAGACACCGGCATCGCTCCCAGTGACAGCACCTCTGAGTTCCGGCACCTTTTTTTTTTTTTAGAAAAAAAGCCCTGGTTATAATGTTCAAAAAGAGTTATTATTTCTTTAGCCTTTTTGCCTAACCTTTATTCATAATAAAAGAGTGCAGAAAAGCAGGAGTTGTGCTATGACCTTGATACAGAAAAGGGTTTTTTTTAGCTTCTATTTGTATTTTTTAAAGATTCCTGTGGACATTTCAGTCATTTTATAGGACTCTCAGACTAACTCCCCTCCTCATTCTCATAGGCTCAAGGTCTCAATATCCACATCTACATCGTATGTGGTTGACTTTGGAATGTAACACCCATAAATAACAAGTTCTACTTGTACTGGCTGAAAAAGGAACAGAAATGAATAAAGGAAGAGTGGAAAAGAGAGATACAATAGCATAAAACAGAAAGAAAAGGTGTGCGAAGAAAAATAAATACAAATAGAGGACTGTGAAAGTGTACAGTCTCACTCAATTTCAACTCTTTTCTAAGTTTTCCACCCTTCTCTAGCATGTGATGTGGGAACCAACATTTCTCAGGAATGTGACCTCAAAAGGGAAACTAACATAGATTGTAACTAAACACTCCACTCTTGTCCTCCTAATCTGCCCAATGAGGCAGTACAGTATTGTTTGACTCGTTTTGAAAAGCTAAGCATAGTTGGACATAAAATAATGAAAATCAAAAAGAAAATCAAGAAAACCTGGAAGAATGTGTTGGTTAACTATTTCCATATTACAGGTAACTTTCAACCTACAATCACAACTGGGACCAGAATTTCTATTGCTAAGGCAGTTGTTAAGTGAGTAGCACCCGATTTAAGATCTTTCACTGCAAATCACTCAAGTTGTTAATTGAATCATATGGTTGTTACACAAAACCAGTTTCCCCCACTGGTTGGAAATTGACTGGGAATATCACAAATGGTAATCGGATGACCTGGGAAGCTGAAACCATTATAAATACATGCCAGTTGCCAAGGACCAGAATTTTGATCATGTGACAGTAGGGAGGCAAAAGTAACTTACTTTTTTTCAGTGCCACTGTAAGTTTGAACAGTTGCTAAATGAATGTTTGCGAGTCAAAGACTACCTATATTTCTAAGAAGATAATATGAAGAAGTCCAAGAAGTCACCAGACACGAATTTGACTGAAGGAGATCATCTTTGATCTCAGTCTATAATTAGCCTTTGAAACTATGAAACTTTCTCACTTCTATGATGCAAGTGCCACCAAATTTAATTAAGAAACAGTAATGTGTAATTTTATATTGGCATATCAGCCAGTCCAGTCAAAAGTCATAGTGATTTTGGCATTAGGGTATTTACAATGTAACTCAGAGGTCCCCAACCCCCAATCCATGGACTGGCACCGGGCCGCACATGCCAGCAACCGGCCCGCACAGACAAGCAAAGCCCCATCCGTAGGATGCAGGCAGCACACAAAATCATGCCCCCTCCAGTCTGCGAAAAAACCTCTCTCCATGGAACCAGTCCCTGGTGCCCAAAAGGTTGGGGACCTCTGATGTAACTGACAGTAACCAAGTTCATTTTAGAATATTGTATTCTACTAAACAAATTTTTTAAAAAGGTAATCTATCTAATTCTGGGGACGGGGGTGGGGAGGAACTGTATTTTTAAAATATAGTTTTATTTTTTTAAAAAACTCACAGAATCAATCTGTGACAGAAGGAATCAGTTGCTAACTTTAGTACTTTAAACTTGACTGGAACAATTATAACATTAAATTACTAAGATCCACTCAGAGAAGGGGAATTTCTTTTTCTTTTATGTATTTTAATTATATATTAAGTTTCCAAACAAGGAAACTGGAGAAACTCAGTTCTAGATTTGTCTACAATCCATAGGGATTTATCAAATCTAGGAATTGTAAAAGCACATATGTATAATTTTAGAAGTAGTTAAGCGTACAAGCTAAAAGTTATACAACAAATAAATGTATAGTGTTCCTTTTCAATGAAGAATAAGAAACACTTCCAAGACATAATATTAAAATTCTTAATTTGCATCCTATTAAATCACAAGGAAATACTGTGCTTTATTATATTGTGTGATATCAAATAAATATCACTAATCATTGTTTCATGAATACAGAAAACAGGGATTATCAACAATGAAAAACTCTGATCTCCAAGCCAGTCTAGTCATTAGCATTTGAGAAAAATACTGCATGAATTTTCTAAGAGAAATCAATGGGACAACAGCTCTTTCTTCTGCTGATTAAATTAAGGTGGCTGTCTCATATATACCCCTTATGAAAGATAAAACCTCAAATATAATTTATCATTTCCTATCAAAGACATGCATTTAAATTATCGTATGTATATGCCAATAGTAATAGCAATAGTACTTAGACTTACATACCACTCCATAGTGCTTTGCACACTCTCTGACCATATTACAACATCAGCCTATTGCCCTCAACAATTTGGGTCATTTTACTGATCTCGGAAGGATGGAAAGTTGAATCAAACTTGAGCTCCGTCACAATCGAATGCCAGACTGTGGGCAAAATTAACCTGCTATACTGTGTTCTAACCATTGCACCATCAGGGTTTTTCCCCCTAAAAAACTATATTTGAAAAAAACAATACAATCCTTCCCCCCCCCCCCAAGAAATAGATGTGTTCCTGTGTTTATTGAGGCTATTTGGCCATTTAAGATTCCAAAAGCATAATTCACTGCCTTCTTTAGTAGTGGGCAATCTACATTTTCACAAGTTATCCAGAACACATCAAACCTGTGCTACTGAAATGATCAAACTATCACTCTTATGGAATGAGAGGTAACTGTGACAGAAGTGCTTATCCATCTGAGAAATAGATAACAGAAACAAATACATGAATTCTTAAATTCAGGGATGTGCAAATTGGATCTCATTGAAATGTATTTATTCAGTTTCAGTTTCTGGTATATATTAAATAACATGGGGAGACAGCCAAGTATTGTGATACCTTCACAATGTAATCAAGGGCTCAAAACATCCTCTCCCATGTACACCAACTGGACTGACCTGATCAGGAAGATGCAAAATCATTGTTAAGGTGTTCCCCATTTCCAACAGGGACTGCAGGGGTTAAAGATAAAGAATACTATCATTAATCATTTTAAATACTACTCAAAGGTCTAATGCAACCAGAGGGGAGCATTCTCTCCATCCAAGTCCCTGTATAAATTATTCACCAGAGAAACTAACACTATTTCTCTCCCACACCCAAGCCTGAATCATGATTAGAAGAGATTCAAAAATCTTCCCTAAAAAGGAGGATTGCAGGCAGAGTAGATGTTGTCCAATACAACTGGTGAAAAAATGGTTTCCTCAAGAGGGGGTACATTTCTGTCTTCTTCACATATGTATTAATTACCTTCAAAATCCAGCCCAGAGATGGCAGAATTCATTAAGCAGAGAACTCTATCCACTTCCTATCTAAATTCCAGATGGACTCACATCTATTTGTTTTTTCAAATAGGATTTACAATTGATTCTGATTAAATCAACTTCAGATCTTTATATGAAATGTGTGCTTAGCTCTTCAGTCTTGGTTTCAATGCATGCAATTTTAACTTTGATTAACCTTGTATTTATAATACAATGTATTTTCTGACTCTCATCTTTCAAAACTACACAGCATATTCAGTACATATTTCCAACATGGGAAAATAATTCATTGCCACTCAAAGACCCTTGTTGAGATAAGTAGCTACACAAATTGAGTAAATAAATTTATCTATTAAATTTGAGATCAGTGAGAATTTTATTTTTCCTGTTCTTAATAAGCAAAATTACAACAATGTTGATGCAGTGGTTAGAATGCAGTATTGTAGGCTAACCCTGCCCACAGCCAGGAGTTCAATCCTGACAGCTCAAGGTTGGCTCAGTCTTCTATCATTCCAAGATTGGTAAAAATGAGGACCCAGTTTGTTGGGGGCAATATGCTGACATTTGTAAATCATTCAGACAGTACTGTAAAGCATTATGGGGCTGTATATAAACCTAAATACTAGTGCTATACTACATAAATGGGATGAAAAAGTAATCATGAGAAAGTAAAACATCAACAGAAAACCACCACTCCATAGATACTGAGATATTTCTCACTTTGTAATTCTGAGCACTCATCCAGACCCGGAGGCGGTCCGGGTCTGGGTGGGGAGGAACAGGCTTCGACTCAACCCTGACAAGACTGAGTGGCTGTTCGTGCCGGCATCCTGGGAAATTCCGATTATCCCATCATTGGCCATGGGGGGTGAGCTATTACCCCCCATAGATAGGGCCCGCAACTTGGGGGTCCTTCTAGATTCACAGCTCTCTTTGGAAGAGCATATTGGAGCTGTGACTAGGGGGGCCTTTGCCCAGGTTCGCCTGGTGCGCCAGTTGCGGCCCTATCTAGACCGGGATGCCTTGCGCACAGTCACTCATGCGCTCGTGACCTCTCGTCTAGACTACTGTAATGCTCTCTACATGGGGCTGCCCTTGAGGTCCACCCGGAGACTCCAGCTGGTGCAGAATGCAGCCGCGCGAGTTGTCTTGGGAGTTTCCCGATACTCCCATGTTACACCTTTGCTCCGCGAGCTGCATTGGCTACCGGTTGCTCTCTGGGTGAGGTTCAAGGTGTTAGTGATGACTTACAAAGCCCTTCATGGCATGGGTCCGGATTACCTACGGCAACACCTGCGGCCGGCGTCAACTTCCCTCCATCCAGTGCGCTCCCACAGAGAGGGCCTCCTCAGGGTGCCACCGATCAAAGAATGCCGATTGGTGACCCCCAGGGGGAGAGCGTTCTCTGTGGGCGCGCCAGACCTTTGGAACAGCTTACCGGTTGAGCTCCGGATGGCCCCCGACCTTCGCTCCTTCCGGCGCGATCTCAAAACTTTCTTTTTCGAACAAGCTGGCCTTGTCTGATGGGATGGGGTTGGGTTTTTATAAATAGTTTTAATTGTAATATGTATTAATTTTAAGGGCATAATGTTTAATGACTTTTTAATTTTTGTATAATATTTTTATTGTGTATCGCCCTGTTCACCGCCCTGAGTCCTTCGGGAGAAGGGCGGTATAGAAATCAAATTATTAAATTATTAAATTAAATTAAATCTATGTTTTAGTTAGTTCTTATCAAAATCAAAGAAATATTTTTTGGACGTACAGGTCTCTAGATTCTTTATAGCAAAGATGGCTTATTAGTAAACAATTATTCTTTGTCCCAAAACTTCCTGAAATCATAATGTTTGTACTTATGAAATATATTTAATTTTAATATTTTCCTGCAATAGGACATTGATAGAATTAGGAAGTACAGTCATAAATTTTAGTTCAAAGATTGTCAGAGCCTCTTCAATACAAAACTCTTCAGTTAGAAATAAACAGTGATGTATAAAATGCACATTTCTAAATATTCTAAGAAAAAAGATGTTTTGTTATTGTTGTTCAGATACTACAGCTGCCAAGTTCAGTTCTACTTTATGCCAGCAATACCCCTCTGGGTGTGGGTGAGGCATGAAATCTGTATCATTTGGCATATCAGAGCATAAACTTTTTCAGTGCATGGCTATAATTCTGACACTCTTTATACAAAGTAGCACGCAAAACTATAAATAAACACAATATGCACAAATAAACTAGCCATTCCAATATCTGCATTGAAATGCAAATTAGTGTGTGTGTGTGTGTGTGTGTGTACACATACACACACATACACACACACACAAAAAAAAATAGGTATTTTTGAAGTCAAAGGAATTAATTCCATTAAAAATACTTAGGATATTATTACATTCCAATCATGTTAATAGAACTAAGAACACCATTTTTTCTGCAAAAATCTGAAACTATAATGCATTGCCATCTACAATGCAAAAAATGGATAAAATATATACAAATATGCATCTGATTGTGAACATAGACATGCATTTATGCTGTAAATTCTTATGTGAAAATTATTTAGTTTTATCTTCAGCCCTTAAAGTACTTATTCAAACTCAAGTAACCACAATTAACTAACTTTTCACTGATCACTTTCGCTACCATTCAGAAAGAATAGTATTTTCTTAACTATTCTCATCAAGGTCCTCCAATCTATTTGGGGAAGGGAGCCCTTGTCAGTTACATATTCATTGAATACAATATAATTGTTTTATTTTGTTCCTAAATTATAACCCATACTAAATAGCAGGAATCAACATTATGACTTTCTAAAACAGCAACCACTGTTCTGTTGAAGTGTCAAGCTTTGGAGAAAACATGTATGAAAATAGATCTGTTTACAGAATTAGTTGAACACAGAACTTCCTGTTTTAATTCAGCTCCACCTTAAAAACTACATATCTTCTACTGACATTTTTTCACCAGCTGCAAAGAAAATGTTCTTCAAATCTGCACTAGGATAATCAAATTGTCCAAAAACAAAATAATAAAGTATTAATATTTGTAATTTTCAAATAGTATGTGAACATTTACTATTTGGGTGAAAAATCCATGGCAATAGGATACAATTGGAAATGCCAAGCTGTTCTAGTAGAACAGGGATGTCAAACTCAATTTCATTGAGGGCCACATCAGCATTGCGGTTGCCCTCAAGGGGCCGGGTGGATATGGCCAGGGTGGGCGTGGTCTACTGGGTGGGCGTGGCCAGACTGTGTATGGCCTACTGGGTGGGCATGGCCAGTTCTACATTGTTCGCATCAAGGGTACCTATGGGGGCCTGGGCAGGAGTGGGACATATCTGAGGGTCTCTAGCAGAAGGAGGGTCTCTGGGCCAGGGCCAGGGCCAAGGCAGTGGGGGCCGTTCCCTCACTGTTTCCAGGATGGCTTTGTGGGCCACATGAAACAACTTCGCGGGCCGGATCCGGCCCCCGGGCCTTGTGTTTGACATGTCTGTAGTAGAACTATAGTCATATGAGTTTCAGTACAGCATTTGATACTGCTTTTGCAAAGATTTAAAATAATAATAATAATAATAATAAATAATAATAATAATAATAATAATAATAATAATAATAATAATAATAATTTGAAAGGGACCTTGGAGGTCATCTAGTCCAACCCCCTGCTCAGGCAACCAGCAATTTCCTGTATCTCAAAAGGAAGATTCCAAAAGAGAGGCCACATTCAACATTTGCGGCAGAAACACCAAACATCTCATTACACCTTAACGCATGCATTCTCTCAAAGTTTATTTATTTTTATTTATGTATATCCTGCCTTTATCATTTTTATAAAGAACTCAAGGGGCAAACATATGCAACCTTTCTCCTCCAATTTTACTCACAGTCACCACCCTGTGAGGTAAGATGGACTGAAAATGACTGGCTCAAGGTCACCCCAGCTGGCTTTCATGGATAAGATAGGACTTGAACTCACAATCTCCAGCTTTCTAGTCTGGTGCTTTAATCACTAGACCAAACTGGCTCTCCGACTGGTTTATACAAGTATTGTAACTGTTTTTACACTACTTTATTTCAGTGGAATTTGCACTGGTGAACTTCTCACTGGAATGTTTTTTGGTATATAAGTATCAGGGTTCAACATATCAAGATAGTTCACCAATTTGAAAAATAGCACTTCAGTGGTTTGGGTTAACCAAAAGACCAAGGAAGCTGAAAATCCATTTCCCATGCCATTTAAACAGTTTCATCAAGTAACATGGAATAATTAAAAGCATCATGTTGTGTACTGAATTTTGAATATACTGAATTCTGACATTCTAACTGCTGCAACTGTTAAGCTCAACTGCAAACACTAAGGTGACAAGTGAATGCTATGAAAACTTTCAGTTCTTGACAGAACATTTTTATGTTCTGAAATCTTAAAGTGCTGTAAACATATAACTAGTTTTGTAGACATGAATTATTCATTTTATGTTTTTAAAAACCCAGATATAAATGTATATTTTATTCATAACATTTAGTTTTAATTGACAGTTTTGTTCCGATTTTAAGCATCTCAAGATATCTGGACTATTTCCAGTCTTTCTACAAATAACAAATATTGGCACAAAAAATATCTCCTGGATTATTAGTATAGAAAGTCAATTATTCTGAAACTTTTAAAATTAGGGAGAATATAATCTTGCCATTTGGAACTTCAATGTGATCTATATGAAGCAATCTACAAATCTATGTTTAGATAATTCAACTCCTTTAAAATCTACACAAACAAGATTTCACCATCCCAAGGATTTTTTGATTGCACACATGATGGACTGACACAGGGGTTCAGGAAGGAAATGATGTACATGGAGAAGAATTATACTTCCCACATCATATTAAAATAGAAGACTGGCATGAAGTACAGACAATGTGACTGCTCTCCTGTCTTGTGACATACTGCAAATAGTATACTGCATTTCCCTTTTTGGAGATGATGTTGGCATTTCAAAATAGGAAATCCTAGAGCTAGTAAGCGGTATTAATGATCAGATAAGCTTATTTTTCATATTCAAAACCCAGTTGCTCCTATCACCCCGAAAAAGAGCATTCCAAACTGAATGTGTTAAAATATTACCAGCTTGACAAATCAGTAATAATTCTAGTTTCCAGTAAGTTAAAGTGAGCAAATTTGGTAGTTAAAGCACCAAACAGGAAACTTTGAAACTGTGAGGTTTAGACCAGCCTTAGGCACAAAGCCAGCTGGTTCACTTTGGGCCAGTTTTCTTCTCTCAGCCCTCAGAAGAAGGCAATGGCAAAGCACCTTTGAAATCTTGCCAAGAAAACTGCAGGGATTTTCCAGTTTCTAGCAGTTAATATAGACTTGAAGGCATTAAACAATAACAACTTAAAGTGCTAAATATAAATTTCTGAACAGGTTCCCACTGAATTTTTGCCTTCCAATTTTGCTGCTCCAAGGATTTTTTTTTTGAAAAAAGAAAACACCTTCATGCATGCCTAAATTATTTGGTAAAATAACTAGCTTTCAGGAGACCTAAGGCATCTTTGCTTTTATGAACTGCTATTTTTTTTATTTCCATGCTTTGGGGAGAGCAAATTAAGAGGCTGTACAAACCCATCAAATGAGTTTCGAATTCAAGGCTATGGACCTTTTATGTTACCGTAGAATCATGGCTGAACTAGCCAGGTGATGTTACATCAAATACGTTTTCTAGGAGAAAAATGACCATTCACTACAAATGCAAGCAGTTGCTCAGATTCCCCAAGCCAGAAATTACTACAATCTGAATCATTTATAATTCATTCTATAGAGAACTCCACACAAAGAATGAGCCTGTGCACAACCCCATACTGGACGATATCTGTGATAATGGCAGCAGAACATCCCTGGTTTACACAGAATTCAGTTTCATATTGCTTTCAGCCACTGCAATATTCAAAAAACGGCTTGCTACAAAGTTTACAGCTGGCAGGAAATTATTGGTTCTTTCAAGGAGAGAGCTATTCATTCTAAGGCAAGACAAAAGCAACTGAAGTTAAGAAATGTCTTTTGACCCAAATGGGGATCCTTAGCAAACGTGCTATTGCAAAAGAGCTAAAGCTGTGCTAAAACTGAAACAGGATGGCAGCAAAGTGCCAGCAACCTTCCCCCAACCACAAAAGTTTAAAACAGAGAAGTCGAGAGTCCCGTTTCTTTTCCTTACATGTTACATGGGAGATGTGGGGAAATTCTGTATTTTACTTCCTCATTAATGAAACCAACCAGAAGCAGAAATTCAAGGGAAGGGGATGAGAGGAAGTGGAGTCTTTCTGGCAGTAATTCAAATATTTGGCATTAAAGAACTCAGCATGCCGATGATTTCAATATAACAAGTTTGAATCCACCAGCATATCAAAGCAAGTTGTCACTCGTGGCTGGTGGAGACACAAATAAAAGCAGAACATCTTTAGCTAGAAAGGAGATGACAATATCACTACAGAAATAAGAAATAAATTCCTGTTATTGATATCCTTATGTTCAGACCACCATTAGATATAAGAGAAGGAGTAGCAACCGTGCTGATGTCAGCCACACTGTATTGATACAGAAACTAGCCTGAAAATGTTTGGCACCCACAGTGTGGACACCAAAGAAGGAGCAGCTTTTGTCCCTGGGTTTCTCTGTCCCAGAGAGAAAGATTATACCACAGCTCTAGTCCTAGAGCAGGGGTCGGCAACCTCGGCTCTTTTATGACTCGTGGACTTCAACTCCCAGAATTCCTGAGCCAGCATAGCTGGCTCAGGAATTCTGGGAGTTGAAGTCCACGAGTCATAAAAGAGCCGAGGTTGCCGACCCCTGTCCTAGAGGGAAGGGACCACCCTCCAACCATGCACAGAGGCCTTTTAGCTGTGTGGGCAGCAGGACCGTCTCCGGGCACCCTAGAAAAAGGCGGAAATCTCCATCCTGTCCCGAAGGAGCAGAACTAACAGCAAGAGAGAGAGAAGAGAGGCAGCGACCTTCCGACAACAACTACTGGGGAAAGGTGTCTGTGCTGTCAAATCGATCAAAAGAACCTTCCCCTCCTCCTCCTCCTCCTCCTCCTCCTCCCTGCCCCCTCCAGCACTCCCACCCTTTTTTTTATTTTATTTTTCTTTCCTCAAAGAAACGTCGGAGAACTTCACCGCTTTTAACCCCGCGGTCACCCACGACTCTCCATCGTTCAGGAACTCCCTCGCCCCCCTCCCTCTCACCTCGCAACCTCCACCGACCGCAAACCCGCACACGTAACGTTACGTGCACTCCGGGCAGCCAACTCTCTGGCCCGGCTCCAGCCTGGCTGTCAGAGCCTCTCCCTCCGGAGCCCTTTTTTTTTTGCTGCCGGGGGGGGGTGCAGCAATTTCCCCGCCGCCTCGCTTTGGGGAGGGGGCGGGGGAAGAGGTGCCTCTTTCCTTTCTCCGGAGGGAAAGACACCCGCCCGCCCGCTCGGCTCGGCTCGCTCGCTCGGCTCGGCTCGGCTCGCTCGCTTCTTTCCCTCTCGGGCTCCGAGCCAACACGAAGCTGCAGGGCCCCCTCGGCCTGGCTGCGAAAAGGGAGGCGGCCGGGCCCCGCACAGAAGCAGAGGCCGACCAAACCGCCCCCGCTTCCCCCTCTCCAGCCGCCCCACTCACCCCGTCGCCAGTGCCTGCCGGGGCGAGCCCAGCCGCCCGCTGCTTTGCCGCTTTGCCTTCCTCCGGCTTCTCGCTGCCTGCCTGCTCGCCTTCGCTCGAGGCTCGGCGGCTCCAGTGTGCGGCGGCGGCGGCGGCGGCAGCTCAGGCGCTCCGCCCTCCACTCCTTTCTTCCCTGGGAGCGAGGCGGGACTTGGGAGCCGGCGAGGGCGGAGCGAGAGCGACGGCCGCAGGAAAGGCGAAGGAGCAGAGTCCGGGGCGGCTCGGCGGGGCAGCCACGAGGATGGCCAAAGCTGCGCCTTAAGTTTCGGCACGCTGATTTTTTTTTATTTTTTTTAAGGGTGCTTCGCTGCTCTCTGTTTGCATGGCTGATATCGCCAACCGGCAGCTCTTGTTTAGGGAGAAAGGGTGGCAAGCAGCAGTTAAGTCGTCTCTGCTCCAACCGAGCGGGGCCCGGATCTACCTCACGGGTTGGGAAGCGTGCTGGAACGATCCTCGCAAACCCACCACCACCCCAACTCCCTCACGGAAGCAGCACCTGCGACCCCTGCAACATTTCCTCCCTTCACTTAGGCGCAGCGTTTCCCAACCTTAGGAACTTGAAGATGCGTGGACTTCAACTCCCAGAATTCCCCAGCCAGCATAGCTGGCTGGGGAATTCTGGGAGTTGAAGTCCACGCATCTTCAAGTTCCTAAGGTTGGGAAACGCTGACTTAGGGAGCAAGGCAGCCAGTTGTCCCTATCTGCTACTGCTGTCAGTACTGAGCTGAAATATCCAGATGTGCGCTAGATAGCAGCAAAAAGTTACAATTGTCTTTGTCTCTTTGCTCCCTTCTCGTGGCCGTCCGGGCAATTTACAGGCCAGCGCTATTACAGAATCGCACTGCAGTACAGTAACGAAAAGTGCTTACGCGCAGTTTTCGCCGTGAACGTGAGCGCCACCTCTCTGTGGTCAGCGCAATTGCAACTTCCAAAATGAAAGAGACTTTTGTAAGTGTTCGATGTTGTTGGTTTTTTTTACCATCTGTCCGTTAAGATGTCCAACCAAGAAAGAAATATATAATAATGCAAATGTCATATTTAAATTTTAAACAGTAGACCTGTCTGTATCAACTTTTGTCAACTACAGAAATAGGAAAACAAGTTTTCCTGTCCTGTGATTTTTGTCATGACCAGCAATCCACTCGTGCATTATTTCAACAAAATGCTAATTAAAAATTCAGTTTTGGTCTGTCCGGATGTAAGAGTAAATCGAAGCTAACACATCATCTAAAGGAATGTTTCTCAAACTTGGCAACTTTAAAAGGTGTGGACTTCAACTTCCAGAACTCCTCACACTTTAGATCAATGTGACTTGTAAACCCACAAAATGCTTTGCTCCTTTCCCCAACCTGATGCCATTAAGATAGGTTGGATTTTAATTCTTGTAACTGTTACCCAGCATAGTTTTTGAGAGGGCTCCAACACATCTGGAGCCCATTGAGTTGGAGAAGATTGCCCAGCAAAAAGTAAAAAGAGGAAGGAACGTTCCTTGCTTTTAATTGCTCACTTAGCCTTCTCTCAGCAATGGAGAAATTTGGGCCTCATTAAAGAAAGATAGGAAAAAGCAATTCGTTATTTTGCCTAGCCCTAGATGAACAATAACCAGCTTTACCTGCACTTTCCCTCTCTAGATAACAATGAAAATGTGAGGGTTTTTGGCCCCAGTCCACAGCACCAAGCAGTACTATGCCAGCAGTGGAGGGTCACTTGATCATTGCAAAGTACAAATAGAAAAATCATGTTCTTGTATGTACTGTGTATATAATGTCAATTTATGGAGTGAAAACATTTCCACAGTAGGGAGACATCTGGCTTAGCATCTTTGTTCTGACATGCTTCTTTTCTGCATAAAATAATTCCTTTTATGGAGCATTCCACAAAGGATCAAAATATCACAGTACCTGTTTTACACTTACACTGCATGATGTTCCAGAAATACATCTGGTTCCACAACAGTAATTCAGCTATGTATGCCTAGTTTTGACAGGCCATTTCGATGTTATTTGCAGAGTGAGGACTTAGAAGTTCCCAAATTCATTTTACACAATCATCTGAGGCCAATTTGAGGTTGAGTCTATCACATGAAATCCAAATGCTGCCAGTCAATATGCACCAGTTTCAGTTATTACATCCTTCTCAATTTAAAAGGTTACTTATTGGAGTCAAAAAGTAGATTCAGTAGGACTGATCTTTTCCCTGTAGCAAATCAAATACAGGGTTAAATTTGGTCAAACTAAGCCCTAATCCTCTGCTATCCATGATGGATATTTTCTTCCTTTGACAGCAATGGGAGCTTTAATTGTGAAAAAAAAAACGAGTGGAGAGGGTGTTCTAAATGAATTGTAATGGAGGCCAATGAATAAAGCACTTTTCTCTACATTTTTCCCCCACTATTTCTTTTAAAATATATATATCACCTTCGCCCTGTAGCGGTGAACCTTCATTGAACTGTTGATCTGTGACTTAAACTCAGCTTTATTAATATTTGCAGCACTTAACATATGTATGATCTTATTATAGATGTTTCGTGAAGAGTCATTTTAAAAACAACTATGAGTTAACCTGTCTGCTTTTATTCTGAAAAAAGAAACCCCAACTGAGGGCTCCCAATCTAGGTCACCTGTTTCCTGCTTGAAAAAAAGAGAAAGAGACCCACTCCTTACCAGTCCTTGCAATCACACGAGAAAACAACTGAGATGATTTTCAGCAAAAAAAAAAAAGAATGAAAGAAGGCAGCCATCCCAATCAGGAATACATTTACAATATGGGCATGTGGGAGTTTTCCCCTCTTGACTGGTCAAGTTGCATATACTGACATGTATGATATTTGGTGTTCACTAGGTTTCTCACTGAACAAGGGACGTGGTGGCTCAGTGGGTTAAGACGCTGAGCTTGTCGATCAGATGGTCGGCAGTTTGGCGGGTCAAATCCCGAGTGCCGTGTAATAGTGTGAGCGCCTGTTACTCGTACCAGCTTCTGCCAACCTAGCAGTTCGAAAGCACGTAAAAATGCAAGTAGAAAAATAGGGACCACTACGGTGGGAAGGTAACAGTGTTCCGTGTGCCTTTGGCGTCTAGTCATGCTGGCCGCATGACCACGGAGACGTCCTCGGACAAGCGCTGGCTCTTCGGCTTTGAAATGGAGATGAGCACCAGCCCCTAGAGTCGGAAACGACTAGCACGCATCTGCGGGGGAACCTTTATTTATTTATTTATTTATTTTTATTTTAATCCCATTTATATCCCGCCCTTCTCCGAAGACTCAGGGCGGCTTACAATCTAAGAAGCACAAATCAAATGTGCTTAGCAATACCTTTTACCTTTTAGGTTTCTCTGAACATAACTCCCAAAAATGCTTAGAACAATATCCTTATTGCCAGCAATATACTAGGCCTTCTATTTTAGGCCCAAAATAAACATAGAGGAAGCTTGTAGAGTTCAAATGCAGTCAAACAACCTCCTAAAACTTCAGTAAAAACAATCCACCCACTGTTGTCTCAGAGGGAAAAGAGGAAATACACCTTGAATAGTCTGGGGTTGGGGGAAATTATAATTAGGTGTTGTGCTGACTTTTATGCAAGGTATGCACATGTTAAAAAATAGGCATGGCATGTTTCCCAAAGCAACTTTTCTTTTCCAAATTATTTGCTACCTACTGTGTTTTAGTTTTTCACCTGGCACTTATCTACTTTTTAGCCTCTAGCATGCCACTCAAAGGCCAAAAGTAGCACTCATGAAAGGTTATGTATCCCCTTCAATGAATCATTAATACTGTATGTGTAGAGTTCTTTTAGAGTTTAAGGTTAAGAAAAAAATCCATATTATTTATTTATTTATTTTATTTTAATTCCATTTATATCCCGCCCTTCTCCGAAGACTCAGGGCGGCTTACAAGCTTAGCAGTAGCCTTCATTCTATGTATATGCCTGCTTATTAGGGCTTTCACACACACACCCCAAGCGGCATGCTGTCGCTGCAATGGCAGCAAAATTTTCATAGTAATAGGATATAAAAGATGATACGCAACATGAGGCAGCAAGGATGAACAAGCCATAACAGAGAGCAAATAACCAAGATAACTTTCTCTCTTTCCTTATCTATGCTGAAAATGTGCTTTTAAGTGTTAACAGCACAGGGTGGATATATTCATAACAATGTAACAGGAAGCAGAGAACATTAATGACTTCAGCATGGTTGATAAATGTAAGGCTGAATTATTTCATCTGTTTTGAATTAAAAACCTAAGCTACATTGATACATCATGCTAAGCCAAAGTTTATTTTAAGCATGTTTTCTTGAATAACCACATGCAACTAGTGCACACAATACACTAAGTCCAAACTAAATAACCCATATCAAGACTTAGAATTGATTCACATAGCTAATTTACCGCAGTGTGAACATGACCCCCTGACCTTTTCTCAAGAGCAGGAATATAATATGGTGTCCTTATATGTTCTCAACCTACCCACCCCACACACAAAGGAGGTAACCTCCACCTGTCTTTTCTGCCATTTGTCTAAAATTGTGGGTTATGACTTGCACTGACTGAAGCACTGCTGTCCCGTTTGTCTGCTGCTCTTCATTTCATTAAAGGCAAAGACCTCTAGTCCTGTTGGCTGTTCTCCACTCATTGCAAGGAGTTGGAGGTCCTCATGTCAGTTCTTTTTACAAGTTCACCAATGAATATGTATGTATGTATGTGTGTGTATGTGTATATGTGTATATACATATGCAATTCTGCAGCCTCTTCTCAGATTCTTTGATGGGGTGATGTAAAAAGAATGCCCTGACTTAATTTTCAAGTAAAATTGAGAACTCAGAACAGGTTCTCTTCCTAGCTCAAGAGGCAGAGAAAATGGAGAAACGGAGGTTTTCTTTCCCTTTTGTAATTGGTTCAGGAAGGGATTCTAGCAATCCCTTCCTGCCACCAGACAGAAAATCAGGTGGCTACTCTGATCAAAGCAAAGAAAGAGATTGAAATCCAGAAAGGGATTTCATAAACCAGACTTATTTTCAGAGCTTTATGCCCAAGAGTTCAACAGCTTAAGGTTGCAATGTGGAAAAGCCTTTAGTGTGGTATGTTAAGCCAGCATTGCTAGCCTGTTTTTTGTGGTAACTGCAGGTTTGATTATGTTACGCTTTCGAGTCACTGAACATCTGCAACTAGCCATGAAATCTATCAGTTCTCTTTCATGGAATAGTACCTTCCCTTTATTCTTTATCCTCCCTCAACGCTTTTAGAATTTTGTCGTCATGCAAACATTTATCAGTACAGTAACTTGATGGAAAATCTATCCTGTACTAATAGACAAGCAGTCATAAAGTTATTTAGATGCTGTAACAAGAATGAAAAAAAGTCATGTCTGCAAGGCTGCAATTACAGTATTTGAAAGATTTGGATAATAAAATTGATTGAAAAGAACAGATGATAAAGTATGTAAATTAAGCAGTATCTGGGCAAGTATGACTGAGCATAGGTAAGAGACTGTATTAAGGACTACTTGGTACTATTAAGGACTGCCTGTCCCCAGTGGTTTCTGCCTATTCCAGAAAATCTGACAGTGGGCATACTCCAGATACCATAGATAAAACAATTTCATATAACAGGTCCTTGGAATTGTGCCTTCTCGGTTATGGTACAGTACTTGCCTTTCAGCAAGTACTGTACCATAGCTTCTACTTTATTGCCTTTGATAAGGCCATGAAGACCTAACTCTTCTGCCTGGCATTAGGCATGGGACATTAGTTTAGGATGTCTGGCTTGAAAATATATGTCTAATGGTTTATGTTTTTATTGAGCCTTAATGTGATTTTAGTATATCTCTTCATTTTTGTTTCTTTGGCTATCCAGAGTTTCTCAGATAACTGAGATAAAGATCTTACACAGTGCAAAATTTGGAGTTCTATGAGTATTTAGATAATTAATTCAATTTACATTGTTTTAATTCTGCACCTGTCAGTTCATTGTGAAGGACTGACTCCTTTATTTGAGTGGTATCTCAATAGAAAATCTCCTTATGAGTTCTTCCTCCTGGGGATAGCTGTGAGTTATATAAGATTTATGTGTGATCCACCTTTTTAATTGCCTACCATGTCTTTGGTATAGCGCTCAGAGCAAAGGCCTTTAACCTTTCTGAACTCTTGCTGTGGGCACTCTCACAAAACGGCTGTGATTGGGGTACTAATCTGTTGCAAAATATAAACTGAGAAGAATGTAATTTGCCATCTCTTCTGCCATGACTTTCCTTCCCATTGGACATTTCTTCTTCCCCCTGCTTTCTTTGTTATTTTTCTGGAAAGGCAGGCAGATTTCCAAACAAAGCATAGTGCTGCAAGTACTATCTTTATTCTCTAAGAATACCTATGGAATTCATTTGAGACTTGTAAATTAAGGACAATAATGGTGGATGAAGGTTGCCCTACAATACTAGCATCTTATTTCTTAAAAATAAAATATTTTAATCTAAATTTTGGGTGCCAAGGAAGAGTTCAGTGGACACACTGAAATCTTGAGGTGCCACCTGGAAACTCTTAAAGTCAGGAACATCACTAGATAAGTAGATTCCTGAGGATGCTGCAAGCTATATTTCACTTGCCACATTTCACTTCTCAGGATCAAAAATTAAATTCAAGTGATAAAATAATTTCACTATATTGCTCTAGAAAATTCATGTTGTAGATTGAGGAATAATGTATTCAGTATTAGGTTCCATTTTCAAAGTGTCTGCTGCTTTCCCCCATGGAATGCCCCATTTTGTCACATCAGCAGTACTAACTGAGGTGTAGATGCTTCCCAGCTATTGTCTATAATAGGGATTCAGTAGTCATTGGTGTTGCTCAGTGTGTGTTGTGTTAGCCTAATTCTTTTCATATTTTAATATGGTGAGAGAACATGGAATTATTATCTGCTTCTTCCATAGGAAAGGCAATCATACCTTATAAATGTCTGTAAAAAAGAACTTGTCGTTAAACAACAAATACAAAGGCTTTCTAAAGATCTCAGTAGAAAGAAAAGGAGACTCCAAACAAATTATGTCCTCACTTAGATGCTGCAAGAAATCAACAAATGTTTCCACAAATGTTCAATGATAAAAATGGAAATACAAGTGGAATTGTAACATCATTGATTTAGGATTTAATGGTCTCTTACCACCATTTTAAAGTGTTTAAAATAGCATGCATCTATTTTATTTTACAACAGCCAACTGTCTTAAAAAGGCAGGAATGGGGATTTGAGGTCAACTCTATAGCTCTACCATGATAGAGTGGAGCCTGCTAACTGGTTGTATGACAGTTAAGGAAATGCATTGTTTGTATGTTTTTCCGAAATTTTGTTTTTTATCTTAAAACAAAATTTTATTTTGTTTATCTGGTTACCGTAATTCAGTTTGGTTGTTTTAATGGTTTGTATATATTTTTTATTTATTATGTACACTGTCCAGAGTCACTATGAGAATGTGAATAAATAAATAGGATCTGCCATTTGTAGTCCACTAGCTCTTGTATCTCAATTATTTTGGATTGGAACAATATATTATTATACATTATGTATCTGAATGCTTCGGAGGACAATTGAAGTTGAGAAAAACCTTCCAAGAACAAGAACTGGTTTTAATTTTTCACTATGGGCTGAACTGTCATAAACATTCACAGAAAATACTTAGAAACAGAAGTTCATTGACTTCTATCTGGTATTTTTTATTTATTTATTTATTTATTGAGATATCAGTTCTTTCAGGGACAAACTTAAAGCAAAGAATATTGGAAAGTGAATGTTGCCATGATTTGAGATACAGGAGGAAGGCTACATGTTCAATGTGTGCCATAAATTTAATGCTAAATTGAATGTTCAGTGCGTGTTTTCTGACATTTATCAGGTCTTTTGGGGAATCAGAATGCAAAATAGCTTCTGCCAAAATGATGGCATATGTGTGAATACATCTTTCTATGGGTGAATTCATGCATTACACTAACAAGTAATTTAGTCTTTTGGGCTTAATATATAGAGATTTGGTTTGTTGAACAAACCATGTTTATACGAGTCACGTATAGTGAAATGGAGACCATTCCTGATGCCACTATATCTCCTTGATCCCATGATCCAGATTTCACTTCCCTCATCAAGAGTTTTAATTTTCATGTGACTTTTTTCCCCGTAATAATATCTTTCCTGGTTTCGTGAGTTATGCTAAACATGGGTTTTGCTGTAATTTAGTTTGCATCTTGTATAAACCCAGCCACTTTAACCTATACAAGAAAACATGATTAAAGTGTAATATACTTAGCCCAAGATGTGAAGCAGCCAATATGAGATTCCCAAGGCTGTTTTAGGACACTTCATTTCTCAAGTTTTCTTCTAAGTTTACTCTGCTACCCTTCTTGAATTCCTTATTGTTTTATTTAGTTCAGTCATCCTACAACTAGGGATGTGATTTTTTGATTAACCATTTCCCAAGTCCTATTCATCTTCTGAACCCCCTTCCAGCCAACATTCTTTTTGCACCCAAAAATATATGGGATCAAACCCCAAAACATTTAATGCTTTGTTTACTTGAAATTCAGTTATTTTAGTTAAAGTGACTGTTTTCCATTTCCATAAATATATAATAAATTTCACTTTCCAGCCTGTTAGAAATTACAATTTGGCTACCGCTTTTAAAAGAAATCGAGGGGAAGCAGGGAGGGAGTCCCCATGTGCCCATCCATTCAGCATTCCAATTTTGCAGTAATCTGTAGCTGTTAGATATTTGAAATAATATTTCATTTTAACTTTTAAATTGCTTGAGATTAAATTGGTATTGAGTTATGTTATTTATATGTCATGAGGTATACTGAAAATGTCAGTGTTGGGAAACAGCTAAGAAAGTTATTAAATAAATACATGTCCCCTCATATAACTTGACACAGTGAATTAGCTGATATGATTTATACTCCCTGAATACTGCTTTGCAGCACTTCCAGAGTATTGGCATTTGTTTGCAAGCAAAGTGTCATAATCAAGTACCAAGGGATACAGCAAAGACCACAATGGTATTTATCTCTAGGGATAGTTAAAATTATACTACACAAATTAGACTTCGGATATTATAACGGGTTGGAATAGAGTCACAAATGTTTTACAATATATTTGTATTTGCCATCCTATTAATATCTCATATCAATAAAATGAACAGATGTTCTGTTTTTACAGATGTACAATGACACTTTGCTTGATGTTTTAATGCTACAGTATTATATCAGTGATCATCCTTGAATTTGATGCTGTGCAGTCTCTGTCTTGATTACCACTTGATTAAGGGCTGCAGTTGTAGGCAAGTAGTAGTTCTGTTATATGCAACCTAAATACTAAAGACATCAGTTTGCATTAATTAAAGACAGGTTTCCCACATTGCACTAAGCTATGCATTGTTTAAATATGGTTTGTTGAATGAACCAGAAGTGGGAATTTGTACTTGGTGCTAAGCAATAAAACATGACATACATACCACAAGAGCTGGATTTAAACAACATATTGAGAAAAAAAAACCAATAAACCATATGATGGCTTAGAGTCATGTGTGACATCAACATGTTTTCTTCTAAACTCTTACTTCTGACAAAGAGTACATCCAGGCAAGGAGAGAAGGCAGTAAATAGAGCAATCAAAACTGCAATTCAAAAATTGACTCTGGCATCAGGAAGTTCTCTAGATAAAGGCAAAATAATCTATTTCAATTTGCCTTTGTTTTTTTTTAACCTTATATTTATTGTATCCTGTTTGCCTGTCTGTAATTTTTTTTAAAAAAAAGCTGCATTGTTCCTACAAATTTCATAATATTTTGTTAAATATATATGGCATTTTCTTATACACCTTTGCATAATAATCTATTTTTACAGAACATTTTTCCCTAGTTATTTTTGAAAATTTGCATGTGTGTTTCAAACTTATGCTTTTTTAAAAAAATTGAAGCTCTGCAGTGAAAAATTCAGAAGAAAGCAAACATGAAAGACTGTGTTTTTTACAAAACATTCATTCAGAAAACCCAAATTAGATATGTTATTATTTATTTATTTATTTATTTATTTTATTGCATTTATATACCGCCCTTTCCCTGAGGACTCAGGGCGGTTTACAGGGAGTTAAAAATCAAGCATACAAAAGTTAAAAACCAATTTAAAAAATATTAAATCAACCCTGTACTATTAAAAACCCCAATTAAAATAATTATCAAAGCACAATCTTCACAAAAAATCTCTCCATTCTCCACCGCTGGGTTTTTTGGGGCAGCTCCATTGATAATCAGCAGTTCTAGTCCTGCTTCTTATTAAAAAAAACTGCTACTCTTTATAGATGAAATGACTATGTCATCTATAAGCATTGCCTGCTTACCTGTTGATGGAGATATGGGCCTTAGTCTCAGTCGGCATATATGAGTATAACCATTTTGTTTTCAGAGCTCAGTAGAGGAAAAAAGCCAGCTCAGTGCATCTTGACAACTGGTGTTAAATTAAGGAGCAAGTAATTACTGCTGAAATTGGTCTTTTCCCTAAATCAACATAATTGGACAAGAAGCAACACTCATCACTTTCCAGGTCCGATGTTTATGATTTTTCTTTTAGTTCATTTTGAGATTATCCCACTTGTTTCAAATACATTGTGATAGTTTGAGATCTGAGGGGGAATATTTTTTTAAAAGACTCAAAAGTTCTTGTGCCTATAATCTATTTTATAGAGTTCTGTAAGTAAATAGGGAGGAGACTCTGTACAAGACTTTGAGCCAACAGAAATCTTTAAGTTCTTCAGAACTACACATGAGTGTGGGATGAAAGGAAATAGCTGGCCTTGATGCTTTAAGTATGAAGTGTGGGGAAATGAGGAAATCCAGGCAGTTCACATAAAAGGTTTATTGTTTATTTATTATCTACAAGAATCTGAACTGCTAGTGGTCAAAGCAAATTGGTGGTACATAAGAATCAGTGGAATTCAAGGTGGACTTAGATTTCTTGTAGATGCAAAGGGTCTCGAGACTAATGATGCATTTGACCCCTCCCTTGGGTTCAGTCTGGTCATCTCCTACATCAAGTCTGTTGCAGGACATGTAGAAGCAGATTATAATAATGATTCAGTGATGTTCCAGACGTCATCTTAAATTCTCCCTAATATTGCTAGGATAAATAACAATCATCCCAAAAGCAATGGTTAGTCCCTAGGGATATGCAAAACAGTCTGAAAATTATCCATTTCAAGTCTAGAACATTGAATATGATGTTCACAATTGAAACAAAACATATAAAAGTAAAATTAAAATAAGGATTACTTTTGAATATGAGTCAAAACATAATTATTTTGAATGGAAATGATTGAAATTAAACCTGAAGATGTGATGACACTTCAGGCAGAGAGACTGTTCTTCTCAATTAGCAACTCAAGAGTGAAAATGAAGGTCAAGAGTAGAAGTAACTGTTCCTTCTAAATTTGAGTCAATGGCACATGATGACAGGGGCACCAAATGAGCACAGTAATTCAGAAGGTAATATAATATGGAACCCCGGCAAGGTTGTGCTTGAAAATCCAAGTTATATGATCTGCAACTATTGCAGGACATGGTTGAGCAAGGAAAATTTGCTCTTGTGGATGTTTCAAGATGGGAAGGGCATCTGCTTAGGCATCCAGATGCCCTTCCCATCTTTGGCAATACTAGACAGTCCATGATGCTATCCGGAAGCAGGGCATCCACTCTTGAGTGCAGCAGGATATCTTCACAATAGTGGAAGCAACTATCAGGCAACATCTGTCAGGGTGCTTCAAAGGCATCAGACCTGACAAATGCTATCATACAGATGGATGATTTCCTCTATCACCAATGCAGGCGGGAAATGCTGGTACAGCTGCAAGTATGCTTACATCCACCAGTTGAGGTGGAATTCATGTTTCTTGTCTTGTCCTCACTAAGAACAGGTAGGGGAGAAATATAAATGAGAGGAATGTTTGCAGTTATAGGGCCCAATCCTTTCCAGAATGTAGGATAAATATTGCTTCTTACTGTGGTGCTGAGCAGGACTCATCTAGCATATGAAGTGAGTACAATTATGAAGCACATGGTTGAGATCTGATTGCCCAGAAAGCCAAGTGTGGTCACATATAGAGCCAGTTTGGTCTAGTGGTTAAGGCACCAGGCTAGAAACCAAGGAAATAGGAATTCTAGTCCTGCCTTAGCTGCCTGAGTGATTTTGGGTCAGTCACTCTTCTTTCAGCTCTACCCATCTTACCGTGTGGTTATTGTGGTGAAAAATAGGAGAAGGAAGGAGTATCAGCTATGTTTGGCACCTTGAATTATTTATAATTCATTCATTCATTCATGGTTATAGACAATGGACCCGATACGCAAAGAGAAACTCTTCAGATGAAATTTGTTGGATCAGCTTAAAAAGTATAACTGATTCTGCAGAGTTGATTTGAACTGGAAGGGAACAGAACCGGTATCATCGTAGCTGGCACTAAGATTGCCACTGATGTTCCTACAGAGAAATGCCCTAAGATTATAAATTACATTTATTGAAGTCTGAAGGGAGAATTGGACACTGAACCATCAGCAAATCAAACTTCATGTACACCGACATCTACCTACTCAGGAAGTCCAACCCATGGAATACTGCCTATGTCTTGATCTAGACGTGTGCAATTTCAATCATGGGCGTAGATAATCATGGCTAGGCAGTTTCTGTACTTGAGCCATTCTACATGGTAAATCTATTATGTGCAGAAACAGTGACACTAAACTAACATCTGTGTCTAGTTCTTAAATTCCAGATTCTGAATTGCAAGAGAAACTGGAACCCAACAATGACCTTGGCTTCCTAATTTCACAAATGGGTTGCAATAACTATTCATGCTTTCTAGCCTTTGTGATCTTCAATAAGGTTGAAGGGGATCATACAATGGTGCTGTCCCCCAGAGGAGAGAACTTCTGGTTATGAAAGTGGCCCAAGAGAGGAGGAAAAATAGGGTCCTTATGTAACCCTATACAAAAATAGACATTTCTGATGTAATTAAAGTACTAGACCAAGACTCACCTTCAGAATAAAAACTCAGAATGAGTGTTGCAATCACTGGTCCTTAACACAATTTAGCTCACATTATTGTGGATAAAAAATATAGAAGGAAGTTTTGAGTTTTTGGTGGAAAATAGGATATAAATCTAAGAGGTAATAAATGTATCTGGTGTAAAAGGTTAGACGGGGCAGTGAAAAACAAAGAGAAGGAGATTTAGGAAGAACAGAAGAAACTGGTGAGTATATTTGCGTTATTGATAACAAGAAAAAAAGGCAGCTATTTGCAAGGGGGGAGAGCTGTTCAAAAATTGGTTATCATATTGGGATTAATGTATAGTACAGAGAACCTGAACTAAGTATAATTTCTGTATTTTACAGCCTCTGATAAGCTACAGATGGCTTGGCATAGATTTTTTGTTGTTGTTCCCTCTCCGTATAGATTTGAATGTGAGCCAGCATTTGAAACTAAACCTTTGTTCTATTATCTGTTTATCTCTTGTTTCCTATTTAGTACTTTGACCTTTGTGACCAATGACTCATGATATACTTATCTGTTATTTCTTCCATACCTAACAGTTGTGAAGATCATATTATCCATCTGTAGATAGGGGCTGTGTGTTTGATTTAGCATGGAAACCCATATTATATCTTGTTACATTCGAAAGCAAGCTTTTATGAGAAAGATGCAAAAACAGACCTAAATGATTGCTGAATCAGATGTTTCACTATAAGTAATTAGGCCAAATATTTCTTAAGTCAAGTCAAATGGGAAAATCCAGAGATAACTCTCTGTTATTTGACAACCAGTTCATTTGGATGAGCTAAGAAAGGTTCTGTTATAGCAAAGACTGAAGGCCAATAAAACAGTAGTAAGCTGGAGTTGTCTTCTAATCTCACCTCATCCTGACCTAGCAAACCTGCCTTTTAAAGCCCAGGTTGATCTATTGAATGAAGAATTGATATGGGAAGTTGTCACAGCAATAAACTCAGCTCTGTTTCTCCTTCCCTCAGATCCTGATAGAATATGACCTCCATTAATGACTGCTACAGATAGCTGAGGGTAAGTAAATAAAAACTTAGTTCAGATAAAAACAGAGTAAAGGTGGTATTTGCAGAATGCTCCATTGACAACTAGTGAAAACCTCTGGGATCAGAATTGAAGTTTGTGTGCAGCCCTGAATCTGACATTGCTTAGAGCACTTTTTATATATCATTTTCACTACATACGGAGCAAAACCCCGGGATCTGGCTAGTGTCTCTAGTGACCTGATAAAATTGCTCTGAAATGTTTTATTAGTACTGTGTTTTGGCTTCACTTGTTCATCCTTTGGTTATTCATCAGTCAGATGGATCACCACCAGATGGATTCATAGCTGGTTGACCAGCGGTACTCAGCGTGTGGTCCTCAATTGAACTGCATCTACAAGGAGGGAAGTGTGTAATGGGGTGCCCCAGGGCTTTGTTCTAGGCCCAGTGCTCTTCAAAATCTTCATCAACGATTTGGACGAGGGGATAGATGGGGAACCCATCAAATTTGCAGATGAAACCAAGCTGGCAGGAATAGTCAACACTCCAGAAAACAGGATTAAGATACAGGAGGATCTGGACAGACTTGAACACTGGGCGCTATCTAACAAAATGAAATTCAATGGTGAAAAACATAAGGTTCTACACTTAGGCAAGAAAAAACAAATGCACAAGTATAGTATAGGTGGTACTTTGCTCAATAGTAGTAACTGAGAGGGATCTCGGAGTCCTAGTGGACAATCACTTAAATATGAGCCAGCAGTGTGCTGCAGCTGCCAAAAAAAACAAAACAGTGCTAGGCTGCATTAACAGAGGGATAGAATCAAGATCACGTAAAGTATTAATACCACTTTACAACGCCTTGGTAAGGCCACACTTGGAATACTGCATCCAGTTTTTGTCACCACGAGGTAAAAAAAGATGTTGAGACTCTAGAAAGAGTACAGAGAAGAGCAACAAAGATGATTAGGGGACTGAAGGCTAAAACATATAAGGAACGGTTGCTGGAATTGGGTATGTCTGATTTATGAAGAGAAGGACGAGGGGGGACATGATAACAGTGTTCCAATATCTCAGGGGCTGCCACAAAGAAGAGGGGGTCAAGCTATTCTCCAAAGTGCCTGAAGGCAGGACAAGAAGCAACGGATGGAAACTAATCAAGGAGAGAAGCAACCAAAAACTAAGGAGAAACTTCCTGACAGTTAGAACAATTAACCAGTGGAACAACCTGCCTCCAGAAGCGGTGAATACTCCAACACTGGAAGTTTTTAAGAAAAGACTTGACAGTCATTTGTCTGAAATGGTATAGGGTTTCCTGTCTGAGCAGGGGTTTGGACTAAATGACTTCCAAGGTCCCTTCCAACATTATTATTATTATTATTATTATTATTATTATTATTATTATTATTATTATTAATAATAATCATCATCATCATCATCATCATCATCATCAAAGTCATAATTATTTAATACAGCCTGCAAATAAAAAAAATTTTGCGCAGATGTTTCGTTCCAAATCAAAGATGATATAGTCACAATAACAATATACATTTGGATTTAAGATAAAGATGTACAAGTTCAAAGATAGGATAATATTCCCTGGCCAAACCTTTTTTTTAGAAAGTTACCTTTCATTCATAAAGAATACCTTGACAAACAATGGGAATTGTTAGTATTGGGTAAAACATTAACTCAGATTACCTTTCTGATGATTTTCTTTATCATGTCTTTTCTTAAAACAGAAATTTATGCTTGGATTTATATCAGTTGGCTTAAGCTCTTTTTTTTCCAGTTGCCTTGGCCCCTTTAATTATCATGGTCTAATCCTAGACCAGGGGTAGGCAACCTTGGCTTTTTTATGACTCATGGACTTCAACTCCCAGAATTCCTGAGCCAGCATGGCTGCCTCAGGAATTCTGGGAGTTGAAGTCCACAAGTCATAAAAGAGCCAAGGTTGCCTACAGGTAGTGCTCTGTAGTTTGTACAGTATACTGTAGTATCTCCTCCAATTTTTCTCAAATATTTTAGAATTTTATGTCTTTCTCTTTTTATCTTAATTGTGATCTCTGTTTTATTTGCTGGTCTATGACAAAATAAAAATTAGTGATTGATTGAAAATGTGGATTCAGAAAAAAGTAATTACTAAGGATATTCCTCCCCTTCATGGATTACTGACTTGTCGTGGCGAAGGGGCTTGCGTAATTCAAAGAGCTATGCCGTGCAGGGCCACCCAAGACAGACAGGTCATAGCAGAGTTCTGACAAAACGTGATCCACTGGAGAAGGAAATGGCAACCCACTCCAGTATCTTTGCCATGAAAACCCCATGGACAGTACCAAAAGGAAAAGAGATATGATGCTGGAAGATGAGCCCCTCAGGTCGGAAGGCGTGCAATATGCTACTGGGGAAGAGCAGAGGGCTAGTACTAGTAGCGCCAGAAAGAATGAAGCGACTGGGCCAAAGCCGAAAGGACGCTCAGCTGTGGATGTGTCTGGTGGTGAAAGGAAAGTCCGATGCTGTAAAGATTTTTTCTCCATAGGAACCTGGAATGTAAGATCCATGAATCAAGGAAAGCTAGATGTGGTCAAACAAGAGATGACAAGAGTGAACATCGACATCTTAGGAATCAGCGAACTAAAATGGACAGGAATGAGTGAATTTAATTCAGATGACCATCAGGTATACTACTGCGGGCAAGAATCCCTCAGAAGAAATGGAGTAGCCTTCCTAGTCAATAAAAGAGTAGGAAAAGCAATACTGGGATACAATCCCCAAAATGACAGAATGATCTCAGTTTGAATCCAAGGTAAACCATTCAATATCACAATAGTCCAAATCTATGCCCCAACCACCGGTGCAGAAGAGGATGAAATTGACTGGTTCTATGAAGCCCTACAGCACCTTATAGAACTAACACCAAAAAATGATGTCCTTATCATCATGGGGGATTGGAATGCTAAAGTAGGAAGCCAAAAGATAACCAGAATAACAGGCAAGTTTGGCCTTGGAGTACAAAATGAAGCAGGGCACAGGCTGATAGAATTTTGTCAAGAGAATACGATGGTCATAGCAAACACTCTTTTCCAACAACCCAAGAGACAGCTCTACACATGGACATCACCAGACGGTCAAAACAGAAATCAGATTGACTATGTGCTCTGCAGCCAAAGATGGAGAAGCTCTATACAGTCAGTAAAAACAAGACCAGGAGCTGACTGTGGCTCAGACCAGGAGCTTCTCGTTGCAAAATTTAGGCTTAAACTGAAGAAAGTAGGGAAAAGCACTAGGCCACTCAGGTATGAACTAAATCATATCCCTGATGAATATACAGTAGAGGTGACAAATAGATTTAAGGAATTAGATCTGATAGACAGAGTGGCTGAAGAACTATGGATGGAGGTTCGCAACATTGTACAAGAAGTATCAACTAAAACCATCTTAAAGAAAAAGAAATGCAAGAAAGCAAAATGGCTGTCTGAGGAAGCTTTGCAAATAGCTGAGGAAAGGAGGGAAGCGAAAGGCAAGGGAGAAAAAGAAAGATACACCCAATTGAATGCAGAATTTCAGAGAATAGCTAGAAGAGATAAGAATGCCTTCTTAAATGAACAGTGCAAAGAAATAGAAGAAAACAATAGAATAGGGAGGACCAGAGATCTCTTCAAAAAATTGGAGAGATGAAGGGAACGTTTCATGCAAAAATGGGCATGATAAAGGACCAAAATGTCAGGGACCTAACAGAGGCAGAAGAGGTGGCAAAATTACACAGAAGAACTATACAAGAACAAGCTTAACGTCCCTGATAACCATGATGCGGTGGTCACTGACCTCGAGCCAGACATCCTAGAATGTGAAGTGAAATGGGCCTTAGGAAAGCTGAGCAACAACAAAGCTAGTGGAGGTGACACTATTCCAGCTGAGCTATTCAAAATCTTAAAAGACGATGCAGTAAAAGTGCTACACTCAATTTGCCAGCAAATTTGGAAAACTCAACAGCGACCATCTTATTTGTCTCTTGAGAAACCTATATGTGGGTCAAGAAGCAACAGTGAGAACTGGACACGGAACCACTGATTGGTTCAAAATTGGAAAAGGAGTCCAGCAAGGCTGTATACTGTCACTCTGCCTGTTTAACTTATATGCAGAGCACATCATGAGAAAGGCAGGGCTAGATGAATCAAAAGTTGGAATTAAGGTTGCCGGGAGAAATATCAACAACCTAAGATATGCAGATGATACCACTCTAATGGCAGAAAGTGAAGAGAAACTAAAGTGCCTCTTGTTCCGAGTGAAGAAGGAGAGTGCAAAAGTTGGGTTGAAACTAAACATTAAGAAAACCAAGATCATGGCATCCAGCCCTCTCAATTCCTGGCAAATAGATGAGGAACAAATGGAAGTAGTGACAGATTTTATTTTCCTGGGCTCCAAGATCACCGCAGACGGGGACAGCAGCCAAGAAATTAAAAGACGCTTGCTCCTGTGGAGGAAAGCCATGGCAAATCTAGACAGCCCACTAAAAAGCAGAGACATCACCCTGCCAACTAAAGTGTGTATAGTCAAGGCTATGGTCTTCCCAGTTGCAATGTATGGCTGTGAAAATTGGACCATAAGAAAGGCTGAGCGCCAAAGAATTGAGGCCTTTGAACTATGGTGCTGGAGAAGACTCCTGCGAGTCCCATGGACTGCAAGGCGATCAAACCAGTCAGTCCTAGAGGAGATCAACCCTGACTGCTCTTTAGAAGGCCAGATCCTGAAGTTGAAACTCAAATACTTTGGCCACCTAATGAGAAGGAAGGACTCACTGGAGAAGAGCCTCATGCAGGGAAAGGTTGAGGGCAAGAGAAGAATTGGACGACAGAGAATGAGGTGGCTGGATGGAGTCACTGAAGCAGTAGGCGTGAGCCTAAATGGACTCCAGAAGATGGTAGAGGACAGGAAGGCCTGGAGGAACATTGCCCATGGGGTCACAATGGGTTGGACACGACTTTGCAACTAACAACAAAAGGATATTCCTAAGACTCAATTCAGATCTTAGATATTGTGTTATGCAAGGAAGAATGAAAATATAAAGTTGTAATGAAATATTGTTTGTGACCATTTTACCTAATAAAAAATATTGTATAGGTTATTTGCTTAATAGATAATAGCATGAGGAAATTGACCAATAAAATAGAATATAACAGCCTCATTCTTCAGTTCCTGTTTAATTAAGAAATCCTTGAAAATGAAATATGGTGGCCACATGCCATGGAGTGAGATTACCATAGCTCAGGAGTGTTAAACTGTCAGCCTGTGGGCCGGTTGCATCATATGGAGACCATGCCCACCCCAGCTCTGGCAGTGCAAAAAACCTCATGTGACGTGGCAAGTTTGACACCTGTGCCATAGCTGTTGGGAGATGAACTTGTTACTCACTTCTGATGTCATGAATTCCACATGTGGGCTTGTAATCCTGAGGTGCAGTGCTCCAGAGAAATATGTGAAGCAACCCTTAGTTATTATATAACATGGGATCAGTTCCATTTATCTATTTTTCTTAATGTGATAATGGTAATACTTTTCACTGAATTTCTTGAAATGTGGGTTCACATACAGTATGTGTGTCTCTGCATGGAAATTGCTGTAGCACAAATGGTTCATTAATACACATTTGGCAAAGTAATGGCATTCAGAAACAAGTAGCATGTTCACAATGAGCACAGATTCTTGTAAGATAGGATCATGTCCCTGGAGAGCAGAGGAGGTCAAGTTCAAAACAGATCAGTCCTCTGTTTCAAGGAAAATGTACTCAGTGCTATTACTATATATAGGTTAATAGTATCAGGAATCACAGATGGTAACAAATTTCCTTGAATTACAGTATTACAAATTTGTTTGCTTTTTAAATCATGGGCAGTCCTATAGTTATTATGAATATGTAAAAAAAAACCCTCAGTAGTATAAAATGGCCACAGAAATCTCTGATATATAGATGCAAAAATTTCCCTCCATAATCTATATGCTTGTCGTGTGATCAGGTTCATTCATATTAAAAAGGTCTAATACTGTAATGGCTTCTTATACGTGGCAAATGAGTGCAGGCTTCATTAATTTCTGAAGGCTAATGTCGCAGGGCAATGCAGCAGTTAGATGCAATGCACCAAAATCACAGAAAAAGAAACACAAGCTCCTGTACAGCTAGAATGTAGGCTATACAAGACATCAATTGAAAAACACAGATACCTTCCTGTGAACTTGGAAACAACTAAAATGTATTTCAGTAAGCAGAGAAACCTTGAGAGACATCCTTTCCTCTGTATCCCCAAATTCCACTTTCTGCTAATTTAAATATAAACCTGACTATTTTTCTGACTTGACAGACTGAAGATCCTGAAAGAACAGATCCCACTTTGGACCACAGAAGATTTTTGAACATCAGAATCCAAACCAATGAGTCTGAAAATAGCATATGCCAGCCTGAGTGCAACCTTAGGCAAACAAAACTGCCTTTGGGATGAATTAGTAAGAAATTACAGAATATGTAATTTCTGTAGGGAAAATGTAGGGAAAATATGTAACATCTGCAGGGAAAATGGAGCTCAGTGAAAATCAAATTGCTACGTCTTTACAGAATGTTAAGTAGCAGTAACTGAAGAGTTGGAATGGGGGAAAAAGGGGTGGGGGTGCAGCTGGACTTGAGAGTCCTTGAAAAGGACTTCACTGGTTGCATAATTTGAATGCTAACCTGAAACATTCCTCACTGAAATATTGTTAAGTGGTTAAATCTAGCTCTGCTTTGAGCAGCTGAGCATGTATTTGATGCATTAACATTGCCTTTTATTTATTTATTTTTCACATTTTTGAGCCACCAATCTCTTTCCCTTTAATTGTATTCTGCTATGGAAATTTTAGCTGGAACCAGTGATATCCTTCTTTTCAGGAAAGATGGAAGCTTAATAGTAAAGTGTACATTGTGCACACCATGCAAATGGCCATAAATACAACTTCAACTTCTTGCTGTACTATGCAGAGCATAGTATTCTAAAAAGACCAGAATACTATTGTCACTAAGGTATTTCAGGTGGTTCATCTAACTTTCATCAGAATGTGCTTCTGCCATTTTTACCCATTTCTGCACTGAAAGCAAAGATAAGAATCTGCTCTATCCTCTGTGTGATTGACTATTGAACCTTGATTGAAAGTTGATTGGATCTTTCTATTCCGGATTCATTCTGGAGCCTTTATGTGGACAGCAGAAAGCGGGAAGGAAAGGCTGTTCGTGCAAGTACTAGAATGTATAGTATTTTCTGGTGTATAAGACGACTTTTTAACCCCTGAAAATCTTCTCAAAAGTTGGGGGGTCGTCTTATACGCCGGGTCGTCTTATACGCCGAAAAAAAAAACAAATCAGTCGAGCGTCCCCGTTCTTGCAAAGCCGGGCCGCCCCGCACAACCGAGCTATCTTCAGCGCGGCTCCGGGACACGGCTGGGCGGGAGCGTTGGGCGGCTCTCCCTACGCAAAGGTGGCGCTGCCCATCGGCTCTTGGCCCGAGGGGAGGGCCTCGCGCCCGCCGGACTCACCTGTCGCCAGCACCGCTCTCCCCCCCGTGGGGATGCGCTTCCGCCGGGCGGTGCTGGCCGAGACGAGCCAGCAGGCAGCCGTCGTGAGCGCGGCGCTGAGGGGCAGCGGCAGGACGGCCCAGCGCCTGCAGGACGGCCAGCAGCCCCACGCGCAGCAGCAGCAGCCGGCTCAGCAACAGGTCCGAGCGCAGGAGCCGCACCGCCAGGCTGCCCAGGAAAAGCAGCCACACCGAGAGGCTGCACGCCCAGTCCAGCTCCATGAGGGGCAGGGCGGGAAGCCGGCCGGGAAGAGGGACCGGGAGCCCGGGCCGAGCACGCCTCGGCCGACGGTGAGAGGGAAGCAGCACATGAAAAAGAGGCTGCGCGCGGAGCTGCCCCGCCCTGCACCGAATGGGAGAAGTTCAAGGCCTGGGGGGGAAGCAGGAGGGGCGCCGGCCGTGGCAGGGTGGCGGCTGCCCTCCGGCACTGCCTGCTGCCTGGGAAACACTGCGCCTCGGGGGCCGGCAGAAGCACGGGAGCAGCGGGAGGGCCAGCGGGGCCAGTCGGGCCTTCGCCTCCTCTGCGACGGACAGGGAGGGCAGGGCATGTAAGTATTTTCCGGCGTATAAAACAAAAAACCTTGAAAAACTTCTTAAAAGTAGGGGGTCATCTTACACGCCGGGTCGTCTTATACGCCGGAAAATACGGTAATGCCAACTTTTTTATAGTACAGTGGTGTAGTTAAAATATGTAGCTTTATGGCATGTATTTGGTTTATATATGTAGTCAAAGCAATGATACACCTCTGCTTTATTCATGACATTTCTCTGTAGACTTTAGCATGTTTAATTTTTTTTTTACTTTCATTTCATTTTTAATTACCTGCTCTTCCTTAGTTACTTGCTTTTCTTGGAAGCCTACTATCAGCTACAAATAGAGGCAGAGAGAAAGAAGGGATAAACAAATTCCAGACTCCCAAGCCCAAGACAGCCTCAAAACAAGTGAAGATTGGTGAATTAATTCCAGTGGTAGACTGCACTTTGGTAAATGAAGATAATTTAATCACATTAAAGAATCAATTTGCTTAAATCTAACTGAAACTAAAATTGAAAAGCTATTGTAAGAAACAAAGCAATGAGCCTTCTTCCCTTTCTGAGTTTTTTATATATCAACAAAATATAATAACAGCCCAGTAGAGATGAGTCACATATGAATCCCCACTGCTGCCTATTCCCTTTCATATCAGCTTTCAAGTCAATGCTTTTATTTTTTTCAGAAGATGTAGCATCCTTGATCCATCTACATCTTGTCTCCATTAATGACAAAGTTGACAGACATCCTTTTCTAAATCATCTGCCTGTGTGTCTGCTGAAGGTAACCCTTAGCTGATGGGAAGAGGAGTAACTTACTTCCTTAAAGTATGCAAAATACTGACTCAGATAAGACCATGATGTCCTATGTGCCGGCTGAATCCTCTTATGTAAGTACTTGCTATCAGAAACAACAAATGGACTTCCCGTAAGACAATTATTTTTTTTCCTCAGCTAATTACTTTGATTTCTGTTTCCTCAAATTGACCCAGAGACAAAAGAATGGCTTTCTAGTTCCTCTGAAGACAGTAGAATAATTACATTTAAAACTTTAATTATCCTGTTCATTCTTCTTGAAATGAAAAATGACTTGGAATTCTTTGAAATATTCTCAGTTGTGTCTTTTTGTGATAGCAACATTAAGCCATCACTACCTAATATAAATCAGAAGTGTGTAGCTAAGACCCTCAAGCCCAGAATAAAACAAATGCTAACTAGTGCCAGTGGACCAGAGAAGTCAGCCTCGAATGATGATAATGAATATTAATTATATGACTTTTAACTCTCTCAATGCCAGATATTCTTCCAGAAGAAACTATAATTAAAAAAGGAATACAAATCTTTATTCAACTACCAAGGAAGAGAAAAGCCGTTATGATAAAATATTAGAGGCTTTTTTAAAAAAAAAGCTCTGTTAAATATGCAGCACCAGACATTTTGGGTTCTGGAAAATAGCGCACACAGCACCACATCACTAATGACAGACCTTCCTCAAATCTCTGCAAATCACTGAAAATATTTTCATCTTACATTCTTTCCGTACCTTTTAATATCAAACTTGATCTTCCCAAGATTGATACAGGTGAGCCACTGCCATGTTAACAATCCCTAATAAATCACCGATTTCTGACTTGAGATACATAACTAGCCAGAAGCAGTATCTCTTTGATCTAGTGCAGATATCCTTATATCCCAAAGGATATAAAGTCCTCTGTCTTACAAATGTAAAAACAAAAGAGAAATGTTCTAAAGATAAGATATGTGAGACCTAAGAAACCAGGTCCAGAGATAGAAAGGCTTACTCTTGACAGTTTCACCTTATGCATCATGTGGAAAAAGGTGACTTCAGAAAAGACACTCCATCATGTGGTTCTTACAATAAATGATGTTTTCCATGTGAGCCAGATGAGACAATGGCCCTCAACTGTAAAGAACTGTACATTACAATTCTGCAACTTCACCTTTATGAACAAATACTTCACTTTACAAATATAATTTACATTTTATTGTTTTGTATACAACAATATTTGTTTATGTGCCTTAACATAAATGTATACTGAGTTTTTCAAAAATACACAGAAATTGCTCCTTAAAATATTAAGGTGTGCTTTATTTTTTTGCACACTTGGAAAAACTAACTGATAAACCTAGTAGAATGGTGTTGTAAATAAAGGCATAAAAATTAAGGCTATGCTGCAAACATTGTATTAGGTTTGTGTTATAATCTGTCAGATTTTTTCTAGCTTGAAATCATCCGGTATAAAAGAAAAAAGAATTTGTTTTAAGACTGGTGCTAGGAAAGGTAATATTTAATTTTTTTCTCTTGCATTATTTAACTATTAAATTAATATTCTCCAAACTATTACATTGTTAAAACTCTTGTGTCTGTTTGCAACCTTCGACTGGGTGAAATGGTGCATTATAGGGCAATAAGTTTTGAACCAATGTAACTCAAATGGGTTAACTTGCAGAATGATTCTGCAGTTACCTTCATTTTCATTCCCATACAACTTTTACTGGTGGATTTGGCTTGCAGTATAATGGTCAGGACTAAGGCTTCCTTGAGGTCAATCTTCAGTTATGAAATTTTCCCAAAGGAAGTATAACTGATACCCATGTAGAATGTGTGTATGTATTTTGTGTGTGTGTGTGTGTGTGTGTGTGTGTGTGTGTGTGTGTGTGTGTTTATTATAATAACAACTAGAAATATGCTTCTTCACCCAGGGCTTTGTGATACACCATCTGCAACAGAACCAGAGTGTTTTTTAGATTACCATTTTAAAATGAACATTATTTTTGTGTTTAGATTTGTTTAATTTATATTAATTTTTATATATTGGGTGTGCATGTGTGTGTAGGTGTCTATGCTGATCTATGACTGTAATAAAGATTTTGATTTGATATGTGTGTTTTTGTGTACATGGTTTTGGGAACCTTTGGCTGAAAGAACAGCATATTAAGTACATTGATAAGTAAATTAATATATTAATGCAACAAGTTTTTCAGTAAAAGGACACTGTAGTCCACACTATGGAAAACTTTGGTGGGGAGAGATAAGAGGCAAAGGTAGCCACCCATTGCTGACAATGAGTTATAACAAAAATGATAATCTACTCACTACATAAAGAAGAAAAATAGATTACTCCAGGCAAGAGAATTGTGCAAATCTTCTGATGATGCGCTGGTGAAGCTTAGGAAAAATTACTATTAAGTATTCAACAAGAGCAGAGAAGACTTATGGCATGCATTTCTAAGGTAACAGACCAACCACAAGTTTTTTGTCCATATTTTCAGAGATATGTCCATGTGTTAATTTTGTAGTACAAGAAACAATAACCTTGATTTTTATGAAGAAATAGTGACTGAACTTACACTTCTTAAATTTTGACTTGCTTAGCCATGGTTTACTGATTTAGCTAGAATTGGCAAGAGTCTCTCAACCATAAACTAGTTTATAAACTTATAATGGCTGTGTTGGCACAGCAGGTCTTTTTTTAAAAAAAATACATCATAACTTATCACAATGTCAAAGTCAAACCTTCATCTCCTAGAAATCCAGCATCAGTTAGGGGAAAAGCATAAATAGAAGCCTATTGATCTCTGTATGTCAATCATTTATAGGTTTATCTGTGTCCACTGTGCCTACATTTCTACAACCCTCTCACTCCTTTAAACTACTCTGCCCATTCTTCTTACTCTGACCTTAGAACTTTCTTGTACCTTCTGTGTGATTGGGGCTCCAATAGAACTACTTGATCTGGGATGCAAAAAAATCAAAGATTTTTAGATGGCAGATTTCTTTAGTATTATTTTAATGCCAGTTAGCAATCATTGCATAAACCCAGGGTATCTGTGGGACAATCTTTGATTGTCTTTGCAGGAAAGATGGGTGTATTCCAGGCCTTGTCTGTTAAGTAGGGATAAAGTAGGAATAAAGTATTTATATCTTCTCTTTGATAAAGTTGCCCCCTGGAACAGCATCAGATATCGTTAACTCCTTTGGTCTTTCATTAAGCATTACTGTAAAGACTTGGGTTCCCCTGTGTCTTTAATGCCTTTTGGATGCAGAAATGAAGGAAGATTTGTTGATTATTTTGTTCCAAACCTTGGACTAGAAATGGAATGCATTTTTCAATCTTGTATACATTAATGTTTAATATTAGTTCTGTTTTTTATTTATACTGTGCTTTTGTTTCAGTTTTAATCATCTTGTTCACCACCTACAGTCATTGTATTGTAATATGGATAACTATATAAACTGTTAAAATAACCATTTTTCAGCCCAGATCGGATACCCTAGACCAGGCATGTCAAACTCGCGACGTCACGTGACGTCGCGCGACATCTCGGAACTTTTTCCCATTGCCGAAAACGGGATGGGCGCGGTTTCTCCGTAACGCTCCGGCCCATGGGCCGGCAGTTTGACATCCCTGCCTTAGACTATCCTATTATCATCAGTTCACACCAAGATGCTAATGATAAAAATAAAGTTAAATATTTTACTCAAATAGAAATGTGAATATCTGTGGGGGGGGGGAAATTTAAAAAAATAGAGGAAAAACATTTGTCACAATGTCTCAGAGTTAAGTCTGGGGGCTGAAATTTTGTTCTTCCTACCCACAATTCTTATATTTTTCCACGCTTTCACACTTCTCCCTTCAAAACCTTCCACAGAACCTTTTCATTTGTCTTTAATGTAATCAAATATGTTGAATGATGTTGAATCTGTCCACATTCTCTATGAGATTGTTCTGATACTATGATATACAGTACACATTATATTACTATGTACAATTGTTTATTTAATATACTTCTCGGCCTACTCTTCAGCTGATAACCTTCTCTCTGTGTGTAGGTGTGTATGTGTACACATAGAGTGATGGCATGTTGACCAAGCAAAGGGCCTTTGGGAAGGATCATGTATACAGGCTTCTTGATAAGACACTCTCCAGATATGCTGTGTGCAACTCTCATAAATTCCAGCCTATGCGCCTGTCCAGTATATTGTATTGGCTGCAGATAATGGAAATGACAGTATTGTCCACCTGGAAGACATTAGTTTTGGAGATCTGGTGCTTTATTTTTCTTTCAAGAATTTTGTTACATCCAAATATCTATATTATTTTTTCACATTTTCTTTTTTTTTACAAAAAATGTGGGGGGGAAAGTGTGGTAGTTTAATAAGTGTTTTATACATGTTTTAGGGTTTTTTTTATTTTCTATACATGTTGTATAGTTTAGGCCAAGATTAATAACATTGTGCCAGAAATATATAGAAATGTATTTCTATACCGGCCAGTTCAATTGAATACTAGATGTTTATTAAAAAAAGAAAATAGAAATTTAAAGAAATGTAATATCACAAACATCCAGCTATAAGGAAGAGGTATGGAGATAGCATTGAGGAAGGAATTCAACAACTGTTATATAAGCATCAGTGTCACCCAAATAGCTTGAAGGGATAAGAAAACAACAAGGTTGTCCCACTTTGATTCCATTCAGTATAAGAGGAGAGAGGAAGAAATCCTGCCAGATTTTAAAGAAAATTGCAATGTCCGTTTTGGTCTCCAAATTCATAGAGACCTAATACTAACCCTAAGTGCATTTGCACCCCAATGGGATTTTCCCTTGTATATTAGATAAGGCTGGCTCAAAATGTCAGAGCCCTCCTAATCATACCCATTCCCTCTAAATTCATTGGCAGTGTCCATTTATCTCTCCAAATTCATGAAGACCTAACCCTAAGAGGATATGCCTCCCATTTATTTTACCAGGAAACATAGGCAGACTCGAAAAGTGTTCACCCTCCTAAGCATACCTATTTCCTCTATAACAGTTGGTGATGTCCATTTTCCTCTCCGAATTCATGGAGACCTAAGTGGGTTTGCACCTCAATGTATTTTACCAGGAAATATAGGTAAGGCAAGCTCGAAATGTCAGAGCCCTCCTAAGCATACCCATGCACTACCAATCCATTGGAGATGTCAATTTATCTGTCTGAATTCATGGAGACCTAATGCTAACGCCAAGTAGATTTGATCCCCAATGGGATTTTCTCATGTATTTTACCAGGAAATGTAGATAAGGCACATTCAGAAAGTCAAAACCATCCTAAGCATTCCCGTGCTCTCCGAATCCATTGGTGATGTCCATTTCCCCATCCAAACTCATGGAGACCTAACTAACCCTGAATGGGTTTCTACCCCAATGGGATTTTCCAATGTATTTTACCAGGAAATGTAGATAAGGCAAGCTTGAAAAATCAGAGACAACCTAAGCATACTCATACACTCAGAATCGATTGGCAATGTCCATTTTCCTCTCTGGATTCAAAGAGATCTAACCCTAACTATAAGTGGGTTTGCACCCAATGGGATTTCCCATATATTTTACCAGGTAAAATAGATTAGGCAGTCTCAAAAGTAATTGGTCTCCTAAGCATATGCATGCACTCTGAATCCCTTGATTATGTCCAATTATCTCTCCCCATTCCTGGAGACCCATCCCTAACCCTAAGTGGATCTGAACCCCAGTGGGATTTTCCCTTGTATTTTTTTAAGAAACCTAGGAAAGTCAGAGTTGAAAATATACCCATTTGCTCCCAATCCATTGGCCATATCCATTTTGTTCTACAAATTCATGGAGACCTAACCCTAACCCTTATTGGAGATCCAACCCTAACCCTTATTGGTTACAAGGAAAGATAGATAAGGCAGGCTCAAAAAGTGATCCCCCCACGTATACCCATGTGCTCTGAGTAAGTTGGCAATGTCCATTTTCCTCCCCAAATTCATGAACACCTAACTTTAATCTTAAATGGATTTGTCTCCTAATGGGATTTTCCCTTGTATTTTAGCAGGAAACGTAGATTAGGCATGGTCGAAAAGCCAGAGCGCTCTTAAGGGTACCCATGTACTCCAAATCCATTGGTGATACCCATTTTCCTCTCCAAATTCATGAAGATTGTACATATGGCAAACTTGAAAAGCTTTTTTCCTACGCTTTAGTGCTTTAGAGAATAAATTATCTCCCTCTTTCCTGTAACAGTCCTTCAAGTGTTGGAAGATGGCTATCATGTCACTCCAAGGTTAGGCTAAAGATACCTTTGTTAAGTTAAATATACCTAGTTCTCTTAGATATCTTTTCTTTTTCTGTTACAGTATTTGCCATCATACTGTCATAGGCATATGCATGTTGAAATGAGTCATGATTTGCACACAGGCGCAGTTTCAAATTAAGCTGTTCCTGTATCTGTAATTGAAACATGAGGGAATCTTATGGCTTGCATACTGCTTTCTGGAGGATCTCTACCACTTCTACTAGTGAGTATGAAATTTCTCACTTCCCATTTTCATAAGGTTTGGGAATCATCATATTTTTGTATGTGATGTCTACTGAGGTACATTCTGCATGAGAATGCAATCAAGGGGACAAGGAATAGAAGCACAGCTGGATAGCAAAGCATTTACTTTGCATGCTGAAAAACATTAGTTCAATTCCTACTCTTTCGGCACAGCTAAATTTTGTGTTGCACCTGTTTCTATATTCCATACTTGCCAGTCATTGCAATTTAAACTAGACAATAGGCAATTTGTGTTGAAGGGGCAGAATAAGTGGTATGTTCAAGAATAACTTGAGGTTTTCTTCCAGTATGATACTTCAACATTGCAGCATCATTCCTTTATTCATCTTGAGTAAAGATTCCATGCTATTCCACATCTGCACTTTTCAAACTAATAATCCTACTGCCTGATATATGTGATTTCCAGCACGCAAAATCAATTTACAAAGTTTCTGTGTTCTATGATAGCTGCAACTCATAAGATAATTGCCTCAGCACTAAAGAATAAATCTGTTTCATCATCTTTCTCCTAAACAATTGAAATACATACATTGTTGTACTAATCATCTAATTCTATATTCTCACCAGCATTGTCATCCCCTGTGACATATGTCCATAGATGATCATTGTGGCCAAAGAACCATCTTTGATCTACCAAAGATGAATCATTCAGTTGCTTGTATGCTTTTGAGCCTCTCCTTCAAATAACTATGTAGCAACTCTCAAATAACATGTAAATCTTGGATTTACATGCAGGATCTTGGATTTCTTTCTTTCTAAGCTATGCCTAAGATTACAAGAATACTTTCTTCATCGCAGGAGCTGCTTTTCAGTCAGGTTCATACACTGACCTTTTCTTGAAGAACCTAAATATTAGCTAATTCGCAGTTTGTTTTTTTCAAATTTGTAATAGTTCCATTTTTTTAAAAAAAAAACCTCCATTAAATAATTACATGTGCATTCATTAAATAAACTACACATGCTCCTGTTTTGTACTATGTAAAAATCATGGTAATCTCTGACTCACTTCATGGTTATTTCCACCATGAGACAGAAGTCATAGAGTGCTTTCTCAATCCTGCAGTTGATCCAGCTTCTCTTCCTGAGTCAGAAACTAAAGAAACTTTGTCTTATGCTTCCAGCCTAGACCACTGACTCATCCCTTAAGCCCCTATTATGCACTGTTTCAGCTCAGCTCCAAGATTAGTCATACATGAGCTGGATTGTGTGCTAAGGAAATGCAAGGGCAGGAAGTAGATGGAGGACAATTTCCATTCCTGTGGGGGAAGGAAGTGATGGGCCTGCAGAGAAGGTGGAACCACCCACTATATAGCTAGAGGAAAGCTATCCAGGGCAAGGATGTTTTTTTTTGGGGGGGGGTTGTCAGGGTTCAACAGCTTGCCAACAAGAACGCTCCAGGCCCTTGGGTAATGGTGCAGCTAGCCACTCCCTGGGAAAGACTCATTGTTTCTAATTTTTTTGCAGAGCAAAGAAACATTCACTTCTAAGATTAGTCCAGCAAGTAAGAAGGATTTCACAGGACAACTCACAAATGTGAGTTTGTGAGTAGTGAGAAGCATGTGGGTGGGAATGTTTTGGTGGTGACCTTTACAGACCAGGTGGTTATGGGAAGAAAGCAGAGCAAAAAATGGATCGAGAATATTACATGTTTGCTTAACATTTTCATCGACTTTGCTGGCAGCAGGAGAGGAAGAGGGTGAATTCACAGTCCTTGCAGTTTTATTACAAATCTTACTGACTGTCTAATGAGTTGGTTTCACTTAATAAAGATAAAGATAAAAATAGTAAATTTCATAGCCTGAATAAAAACATGAGAAAATAGTGATTATTTTGCTTTTCAATATACATTAAACTTGTTATCATCAACAGAGAAAAAGAACTGAAATGGAAATGGGCTGATCACATAGCAAGAAGAACTGATGGCAGGTGGACCAAGGCAGTCGTAGAATGAATCCTACTTGATTAAAAGTGTCCACGAAAGAGACCCTAAACAAGATGGATTGACGACATCAGCAAGTATTGTGGGATCAATAGACAAAAAAAGCTCAGGACTCTATTGGTTGGAAACATGCGGAAGAGGCCTTCATCCTGCAGTGGTAGACATGGTCTAAAGTGAAGATGATGATGATGATGATGATGATGATGATGATGATACACTAAACTAAATGAACCTGACTAAATTAAAGCCAAAACAAACAAAGGAGAATGGCTAATGGCTGCAAGTCACACCTTATTTCTTAAGTAATTCCTAAAGTTGGTAACTCCATGGGTCATGAAAACTACCTAACTGGCTCACTATCAACTAGAGGTAGTCCTCAACTTAGAACAATTCATTTAGTGACTCTTCAAAGCTATGACACTGGAAAAAATGGACTTATGACCATTTTTCACACAACTGTTGCGGCATCCCCATGGTCACATGATCAAAATTCAGATGCTTGGCAACAACAACAATAAAGTTGGAGGGGATCCTGGAGGTCATCTAGTCCAACCCCCTGCTCAGGCAGGAAACCCTATACCATTTCAGACAAATGACTGTCCAGTCTCTTCTTAAAAACTTCCAGTGATGGAGCATTCACAGTTTCTGGAGGCAGGTGGTTCCACAGGTTAATTGTTCTAACTGTCAGGAAGTTTCTCCTTAGTGCTAGATTGCTTCTCTCCTTGATTAGTTTCCATCCGTTGCTTCTTGTCTGCCTTCAGGCACTTTGGAGAATAGCTTGACTCCCTCTTCTTTGTCGCAGCCCCTGTGATATTGGAACACTGCTAACATGTTATACCTAGTTTTTCTCTTCATTAGACTAGACATACCCAATTCCAGCAACCGTTCCATGTATGTTTTAGCCTTCAGTCCCCTAATTGATTTAGCTCAGGCAATGACGAGTGAGACGACGGCTTCAGCTCAAAGTTTTATTGACTCAGCCCGGACGGGGCAAAATGGTACAAACAGCCTTTATATAGGCAACTGTCAAACGAGTCAACAAATCAGGGACGGGTGTTTTCCCGCCGAGGGGTCATGTCCAATAATCAGCTGGCAGCTTTTGACATTTCCCCAGTGATAGCGCATGCGCCTCTGGGCTGGGGAATCCTGTCAGCTGGCTGCCATTTCAGCTGGGACCTCGGGTAAGCCTGGCCGGCATTTTGACAGCTAGCAGCTGTCAGTGGCTGAGGTGTCTGCGCTTGCGCAACTTTTACAGCTTGCGGTTGCTGCTGTTTTGACAGCTCGCGGCTGCTACTGCGCACGCGCGGCTTTTGACAGCTGTCAGTGCGGCCACGTGGAGCGGCCCTTTGACAGCTCGTGGTTGTTACCGCGCATGCGCGGCTTCCCTTTGACAGCTGTCAGTGCGGCCACGTGGAGCGGCCTTTGACAGCTGTCATTCTTGTATGGAATATATTACACTAATCATCTTTGTTCTTCTCTGTACTCTTTCTAGAGTCCCATCTTTTTACCTTGTGGTGACCAAAACTGGATGCAGTATTCCAAGTGTGGCCTTACCAAGGCATTGTAAAGTGGTATTAACACTTCAACTGACTCATATGTATGACCGTTGCAGTGTCCCAAGGTCATATCATCATCTTTTGCAACATTCTGACAAGCAAAGTCAATGGGGAAACCCAATTTCACTTAACAACCATGTTACTAACTTAACAACCACAATGATTTACTTAACACCTGTGGCAAGAAAGGTCATAAAATGGGGCAAAACAAATGTTTCACTTAGCCACAGAAATTTTAGGCTCAATTATGATTATATCTTGAGGACTACCTATACCATCATAATTGCCTAGGAAGGAAAATGATTGTTGTTGCATTCTTGGAAATAGGAAGGCTGAGCACCAGGGAATTTGTCAGATGGGAGGACATGATATCCAGCTCTGAATAACTTGAAAGCTATTGCCAAAGCCTTTTAGTCAAACAGGATTTTTTTTTAAGATTCAATCCAGTATGAGCACCATGAGTATAGGTGTACAATACTGCATCCAGTTTTGGTCACCACATTACAAAATAGATTTTGAAACTTTGGAAAAAGTGCAAAGAAGAGCAACTAAGACGATTAAGGGCCTGGAGACTAAAACATATGAAGAATGGTTGCAGGACTTGGGTTTGGCTAGTCTAGAGAAAAGAAGGACTAGGGGGGACATGAAAGCAGTATTCCAGTATTGAGAGGTTGCCACAAAGAGGAGGGGGTCAAATTATTTTCCAAAGCACAGAAGGCAGGACAAGAAACAATGGGTGGAAAAGAGATAAGCAACCTTGAATTAAGGAAAAACTTCCTAACAGTGAGAACAATTAACCCAGTGGAACAGCTTGCCTTCAGAAGGTGTGGGTGCTTCGTCACTTGAGGTTTTTAACAAAAGATTAGACAGTCACTTGTCAGGGTCTCCTGCTTGAGCAGGCGCTTGGATTAGAAGACCTCCAAGTTCCCTTCCAGCTCTATTCTGATCGATTAATTGTGAAGCATAGATATGGTCAAATTTGTGATTGATTTGGGTTGTGAATTAGATCAATACATACTATTGCACCTCCCCTCCAATGTCCCAATACCATTCCTCCCGTTAACCTTTAGCAACTGTTATCCTACCCCCTACTCCCAACATTTTTATAAGTATTACAAGCATGTTCCCAACTGAAGAGCTTAGTGCAATTGCTACTTTGCATCCACCAGTAGTTGCATATGCTACGTGTATCAGGAGTTGCTTGCGCTACTAGTTTACAATGGGGAATTTATGCTGACATTCTCAGTGGGAATCCCTTTCGCCTACACAGCTCACATGAGATCTGTAGTAGTTGTTAAATTACTTCAAGAAGATTCACCAGAAATATACTGCTGTTTCCCTTAGGATGCCTGGGAGAGATAACACAGATGGCTCGGGAGCAAAGTAGAACAACTTCCTTCCCCAAGCAACAAACTATTTGAGTGGGTTGCCTGTTCCAAAAAGACAGGACCCTTTGGACTGTTTTATTCCCGACTGGAGAATATGGATTTATTTTATTTTATTTTTTAGTCAGAGCAGAGCAAACCCCAAAGCGGTAGTTATTTTATATCCATAGTTGTGGCTCTGCAAACATTTTTAAATGCTGCACATTACTGAAACAAATATGGGGAGCTCACTACTGTTAGAAAAGAGAAGCTCAATCCTTTGATTGTTCACTTGGAAGTAAATCCCATTAAACTCCCCAGGCTTTCTCCCATTTAGAGTAGCATTCCATTACAAATCTTTTCATTTTAAGTGATTTTGGAAAAACTTCTCCATATTCTACTGAGAGGCATTAGGTTTTGTTTGTTGTTTATGTTGTTTAGGAGTCGTGTTCATTTCAGTTCTTTCCAAATCTTAGTCAGGAGATATTTGCAATCTAGGCATGCTCCTGGCCAGTTCTGCAACCCAGGTCGCTCATGCAGGAATCTGTAGTTAATTTTCCCTTTGCAAAGTGTATGCTCAAGCCAAAGGAATACAAAACTCAACTGGGATTATTTCCCACTACAACAAAAAAAAAATAAAGCACTGGAGCTAAACTTATACTTACAGAAAGAGAAGAGGAAATTTAGCATGAGGCAAAGATGGGTGAGATAAGTAACTTTGGAAAGAAAGGGTGATGAGGATACTTCCATAGGGGAGATTTATAGCATTTCATTTCATTATAGCATTTCAGAATCAGCTCCAGACCTGCCTTATCCCTCCATATCTGCAGTCTGAGAGTGGATTCAGTTTCACAGTGTATGTAAAATTAAAACAAAGTTTGCTTTTTTTTCTCTTCAATCACTGCAATCTGACCAAGCTGGTAAAGAGTTTGCTTTCTCATTAATGGAAACTCTGGCTTGTTCTGCCTCCAAGTCCTTTCTTTCTCTCATTGTCCTTATTAAGATTGGCAGAAGTAGAATTAGTCACAGACACTTTCCTGGTGTTTGTGAGAGAAAGAATAGTGGAAACAGTGGTGGTAATGGGATGGTGTAGAAGTGTCTCTGAGAGAGAATATTTTTGGATTGGACTTGATCATTTCTTCTTCTTCCATTGATGTGTCATTAAATTATACCACAAATATTAAAAAGAAATGGAAAAATGCAAGAAACACCTGATAAAATAACATTACTTATTTAAAAAGGCCCAGAATAAAAACAGTTCTTTGGCTTTAAAAAAAAAAAGTCCGTAGAAGCAAGATATGATTTTGCTTTCAGTGTCATATAAATAAATGGGAACTGGTCATGAATCAACCACTTAAACACGTAGAATAGATCATGTATGAAGAATTAAAATGAAACAGGGTCATCCTTTATTGAAACTGTTGAAACAGTAAACAAAACTTTACAAACACATACATTTACCAGATAATATAGACTAGACCGGGAAGCTGAAAAACATCCTGGAAAAAGTCTGTGGTAAAACTACTCCTGCTTATTGCCAAAATCATGGGTGGTTATGTCCATATAATCTGCAGGAATTAAATTCAATTGAAGGCTGTTCTTTTATTTCCATTTCAGAAATGTTAAACAATGCAACTCTCCCCTCTCCATTATTCCCACTGTTGCACAAGAAGAACTGGGATATGTTAGCTGAGTTTCTCCTAGGTTACATGAAGTTTCTCCTAGGTTACATCAGCCTACCTTTGGTCCAATAAGCTGTTTTCCACAGAAGTAATAATTGTGTCTTACTTGAGGACTGAGTATAGGTGAAACTACAATAAAGCACCTGACTGACCCAGTTTGGCTGCTATTTGAAGTTACTGTACAATTTAACTGCACTGTGCTATCTTTCTGTGTTGATACACATTGTTGAAACAGGATTGCAGACATTACCACTTCATGTCACTTACCTCATCACGGTTACCGGATGGTAATACTAAGGACTACTTTCCATTTTTTTAAAATATCCATTTGATATATCTATGCTATTTTTAAACGTTTGCATTAGGTCACTTAGTAACCTGAAATGCTGGGAGTTACTCCTGTGCTATAATAAAAATCAAGTCAGCATCCTTTCATAAAACAGGCATGCAATCTATGAAGTCACACTAATGCCAGTCAAGGAAAAAGAAGGGGACTTTATTCCATAAATTGGATTTCAATGTGATAAGGAAGCCAAACATTAGACAGCATTCAGCAAACAGTCATGTAAAAGGCAGAGAGATAAAGTATGGTAAATGTCATTATAACCTTTTATTCTACCTAGGTGCAAACTAAGTAATTTTTTTAAAAAACACCCTAAAGTATAAAGTAAGGTATGACTCTGGTTTCAGAGCAATAAGAAAAAAACTGGATACTTTTTGACAGAGCAAGCTACTGACTCCAATCAAATATGCATGGAGGCCTATATTCAGTTGTTGATCCTCGATGCTACCTTTCAGCTTTTCAGGACTGGTGTATTACAAATGAAAGTGAGGTGGCCACCTCAAATACTAGATTTGGGATATTGTAAATAAGCAGAAAATAGTTATTTAATTTATTGTGGTTTTTTATTATTAGGGATAGAAATATCTCAGGCAGCCAAGTTCCCTGACCCTTTTCAGTTATTTTTATTCTTCGCTGAATTGGTTGTAGTCTCCTTCTTACAGAATTATTTTTACTCCCCTTTCTTTGCTATTTTATCTAAAGGCTGCCTACATCAGACAGTTTAGTCTATAGTACCAGCATGACATATAAGAGACCACAGAAAAAGCACACACATTCATTGAGTAGAATCACTCTTGCTTCTTCCTTTGTGATTATTGTCATCTTAAGACTTCAGAGCAAACTTCTTCTTCCAACTGCTACTAGCTGGAAACTTAAACTGAAGGGCACAAGCTTGGAAAAGGCTGCTTTAAATTTATATCTACGGAATGGGTATACTCATGAGGATTCTAGGGCTATTTCAAGCATTACAAAGATTGTCATCTGGTGATTTAGAGTCAGATATGTTACAGGATTCGAAACTTAACATTAAGAAAACCAAGATCATGGCATCCGGCCCTCTCAATTCCTGGCAAATAGATGGGGAAGAAATGGAGGTAGTGACAGATTTTGTTTTCCTGGGCTCCAAGATCACCGCAGATGGGGACTGCAGCCAAGAAATTAAAAGATGCTTGCTCCTTGGGAGGAAAGCCATGGCAAATCTAGACAGCACACTAAAAAGCAGAGACATGACCCTGCCAACAAAAGTGCATATAGTCAAGGCTATGGTCTTCCCAGTTGCAATGTATGGCTGTGAAAGTTGGACCATAAGAAAGGCTGAGTGCCAAACAATTGAGTCCTTTGAACTATTGGTGCTGGAGAAGACTCCTGCAAGTCCCTTGGACTGCAAGGCGATCAAACCGGTCAGTCCTAGAGGAGATCAACCCTGACTGCTCTTTAGAAGGCCAGATCCTGAAGTTGAAACTCAAATACTTTGGCCACCTAATGAGAAGGAAGGACTCACTGGAGAAGAGCCTCATGCAGGGAAAGGTTGAGGGCAAGAGAAGAAGGGGACGACAGAATGAGGTGGCTGGATGGAGTCACTGAAGCAATAGGCATGAGCCTAAGTGAACTCAGAAGATGGTAGAGGACAGGAAGGCCTGGAGGAACGTTGTCCATGGGGTCGTGATGGGTTGGATATGACTTCACAACTAACAACAACAACATGTTATGGGATGCTCATGCCCAATTAAATTATTTATAGATTAGTTGAAATCAGCAGATCATTCCTAAATACAATAAAATAGACTGCTAAAATAACCATTAGGTAACTAAAACAACCAAATCCCTATCAAATATGGTGAGATGTGCTTCCAAGTGCATATGCTGTATTGTCCCTTCTTAGCTTATATTAAGCCAAAGGAGTCTCATCTGTTATTACTGCATATAGACAAGATAGGACAATCAGCCTGACATCAATACATAGGAAAACCCTGGAAAAGATAATCAAGCAGCAGATTTGCAAGCACCTAGAAATGAACAAAGCTATTACAAAAAGCCAACATGGGTTTGTTAAAAACAGATCATGCCAGACAAACCTTACTGCTTTCTTTGATAAAATGACTAAATTAGTGGATCAGAGAAATATTGTGGACTTAGTTTACTTAGATTTCAGCAAGGTATTTGGCAAAGTAAATCATGGCCTATTTCTTGGTAAGCTAGAAAAATGTGGGAAAGACAACATCACCACCAGATGGATTCATAACTGGCTGATCAGCTGCTTTTAACATGCAGTCTTTAATGGAACTACTGTATTTCTACATGGAGGGAAGCATGCAGTGGGGTATCTCAAGGCTTTGTCATAGACCCAGTACTCTTCAATATCTTCATAAATGATCTAGATGAGGGCATAGAAGAGGACGCATCAAAATTGCATACAACGCCATGGGGGGAGAGGAATTGCCAATAGTTTAAAAGGTAGACTCAAGTTACAGAAGGATGTTGACAGATTTGAACACTGAGCACTATCCAACAAACTGCAATTCAGTCCCCAGAATAATAAGGTCCTGCACTTGAGCAGGAAAAATCAAATCCACAGGTATAGAATAGGTGGTATCTGGCTCACAGTAGTTAAAAAAAAAGGTACAACTGTAGTTCTAGGATGCATCAACAGAGGGATACCATCAAGATCATGAGAAGTGATAGTACTGCTCTAATATACTTACCTAGTAAGGCCATACTTGAAATACTGTGTTTAGTTCTGGTTGCCACAATTCAAAAAATGTGTTCAGGTCCTAGAAAGTGTGCAGAGAAGAGCAACAAGGATGATATAAGTCTTGAGACAAAACTATGTGATGAATGTGTTAAAGGAACTATGTATGTTCTAGTTGTCTAGACTATTGACAAGAAGGATTTGAAGGGCTGTCACAGAGAAGTGGGGGGGTCAACTTATTCTCCACAGCATCTGAGGCCAGGACAAGAAGTAAAGGGTGAAAGATTATTAAAGAGAGATCCATCCTAGAATTAAGGAGAAATTTCCTGAGAGAGAGAACAATTAATCAGTGAAGTTATGGGTCCTACATCACTGGAGGATTTCAAGAAGCATTTGGAAAACCACTTGTCCAGAATGGTATAAGAACTCCTCCTCAAGCACTGTGTTGGACTAGAAGACCTCCATGGTCCCTGTTATTTCAATTATTACTTTTAATCCTGTTTTTTGTATTTCGATATTCTATGGCATCTGTTATAAGAAGTTAGATCATTTTGAAAGTGAATCCTGCCAAACGTCATTAATCACTGTAGCAGTAGCCTTATGGTAGACCTATATACTTGTATAATGCTTTATAGCACTCTGAGTAGTTTGCGATATCAGTATATTGTGCCCAACAAACTGGGTTCTCATTTTACCAACCTTGGAAGGATGGAAGGCTGAGTCAACCTTGAATCCCATTTGGATTGAACTTCTGGCTGTGGGCAGTTAGCCTGCAATATTGCACTTTAACCACTGTGCCACCAGTTTCAAGTTACACAAGACTTTTTCTTACAATTCTGTGAACATTCATTCCTCTCATCCTTGAGTTAGCAGGAAAGTATGTCAATATAATTTGCACTGTTCCCTCAGATGAACTTTACTGTGTCTTAACAATGACTGAGGAGTGATGCTACCCTGAAAAATTTAATATAGAACAATTTCGGAATAATATTAGCAGATTCTCTCACTTCCCATCTCCTCCCTCATCAACCAATCATCAAGGGAGAAAAGAAGGAATGGGCCATTAAGGAGATGAATCCATCTCTTTCCCTCTCATTTCCATCACATACATACAAACTTCAGAAGAATAGAGGAGAACACTGAGAAGTAACCAACTATTTATTCAATTATCATTAGGTTCCAACTTTACAAGAAAGAAAACTCTAAACAAATGGAAAGTTTAAGATGTTTATGAAAATTGAGGGCTACTGTACAGGGTGAGCAGTCTGAGGGATCTGATTTGTTTGCAACTTTTGAGGAAGATCCTTGTCTGTGGCCATAAGATTATAAATTACTATTTAATACTATTTAAATAATATTTAACTTACAGTTAGGCAATAGGTCAGCAGCAACAGCAGAACTGGGGAGGTTCATAGTCAAGTACAGGAAATATTGAGATAATCAGGGGAGTGTCCCTGATTAAGGGTGAAACACTGAGGTTTCTCACCTTGTTGCTGTGTGTTGCAATTCCATTTTTCTGACTACAGTGAGTGTATGAGCGAGGCTTTTATTGTTTGGTTCAGATGGGATTGCAGGCGGCTTTGTCCAGGGGTAAGGAGGGGCAGTTTTGATCTGATAGTCTAAGATAAGAGAGGAAATACGTTTGACTATAATCATGTTCAAAAGGCAGGGAGGAAGGAGGTGCAGCCTCCATGTTGTTTGTTGCATCTACTTTTCCCACCATACATCCCACCTTTTTTTCTTGAGCAAACCTCAGAGGTGGTTTTGGTACCCAGAGTTGCCTAACACATTGCAAAGTGCAAACTATATTCCAAACTATATACTAGAGATGAAAATCCATGTGAGATTTTGATTTGGATAGAGGGCGTGTTATATACCTCCTTTCTGCTCTGAGTTACTTAAGCAATGTCCCAAAATGATATCATTTCATTTTTTTCAGGCTTTGCATTGAGCCAGAGTACAGTCCTTCCTTAAAGTCAAAAAGCAAAACCCAAAGCTCCAACATGCTCTGAAAGCTTTAGGAGTGTCCCCCAGTGGCTTCCAAAAATTGTTTCAAACTTTAAAAATGACATAAAATGAGAAAATATTAAACATATGACTAGAGTATGGCAATAATAAAGATGATTGTTGTGCAGTAATGGGATTTAGTTAGAAAGAGAAGGTTTAGAATTCATGTGTGTGTGTGTGTGTGTGTGTGTGTGTGTGTGTGTGTGAGAGAGAGAGAGAGAGAGAGAGAGAGAGAGAGAGAGAGAGAGAGAGAGAGAGAGAGAGAGAGAGAGAGAATCATCTTTCTGAAACTCCTTAAATCAGTCAAATCTTTTTTCTAGGCTTCTGCAACTGCTGTGGAGAAGTTTCTATTATAGCTATGTGATCCTAGAAACAGATATTAGAGACCAGCAAATAGAAGCTGTATTTATGCTTCACAGTTCTTTAAGTGTTATTCTCAGCCTTAACAAATTGCACACTCCTGCTTAAAGAAAAACAATGGGTACTGAACCATTTGCTGGTTAAAGGAATGTAAAAACTAACTAACTAATTAAGTACTAAACAATACTTCATCTTCCACTGTAGTATAGGCAATATCCAAAATACACAAGAGCAAATAAGATAATACATTTCCTTTCCAATGATTTTCCCACTGTAAACTTATCATTCTGAAAGAATCTAATAAAAGACGGACCATCATACTAATTCAATTCCTGAAATAGCCAGTCTGGAGTTACTCAATGTCCAGTGATTTTGAACTAGCTGTTCTGGATACAGAATTCTACTTGAAGTTAATTTGTGTGCTCCAAACTTGACATATTCTGCTGTTTGTATTCATTCTCTTTTGTGCTTATATATAGGGCACACTTATTTCCATTTGTTTGTTAATCAGTATTTTTTTTAATTCTCCAGAAAACTATTTCTAAAGAAGCACAACAGGCATTAAACAGAACTCAATCTGTTTTCTGCTTAGAAAAAGAAAGGAACAAAGTCATGGCATCACCTGTATCAAGGTGATCTCAGCCCCCATATCTGTCACCATGGTATCTGGCTGACGTTCAAGGAACAGTTTTGTACAAGCATGTTTTCAAAGGTTTCACCCTTGCCTAGCTTTTGATGTAGAAAAGGTCAATTAGAAACAAAGAACAAAATAGTTTGGTTTCTATAAGTGCAGGAAGCCTCGTGATCTCCTGGACTTCTTGTTTCTGAAGCATCTTCTACTATTATTTCAGTCTAAATCAGCAACCATCTGAAGAGCCAACATTAATAGCCATACCTAATGTGAAGCCTGACACCAAAGGTGCTTCTGTTAAACTGACATTTTTTCTTCTCTTTAAATTAGGGATATTGACATTTGGAAAGGTGATTCCTCTTTGTTTAAAGGCTGTATGATTACATCCATGTGCACACACATCTACAAATAAGGGCTCTTTCATTATAGGTTTCCCTTCAGGAAATGTTAGCCAAATAAGCTGACTATTCTGGGCCATGGTGAGTTTACTAACTAATTGCAATTCCTTGTAACTATTTGTACCATGCTGAGATTAGCTATCTGATACCATCAAAATTGTGGGCCTCAGTTGTAACACTGAAAATTGGGAGAGCTGAAGTCCACATTTCTACACAATATTCATTAGTTTATTTCAATCGTTGGCTATTCTAGCTGAGGGAATGATGTAATTTTTTTAATCCAAATCTTCTAGAGGACATCGGTTTAAGAAATGTTGCTGTAAGATTTTATTTGGAAGCATTGTAAGAAAGATCGCCTAGCTCTAACCCTATACACCCGGGGTTGCTTAGCATGTTAAAAGAAGGAGAATATTATGAAGGCTCAATTTCCAAAATATTGACAGAATCAACAAATACCAGATGTTCATATCAGCACTTGGTGGTTAAATAGTTCTCTTGCAGAGTTTCAGGCCTACCATTCTTTATGTGAGAGAACAGAACATATCTATTAGTACAAACACTTGGTACTGTGGTAAGAATTTCACTTTGATAGCTTGTAGAACTGGAATACTGTTCTCATGGACAAATGTAATGAAGGAAAACATCCTGTGAGATTCCCACTGACACTTTTCTCTGCCTTTTATTTCATATAAACAGAAGGAGCAACCTTTTTCTGCCTCTACAGTAATATATTTAATGGCTTTTGTATTGTGAATGGTAGCTGTGAGGTCCCTCATGGAGTATTGTCAGATACATTATAGTAAATCAGTGGAAAGATATGGGGGAAATGAAAAAGGTTTGTTATAACAGGTACAACATTATACGTTATACATCTGCAAACAACAATCGTGGGAGTTACCTTTCAGTACAAAGTATCCTGATCCAAAAGTATTAGAAATTTTTTTTAAAAGATAGAAATTTCTAAATTTCAATTTGCTCTCCACTCCCTACACATAATTACATAGTTTTTCTATGGGGATACAAACATTAAAAAAAGAGGACACATACAGTAAAAGAGATAATTCTTTGGATTTTCCATGTGGACATAATAGAGATTGCAGCAGCTGAGATACACAAAGGTCTTCTGTTGGTCCTGATGGTTACTTTGAAGTGTGGACTCTAATACTGTTTATCATCACTGTAACACAGTAATGATAGTCTTGAAATTTATGAGGTAGAAGGAGCTTCTAGCCACCATTTGAGAGTTCAGGGATAAGTCTTCACCCACAAAGTAGAGAAGAGAATAAAAACCCTTAAGGAATGAAAGATTAAGGAAATGATAAATGAAACAATAGCACATCGGGATAGGTGATTTGATAGAAATATCAATAAGGAGGAAAATCTCTTCACATAATTTTCTCCAGAATCCAGGTTGTCAGCCTTTTTGGTAACATCTAATATCCTTGGCACTATGACATATTTAATTGAAATTTACACAACACTATTATATTTGTCCTAGAAATATTTTGCATGGCAATCTTGGAGTTTTTATTGATGCAGTAGAAAAGAAATTAGTTTAGTTTTTTTTAGTTTTATTAAATTTTTTATGAATGACAGATGATGATTTTTGCATGCTTCCTTGGTAATGTACCACATAAATTACCACAGTTACAGAGAAGTGCTTTATTTTCAAAGCAAAACACTCATAGGGTTAGAATTGGAACTCTTTGCCATTAAAACAACAACAAATCCAGATTATCCTGCTTGTCTCCCGGAGTGTTAAGATTACTGCTCCCATAACTGATAGCCAGAACATTCAACCTGTCTCACAGTTATGAAGGTAGTAGGAAACAACACCCAAAATATGGCTGATGAGACAGAAGATAAACAATTCCATCATAAATTATAAGCTGAATTCACTCACGCTGTTTCTGCATTGGTGTTAATACCTGCATCCTTGATCGTGGACATGCCCTTCAGTTAATCTATTACAGCTGCAGGAAAGGAAGGCGAAGGGACACCAGTGCAGAGAGCCTTCCTGAACCAGTTCTGTTCTGCTTCTCAGGTCAGAGCAGATGCGCTGGGAGAAGGGGATTATGCTAGTGAAGTGATATTCTTGCTTGTTGAATGTTATATGTTGTTCAGGCACAAATGAATAAGATGTGGAATCTTTAGAGAAAATATGCCTTGACTCAAGCTTTACAAGATAACTTGCTCTGAATTTTTTTTAAAATAATTTGATACAGAGATGATTTGAATTCTTACAAGATTACTAGTTGGTCTGTTGGTAGACTTAAAAAAAGTTTTTTATTTTTATTTTTATTGATTGCCCTTAATAGATATTTAATTGTTCAATTATATTTGCATATTCCCCAAATCATACTGAGGGGTGACATAGCTTTGAGTTCAACAAACAGAAGGTAATTCTTATTGCTGAAGAAGAAATATAAAGAAAGGAATTTCTTTAGATCTAGAAAGGTAGGTCATACCTTATTTTAATAACACCAAATAAAAGAAACCCAAGAAAAACTGAATAATTGGGGTCTAATTCACAACCCATCATCAACAACAAAAATAATTCACTGATCTGCCAGTTGATCTCCCAAACTTAGCCGGGGCAAAATCAAAGTTGATTAAAGTTACCTATCTACTAGCAAAAATTGCAAGTAGTCCATTAGTAGCAGCTTGTTTTGTTAATGTAAGAAGGGAGAAAAGAATTTTGCACATTTATTTTCTTTAGTCAGTATGTCTTTTAAATCTCTACTTCTTTTTGGCTGATTAAGATACTTGATGAGACACCCAATATCCATTACAGACTGGGCTATCCTTTTCTTCCTATTAGTTTTCTCTGGGAACCCTTTTTGATATCAAAGCAAATACTCTGTTAATAATGGAAGTGTTATTTCCATTTTAATGATGTAGCAATAATCCTAATTTATATATTTATATATAGAAATACAGGTAATCTCCGAGTCACTAAACGCTAGTTCGAAATTACGAGGGAATCCCAAAATTATGAATGTTGCAGCACCACAGCAGTTGTTTGCCCTTACGAACAACTGCAGAGGCTCTGCAACATTCAACCTATTTCTCCCCCCCCCCCACAGCTACCCACAAGTGTTTTCCCGTTCCATCCTGCCACGCTGGACTCACCATGCCAAGATTTGTCTCCTCTCTGCCATGATTTCTTTGCCTTTGAGGGAGAGGAGAGTCAATGGAAGCTCTTGGATGCCTATCGAGTGAGTTCAGGCAGCCATCCTCTTTTTCAGAGAATGGGTGCCTGAACTCTTACAAGATCATGGACCCCAGAAACTTTCATTTTCGGTGCAAAAAGTGTTTGCAATCCAAGTCTCCTACTCCCCCCACCCCCACCAAACTCCTTTCCATACTACCGTAACACTTTTCACCCAGACAGAGACCTTGGGGAGACTGGAAGCTCCATCTTTGAGCAAATGAGATCCACTGCATTTACAATCACCCTATTTGCTCACAGACGGACCTGGTGAAAAGTGTTCCAGTGGTGGTGGAAAGGAGTTTGTGGGGTGGGGAGCAGGAGACAGGCACCACAAACAACACGAGAATTCAAACAACAGAGAATCCATTCTCTGCAAAAGTGGATGGGTGCCTGAACTCACATGATATTACGGCACCCAGGAGCTTCCATTCGACTCAACCCTGACAAGACTGAGTGGTTGTGCGTACCAGCGTCTCGGGATATTCAGGATATCCCATCCCTCTCTATGGGGGGTGAGTTATTACCCCCCCCATAGATAGGGCTCGCAACTTGGGAGTCCTCCTAGATTCACAGCTTTCCTTAGAAGACCATATAGTAGCTGTGACTGGGGGGGGCTTCGCCCAGGTCTGCCTGGTGCGCCAGTTGCGGCCCTATCTAGACCGGGATGCCTTACGTACGGTCACTCATGCGCTCGTGACCTCTCGTCTGGACTACTGCAACGCTCTCTACATGGGGCTACCTTTGAAGACCACTCGGAGGCTCCAACTGATACAGAATGCAGCCGCGAGAGTTGTGTTGGGAGTTTCCCAACACTCCCATGTTACACCTCTGCTCCGCGAGCTGCATTGGCTTCCAGTTGTCTTCCAGGTGAGATTCAAGGTGTTAGTAATGACCTACAAAGCCCTACATGGCATGGGTCCGGAATACCTTGGGGAGCACCTGCGGCCGGCGTCAACTTCCCTCCGCCCAGTACGCTCCCACAGAGAGGGCCTCCTCAGGGTGCCACCGGTCAAAGAATGCCGACTGGTGGCCCCCAGGGGGAGGGCATTCTCTGTGGGCGCGCCGGATTTATGGAACCACCTTCCGGCCGAGCTCCAGATGGCGCCTGACCTCCGCTCCTTCCGGCGCGATCTCAAAACCTACCTTTTTGAAGAAGCTGGCCTGGCCTGATGGGATGGGGTTGGGTTTTATAAATCGGTTTTAACTTTTTAATATGTATTAATTTATTCATGGGCACTGTTGTTTAATCGCTTTTAATTTTTGTATTTTGTTTTTTAATATTATTGCCCTGTTCACCGCCCTGAGTCCTTCAGGAGAAGGGCGGTATACAAATTAAATTAATAAATAATAAATAAATAAACTCTCTTCTCCCTCAAAGGCAAAGAAATTGCAGCAGAGAGGAAACAGATCTTTTCAAGGAAAGTGAGTCCATCACGGCAGGAAGGGAGGAAGAAGCATGAGGTATCTTAGTGGGTCAGCGAGGCCTTGGGGGCCTATTCCATCACTAGCCCCCCCATGGCCTTCCCCACCCTGAGATGCCTCATGTGCACTTAACAAATTCTGCATTCACCCAGGCATTTGATTAGCAAGTGTGTGGGTGAAAACAGTGAGCTCCCTTACAATTATAACTTGAGGACTACCTATATATTTCACCAACATTATGGAACTGGAAGGAAAGCCTCTTCTCTCCAACACAAGCCCCCAGCTTGAATCAAGTTCAAGGTGTCTAATTTGAAGGATTTCTTTTCCCTAAAGAAACCCAGATGACACTAATCACAAACTGGAGCCCTGTACATGTTGGCAATTCTATGAAGAATCTTATTCACAGTGATGGCTGTAGAGAACTGCAGAATTAGTCATTTTATTAAGCTATAAATTTAAGATGATAAAAAAGACACAAGTCCATGTTTCTGTTTCTTAATTATTTTCAAGTAATTATTATTAACATTAATAACCATTTAATTTGAAAGTTTATAATTTAAAACATCTTGCTTTTTGCCCCAAGAAGCATCTGTGTTTTAAAACGCTTACTGCATAGCATATTTATTCTCTTTATGCATATTTTCACTCACACATGCACTTCAATTTGCATTTGTTTGCCTATCATAATGATTACAGAAATGAAGGAAGATGTGAAGCACACACAGCAGATTTTGCACTATAATGCAAACAAGCAGGCAAAGAGCTTCTTCAACAAAAGAGAGAGAGAGAGAGAGAAACCAGCCTAAAGTCAATTTGCAAGAGAAAAAGTTATTTATACAGCATACAAATCCTCTACCTCATGGACCAGAGAAAGCTGGACATCCCTGTTAAAATTTGCCAGAAAATGCTAAGAAATGATGAGGCAAAATTTGGTAAGGGATGCATGTAGAGCCTGAATTTTTGCTGCAGGGTAAAGCCATAGGAAAATTGGAATAGCAAAGATACATGCTCCAGAAATCCACCAGTTCAGCTCTGATAATCAGGCAATGTCATTAGATTCTGATCTAGTTTTGGAGTTGTTTCTCCAATAGAGAAAATACTGTTCTCAAAAAAATTTCAGAAGAAAAAGGAAATAAAATACTATAAAGGTAAAGGTAAAGGTTCCCCCGCACACGCGTGCTAGTCGTTTCCGACTCTAGGGGCCGGTGCTCATCTCCGTTTCAAAGCTGAAGAGCCAGCGCTTGTCCGAGGACGTCTCCGTGGTCATGTGGCCGGCATGACTAGACGCCAAAGGCGCACGGAACGCTGTTACCTTCCCACCGTAGTTGTCCCTATTTTTCTACTTGCATTTTTACGTGCTTTCGAACTGCTAGGTTGGCAGAAGCTGGGACGAGTAACAGGCGCTCACTCTGCTACGCGGCACTCGGGATTCGACCTGCCAAACTGCCGACCTTCAGATCGACAAGCTCAGCGTCCTAACCCACTGAGCCACCGCCTCCCAAAATACTATAAAGTGATATGTTTATCTTTTTCTAGAGTAACATAAAGGATCTGATTTTCTAACTGATCTCTGATAATTAGAAACTTGCATATAATGCTTGCAGTCTACAAACTTTGATTAGAGGCAGAACCGTGTTCAGAGGACTGTATAACATCTATAACAAAAACTGTCCTTAGACTTCAATTATGCAATTTGTGTTCAGGGGAGGCAAGAATGTCACTTGACCTTTAAGTGTTATGCTTACAGCTGCATACCTGAGAATGAGACTAAGTGAAAGCAAAATTGATATGTGAGTTAATTAATATTACAATATAATGAATATGATTTTTCTCCCTTCTATTTAATGTTCTCTTTTCTATTATACAAAAAATTATCTTGGAGTAAGAGCACTTTAAGACTGAACCATAATTTTAACCCATGTTTTAGGTTAGCATATTTAAAGGCATCTTCTGGATAATGTTGCTGGACTTGAGAATTAAGAATATTAAATAGGGATTTCACAGGGGCAATTCCAAGTCATTCATTCATTTATTCATTTCCAAGCTTTGCATTTCTGGCTAAATTCATGCTGATGCTTTTCTCAAAATAGATAGTAATGACATTCTTTAATAGAAAATATAACACATGTAAATAGTCTCTTAAATAAGCTTCTTTTAATCTTTCTTTCTCATTTAACTGTACAACCAATTTTGATGATTTCTAAAGCAACCATTCTAATCTCAGGAAACAGAAACACCCATGAGGTATATGACTTTTAGCAATCAATGCCTATCCTTGGTTATGTTGAAAATTACGTAAATTATAAAAATGTGAGTTATGGTTATTTGCCAATGGAGCTATATTTCTAGGAGGGATTGTGAAAGACACTGGATTTAATTTGCTTTCTCTCCGGCTGTGATTATCAGGCTAGTGTAATCAACATTCCAGCTTAATAGTTATTCAGACCACCTTTGAATAGGCAAAAGCGGTTGCAATCATTACTAAGAAGAGTAACTTCTCTGTAAATAGGTCTACATTAGTTGATTCTGGCCCATGCATTTTTATATGTGCATGGATGTTAATCTATTTTTTTCCACCAGGATGTTAGATTTGCTAGTGGTTGAATGTGTAAATTGCATACCACAAAACGACATTGAAAAACAAACCAACAACCAACTGTGGGTGGTGTTTTTCATTGTGCTTCAGTGTGTTATTGCTGCTAACAGTTCAACAGGCTTTATTAATGTTGACTTTTGCATTTGTCAGTGAGAAAAAGGGGCTATCTGTAATCTGTTCGTGCTTTCTGAGAAAGATTTCTAGCAGCCTTCCCTTGGTTAGGAGTGAGATAATTCTTCCCTGTGACAGAATACCATATCCCTAAATGGAAGCAGCAATGAATACACAATTACTCTGGACATACAAGGAGCTAACTCATTTAACAGTGGAGGCAATACATTGACCTGGCAGCAGTTCTCCTGCAGGCTGTCTGCCCAAAAACTCCCATAACGTTTGAGTTTCTCTCATTCCCTTTTTGTGCCCCTGACAATGTGAAAGGTAACTTCTATGTTTTTCAAAGCTGTCAAGTTTTCATGCTAGTCATCTTTCCCAAGCCTGCAAAATTCCTGAAAAGCAATGTATTGCAAAACGTATAGCTATTGTTTACAATATCAAATCTTTCCAGGGTGGGATGATATTTGCCGAGTCTGCAAAGTTATACTTTCCAAAAAGGGAAGGGTATGCTCTCACTATTATTGCATCAAAGTAGCTTATCTTGACATATTGCTAGGATTGGAGTTAAGCCAGGAGGAAGCTATCTTTATACATAACACATATATATGTACACATCAAGACCTAGTTTATCAAGAGAGGATTTTTTTACTCAGAGGTAGAGGTTTAGTCTCTCCAGCTGCTCAAGTATTTTGATCAAATACCAATTCAGGATTCAGAAAAAAATGACAACATTTTGTGTTTGCTCAGTGTGACTGACCTACCTTTTACTGTTGATCGCTGGAGTTTATTTATGTAGTTACTGCACATCCTGGCCATAACTTGTTTTAGTCAGGTCTTCTGTCCTCAACCCAGGAGGATGATGTCATTGGTTCTTTGGGTTTTGGAAGCAATGGCCACATACTATGAGTATGTAAGGTTTTATTCCAAAATAAGATAGAACATAAAGTAACAGAACATGAGGCAGCAATAAAAAAAGTATTTAAGAATACAATCAGACAAAGAAAAAAAGATGTTATTCCCTTTCTGACAATCATCTCAAGATGTTATAGCAGAATGGACTTCTTTAAAGCCAGCAAACATGCAGCATTCTTCTAGTTAGATCTACACTGAAGCTCCATCTCATGGTGTTTCTGACAGCTTAAATAGCTCTTAAATAGTATGATTGACATCTGTTTTTTGATGGCCACATCTCACTGGAACTCATTAAGGACAAGGAGGATGAATTTATCTAATCTTGGAATGCATTGCCTTGTCCTGCCAGGAATGAGACCAATTGTTTCAAGGTTATGGATATCTGCCAAAGATGAGACCATCAAGGTTAAGGAGTATTAGTTTATAGCAGTAGACAATGAAACGATTTCAAAATTAAGAAGCATCTGTTTCTCAAGTCTTTTGAATTAACAATGAGAAAGATCATTCTATTCAACACAGGTACCCCCCTCCAAGGATAGGGTAAAACAAAGTCTGACTGCAATATAATCCTACAGGGACTAAAATAAATGCTTGTTTAATTCTGTAATATGAATTAATTCTGTAATATGAAGAGGAAATAGGTTTCCAGATCCTCCTTGCCAATGTTCCAGTAAAACCACCACATTAGAGTAATATGTGTAAACTTTCTGACTTTCTTCCATGATATGATCTTAACATATATGCACTATTTTCAAGAACATCAGGAATCAATTGGAAGTCATGAACCTCACTGATAGAGAACCAGAGGAATTATGGAATTAATTTATAGAAGTTGTTAAGGAGGAATATGATTGTTTGGGGAAATATGCTGACTTTGTAAATCACTTAGAGAGGGCTATAAAGCACTATGAAGCTATAGATAAGTGTTATTGCTATATAATCAGTCTTGACTTTCATTTACTGTATCTTGAGTTGAAGCCATTTTTTTTCTTTTTAAGAGAGAAATGACAGAAACAATTGTTCTAGCCCAACACATGTAGGGGAGTGCATCAGGCCATGGCTCAGTTTTGAAATGATCAGTTGGTCAATGCTTTTCTTTCATGGTAGTAAAATCCTTTTCTCTGACTTCTGTAGAGAGAAAAAAAGGATGGAAAAATTGCATTGACTTAGAACAAAAGATGAGGCTCAAACAGCATTTTTTTTTTTGCCAGGCTTCACAGAATCTTATAAAGGCTTTAATTGATGCTGTCAGCACCAGAAATTCAAGAATAAAAAAAAGTCAGGATGGCAATGTGTGACAATTAAAACCCCATTTTTTTATCTGTGTTGCTTTGATTTCATTTAAAGGAGCTCCATTCTCACAGATACAACCAACATTTTGCTGAAGCAGTCTTTCCCAAGATGGTGCCTTCTAAATATAGTGGCTATGAATCATGGTAGTCCATTCCAACAGGTCTGAATGAATCATTATTACTAATGACCAAATGGTTAATGTGGCAACTCTTCCTACGTGATCATCTTTTGTGCTTGTTAGAATGAATGAATTGTTCTAGAGTGGAATTAAGAAAAAATTGTTGTAACTGGGGAACACTCAAGAGCAAACACAGACCAACTGATGCTAAGATCAGAGCTGCATTGCTAAACTACATTCCCTAATCCTAACTTTTTGCCAGAGGAGTAACCCTTTCATCAATTGTCACCATTTCCTACAGTACTTCTTAGTACTCTACATCAGGGCTTTTTCAACCAGTGGTACGGGTACCACCTGTGGTACATGGGCACCTGGCAGGTGGTACGCGACCATCCTAGAAAAGGAGTAGCAGGGGAAGGGAATGAGCTGAACTGATGGCAGCACTGCACAAGCCTGAGCGAGAGACGGCTGGAGCTGCAGGGTTGTCAGGGCTCAGTGGAAGTGCCTGCATCAACACCAGGCTCCAGCTGATCGGCGCTTCTTCGGGACTGTCAGGGCTCAGTGGAAGCACCAGGATCAGTGTCAGGCTCCAGCTGGAGATCGGCACTGATCCTGGCACTTCTGCTGAGCCCTGAAAAAGCACCAATCAGCTGGAATGTTGCAGCATCTCCAGGGTCTTGTGATTTACATTCAGATGCTTGGCAACTGATTCATATTTATCACGATCACAGTGTCCCAGGATCATGTGAAGTGACCAAAACCTACTGTAACCACCCAGCAGATGGGGAGAATAAAAACCAAACAGCCCCCCACCCCACTCCCACTGCCAATCCTCAACAGAAATGTTCACAACAATGAAAACCTTGGACAGGAGGAAGAGCGCCGCTGGGCAGACAGGTGTCTTGCTCGGCTGTGGCTTGGGAGCACTTTTTTCAGTGCCATTGTAACTTTGAACAGTCACTAAGTGAACTATTGTAAGTCGAGGATTACATGTACTTCATTACTTTCCCCCCTTTTTTTGGTTATCAAGTTTTTGACACCTTGCTAGGCGACTGGTGGTACTCGGATATTGCCATATCCCAAAAGTGGTACAATGGGTGAAAAGGTTGAAAAGCCCTGCTCTACATCTATAGCAGTGTTTCTCAACCTTGGCAAATTTAAGCTGTGTGGACTTCAACTCCCAGAATTCTGGAAGCTTGCTGGGAAATCTGGGGAATTGTAGTCCACACAGCTTAAAGTTGCCAAGGTTGAGAAACATTGCCCTATAGCAGGGCTTTTCAACCTTTTCACAGATTGTACCACTTTTAGGATATGGCAATATTCAAGTACCTCCAGTCGCCTAGCAAGGTGTCAAAAACTTGATGACCATAAAAGGGGGAAAAAGTGATACAGTACAGGTAGTCCTCAACTTACAACAGTTTGCTTAGTGACTGTTCAAAGTTACTAAGGCACTGAAAAAAGTATGACCATTTTTCACATTTCTGACTGTTGCAGCATCCCCAGGGTCAATCTACATTTGGATGCTTGGCAACTGATTCATATTTATGATGGTCAGTGTCCCAGGATAATGTGATCCCCTTTTGCAACCTTCTGACAAACAGTCAATGGAGAAACCAGATTCAGCCCTCCTTTTATATCCCTTTTCTCCTCCCTCTTTTATATCCTCTCTTCTCTCCCCCCTTTCTTTTATATCATCTTCTCTCCCCATTTTATATCCTCTCCCCTTCTTCTTATATCCTCTCTTCTCTTCCTTCTTTTATATCCCCTCTCCCTTTTATATCCTCTTTTCTCTTCCTTTATATCTTCCTCTCCCTTCTTTCATAGCCTTTCTCTCCCGTCCTTTTTTTATCCTCTCTTTGCTTCCCTTCTTATATCCTCTCTTCTCTTCCCTTTTATATCCTCTCTTCTCTCCCCCTTCTTTTCTCTTCCATCCACCTCTAGCTGATTCCTCTCAAGGCTGCGCTTCTCCATCTCTCTTTTGCAGTCCCCTTCTCTTCCCCCCATTGTCTTTTTTCCCCTCTCCCTCTCCCTTCAAAACCTTCTCCTTTTATAGCCTCTTCTCTCCCCCCTCTCCTTTCTCTTCCATGTGCACCAGAAGTGCCGATCCTGGGGCCTCTGTCTCACCCCTGCAGCCCTGCAGTAGCGTGCGCTGATCCTGGGCTCCTGCCCAGCCCCCGTAGCCCTGCAAAAGCACCGATCAGTTGTAGCTGCGTGTGCTGATACTGGGGTTTCTGTCCAGCCCCCATAGCCCTGCAGAAGCTTGTGCTGACCCTGGGCTTCTGCCCAGCCCCCATAGCCCTGCAGAAATGCCGATCATCTATAGCTGCGCACACTGATTGTAAGGTTTCTGCTGAGCCCTCAGAGCCCTGCAGCTCCAGCTGTCTCTCCCTCAGGCTTGTGCGATGCTTGCCGCCGCTTCAGCTCATTCCCCTCCCCTGCTACATTTGTTTAGGACAGTCGCATACCACCTGCCAGGTGCCAAAGTACCACAGGCGATACGCATACCACTGTTTGAAAACCCCTGACCTATAGTATAATCCTCCCTCTTTCTGTTTTTACCAACAGCAACCCTGTGAAGTAGTGTGAGGTAAAACTACTGCCCCACAGTGCTTAGTGGGTTTGCTAGCTCAGCTTTGGTGGACTTGCATCTACCTGTCCCTTTGACCATTTACATACTTAAAACTTCCTCCGATACCCAACAATGTGAACTATATCAATAGATCTGTTTTCTTCTACCTAAGATCTGAATCATATGTACGTTTGGTGATTTTCCAGGGTAAAAAAAATGTATCTTTGAATATAATGACAAATCAGCTAGCCAATGAGTTAAAATTAGACTGCAAAAGTTATTACACATGACTGAATCTATGTCTGCTAGTTTCTCAAACTGAGTTCAGTATTATAGGCAAAGATTGAGAATGAATTTCAAACCTTATTGTTGTTAAACACAGCAGTAATACTACCTGCCCATCAATGAGTGGAGAGTATGTTAATCTACACTTGAGGAATCTACAATAAACAGAAATTTTCAGTCCCAATACATTTTATCAGTCTTGGAAGGAATTATATAAACATTTCTGGAAAGCAGAACTGGCTCAAGGCCAGAATTAGTCATGTTTAAATGCGATTGAAATAGAGCTGTAATCAATTATGATGTATGTCATGACTGTTGCTATCAATCAGTCTTTCCAAAGAATCAGCTCTGAGTATCCCTTTCCCTTCAGAATAATTTAGTTTGGGTAACATAGGGGTGGTGTGGTGGTTCAGTGGTTAAGACGCTGGGTTTGTTGGCTGGGAAGCCAGCAGCCCAAATTTAAGACCTAAGCAACACATGATGAGGTGAGCTCCCATCTTCGCTCCAGCTCCTGCCCATCTAGCAGTTCTAAAGCATGAAAATTGTGAGTAGATAAGTAGGTATCTTGTTGATAAGTAGATAAGTAGGCAGCTTGGCGATCAGAAGGTCGGCAGTTTGGCGGGTCGAATCCTGAGTGTTGTGTAACAGAGCGAGCGTCTGTTACTCGTCCCAGCTACTGCCAACCTAGCAGTTCGAAAGCACATAAAAATGCAAGTAGAAAAATAGGGACCACTACGGTAGGAAGGTAACAGCGTTCCGTGCGCCTTTGGTGTCTAGTCATGCCGGCCACATGACCACGGAGACGTCCTCGGACAAGCTCTGGCTCTTCGGCTTTGAAGCGGAGATGAGCACCAGCCCCTAGAGTTGGAAACGACTAACATGCATGTGCGGGGGAACCTTTACCTTTAAGTAGGTATCACTTCAATGGGAAAGTAACAGCATTCTGTAATATCATGTTGGCCACATGACGGCAGAAATGTCTTTGGATAGCACTGGCTCTATGGTCTTCAAACAGAGATGAGCACTGCCCTTTATAGATGCAACAACTAATGGAGTAAAATCCGCAGGGACTCCTTTAGCTTTTTTTTTTCTTAACATGACTAGCTTCATTGAAACAAATGACATGTAATATGTAAAGGATGTATTAAGTTAGATGATGCTGATTGGATGAACGGAAATGCAAACAACGAAACATGCTACCTGAAATAACTAAAAGTTACAAACTAACAAGAGACTCAATTCTCAATTAACTTTGATATGTTACATAATAGGAAGGAAGGAAATGCACAATCTAGTTTCCAGTCAGATTCCCTGTCAGTAATAATTTGTGTGATGCTAGGAAGGTCTACTGGGTAAGCTATAGAAAAATGCTTTTTTAAAGAATTTAGGAATATCAGTCTTATCCTGAGATATGAAGGAGCTGATAAAAAAGTGGCAGAAGTTAATGAAGGCAGTGATAACTTTTAAAGAGGCAGAATCCCAGCAATATGGGAGACAGCTCCATGAGGGTACTCAATTGCTATGTCGTGTATGTACAACTCTTATTCCCTTGCCAAATTTTGCCAAGTCAAGATACTTTGCCCAAAATGAACCAAGTTACTGTACGGCATATAAAACAGAAATAGGGGAGACACAATAGCAGTATTCCAGTATCTGAGGGGCTGCCACAAGGAAAAGGGGGTCACATTGTTCACCAGAGCACCAGAGGGAAGGACAAGAAACAATGGTTGGAAACTTATCAAAGAGAGAAGCAACTTGGAATTAAGGAAAAACGTCCTGACAAGTGAGGACAATCAACCAGTGGAACTGTTTGCCTTCAAAAATTGTGGGCGCTCCATCACTGGAGGTTTTTAAGAAGAGACTAGACAATCAGCTCTCTGAGATGGTATAGGTTCTCCTGCTTGAGCAAGGGGCTGGACTAGAAGACCTCCAAGATCCCTTCCAGCTCTATTCTATTCTATACGATAGTAACTAATCAGTAAAATATGTGTCAAGGGCATATGAAATATACAGTTTTAATTTCTGAAATTCAAAACAAGCTAATTTTTTTAGTAATGAAGCTGCATAGAATTCTATTATAAAAGCAACCCACTACAAAATATTGTGCTGCCATAATTCCAGTTAAGCTTAAAGTCAACATAAAGTTAAACAATTTGTTTTTCATAACATCTCAAACATTCTTTCTGTCCAATCTTTTTGTAATTGTTTTACAAAATTGAATTTGTCTTCAAATAGTTTTTATTTAGTTATTCCAGTCAACGTTTGATGGGCTACTCCCAGATAAAACTTATGCTGTTTATTTACCATGCTTCAAACAAAATTTTGCAAGTAATCTAGATTATAATCTTCCCCATTTGTCAATCACTTGTTTTTTAAAAAAAACAACATAAACAGTGAAAAATAAAGTAGCTGTGCAGTTGTGTATGGAGATTCTCAGTCATTCTAGCCATGGTGTCTCAAAGGTGCTTTTTGAAAAGGCACCTTTGATTTTTTTCCTCCAGACATTTCGCTTCTCATCCCAAAAGCTTCTTCAGTTCTGATTGAATGGTGTGTGTGTTGGGGGGGGGGGAAATGGAAGCATTTATATTCCTTTGCAGTTGTCTGGACAGTGAGGACCACTGGTTTGAAAGAGGGGTAAAAGGGGCCATTTATGTTAAAATTGAACAGCTCTCTCTCAACCAAGGAAGAATATGATCCCACCTACAGTATCTCCTGTTTACAACCCAGTCCTTTCAGCAGTTCCAAGAAGATTCCACACCCATTTGCACTCTGATTCTGGTGAGCCTGAAGGCACAGATAAACCCCCAAGTGACCTCAACAGCTCTCAAAGAGAGTGCAAACGACCAGATGCCTGCAAAGGAATATAAATTTCATTCTTTCTTCTCTCCCCCCCCCCCATCATTCAGTCATAACTGAAGAAGATTCTTGGATGAGAAGTGAAATATCTTCCTCAAGGAAAAAAACCAAACCCAGTTGCCTTTTGAAAAAGCATCTTTGAGACATAACTGTGCAGAGGGTTTTGTATGTGTGTGTGTGTGTGTCTGAGCTGTCTCTCTGAAAACCTCCTGGCGCCTTCATATAAAGCATTATCCTACATGTGATTCCCTTGTTGGAAGAATGAATGTGAACTACAGATTTTCAATTACAGTACAATGAATTTCAGTAGCCAGCACCACTTGGCCTCTCTCCTGTGCCTGCTCACTTATGAGCAGATAATGAGAGGTATCTATAATTAGGTTGGATGTTAAGGAGTTCCAGAATTAATTAAACTGAAAGCTGGTAATGAAAAAAAAGTCTACTCTCAGATGTCCGAATGTTTTAGAGGCAAATTGTTTCAATGGAATAAATAAGAGACAAACTAAAGGATTAAGTCTGCTTTGACTTCAATACAACAAGGGTTATTTTATAATCTTTCTGCAAATGTACCATTTTAGAAACCAGAAGGAAGGGTGCTGATTGAAACAGGAAATGTGTGGCTTGTTGGGCAGAAAGGGATGTATTGACATTTTCACACAGAGAGACATTCTCACAGAGAGCTACACAGAGTATTTTGTAATGCTCAAGTTCAAGTAATGGAGATGCCCACCTGAATTTTTAAGAAAAATAACTTCTCTTCCTTTCTGCACAACCTAAGAGTAACATCTCCAGTTATAGATTGTTTGGCTTTGAACAAGAAACAGATGTTGCCTAAGGGAAAACATCTGTCCCACAGACTGCTTGGGTCATTTGGCAAGGAGCCAGTGGAATTGTTTCACCTGGATGAAGATATTAAGTATATCAGTCTGCTTGGAAGTCTTTACATTGCCTGGAAAATACAATAGATACATTTTTCCCCTTACAGTTTGAATTACCAAGCAGTCAATATGTACTGAACTTGCTCCACTTTTATTTAATACAGTGCCTATTCCTTGCTCATATACCACAATTTGGCCTTATTATGGTTCATCGCACAATCAGCCAGATCTTCAGACTCGATTTGGCATTTTTATTATTAAAATTCACACACCACCCAACTCCCAGAAACTCGTGAGTGGTTTGCAAATTATTTAAAATATTAAAATGAGGCATTAGAAACATCAGGAAATAAGGGTAAGGATGGCAGGATGATAAATTGAGTGGGAATAATAGGAGGTTTTAGTGATCCTCTCCAATGGCTGGGGTGAAGAGCCAGGTCTTAAAGGCCCTTTCAAACACCAGCAGGGTGGGGGCCATTCAACTCTCAGGGAGAATTTTCAAGATGTCATTGCCTTGATATGACATTTCTTGCTATGCAACGCAAAGAAAAAGAGCGGAAGGGCCAGAGAGGGTTTCAACAGACATGGAAATAACAGAAAGATTGACTTCTGACTAAGGTAAGTGATATTATGAAACAAAAACAATTCACATAATAGAACACACCACTTGTTTAACACTGGTTAGATAAGACTTTTCCCAACGTGATGGTCTCTAGGTTTCCTTAATTCCCAGACAATTTGGCTATGCTAGCTAGGAACTAAGAGAACTGAAATCCCTGTATGTAATGAAAAACCTTGAAAAGGCTGGATTAGAATAACTTCCAATAGATCCAGAATCTAAAGGGTTTGTCTTTGATTGTTTCTTCTTATCAATATCAGGCAATGAAATCAGTTCTTAGTGGCCCCTTTAGATTTAAGCATTGGAAAAAAATGTAGTCAAGTGAACTAGTTTTTCCCCCCAAAAGGGAGCATTAAAACACACACACACACACACACACACACACACACACAGAGAGAGAGAGAGAGAGAGAGAGAGAGAGAGACAGACACACATATACAAGTCCCCCATCTAAACTAATATGCAATTCAACCTTCCCAATCCGGTATCTTTCAGATATGGAACTTCAGCTTCCATAATTCCAAGCACAGCTGTTGACTATGCTGAGATTTATGAGACACAAATTAGGACTAAAGTTCTAAATTAGCTGTGACTGATCTAGCATCTAAAAGCCATAACCTGCAGTGAAACAATTCACGTAGCTAAAATATTTAATACTTTGATACTCTGATGTAGTTGAGGTCATTTATGGGGTCTGTTGGGTTAATGTAAAGTGATATCAGACATATACTGTACTTTACAAAGAGAACATGGGAAGACCTGAGACAGGTACAGAGATGCTTGTAGAGAAAATGATCAAGAATTATTTCCCACCAGCACACGTCCAGAAATAATGGATGAGATTGCAGCTTCCTATATTTTGCTTATATATAAAGAAAAATTTCCTGAGAATGAGATCCGTTAAACAGTAGAATAGTCTATTTTAGAAGCTGTGGGTTCTCCATCTCGGGAAATTTTAAGACACTACATGGCCAGCTCTCAAGCATGATTTATTGGGTATTCCTGCATATTGCAGAAGGTTGGGAAAGATTATACTTATGATCCCTTCCAAATCCACCATTACTGTATTTAGTTCAGTGATTCTGTACACAAATAAGAACAAAGTTACCGGTATTCTATTATTTGATATCCAAAAGTGAGGCAATTTAAAGAGTAACTGAACAAGCAATCAATTGTGGTACAGATTTTTAGAGCATGTAGAAACAACTCAGGACAATATATTTTTTCTACTACTAGAAAGTGTGTGGGAAGATATAGGTTGGGCACATCCTTGTCACCATTTGGGTGAGAAATCAGCACACTGGATTTCCTTAACACATCAAGTACAGTATACAGGAGAATGTTCCTATGGGACACAGTTGCCATCCTGTGGTCATTTGTCTACTTTTCACTGTGGCATGGTGTGATTTTTGAGGTGCCTTAGAATTGACAATGAAGTGGTGGATTTCTGCCTTTTATTGTCAAACATCAACAATAAAGGAACAAGCAGTCAAAAAATATGCCATAGATTAGCATTTGGTGGAGTAGCCATGAAGGCCTTGGAAAAAGATATTTTGATGCCATGATGTCTCTACATTCAAAAATGAGAATCATGCAAGTATCCCTGTGAGACTTTATGGAAATGGAAATTGGACTTTGAAGAAGAGGAAAGAATATTGATAATTTTGAAATTTGAAATTGGGGAACAGTCCTGAAAATATTATAGACAGCCAAGAAAATATCACATGAAAGTAAATTTCTTTGCCTGTACACAATATCTGCACTGATGTTTGTCAAACATTTATTAAATCTGAAAATACTGTGGTGTTCTATGTACATTTTGCAGCCCACAGAGAATCCTTTCTCTGGGCTTTGGAATGTTAAAGAGTTTAGCATCTACATTAAAAAAAACTTGTGCTTTGTTTTAACATTTTGTTAGCTACCTTCAGTACTCATCAGAGCAGAAAGCAGAATATTTCTATACGAAAATAAATTTGAGTTTAGCATCTCATATAGATTTGGGCAACATGCTTCCCTCCATTCCACATGGATTTAACCACATGCCATCTTCACACAGGCCTTCACCAACCAGAGGTACATGGATTTTAAAACACTGGTGACCAATTTACAGCTTCAAGGATGTCCAATTCCTCAGGACCAAGTTCTTCCCTGATGGGTTAAGTTAGACAATGAACTCCATACTATTTGTATAACTGGCACCCAATGCAAAGATCCTAGTAACTTGATCCAACAGATGCCAAGACCATTTCTTTTACGTGCTTCACTTGCTCTTTCACCATCCAGAAATAACTGGGTCACCTTAACTAAATTGCATATTCACTGCTCGTTGCCAAAGTAAAGTTTTACCTTGCATAATTTGCTTGTCTTCTACTAAGAGTGCTCTAGGCCAGACATGTCAAACACAAGGCCCGGGGGCCAGATCCGGCCCGCAAAGTGGTTTCATGTGGCCCGCGAAGCCATCCTGGAAACAGTGAGGAAACAACCCCCACTGCCTTGGCCCTGGCCCAGAGACCCTCCTTCTGCCAGAGACCCTCAGATATGTCCCACTCCTGCCCAGGCCCCCATAGGCACCCTTGATGTGAACAATGTAGAGCTGGCCATGCCCACCCAGTAGGGCATATGCACTCTAGCCACGCCCACTCAGTAGGCCACGCCCACCCAGGCCATACCCACCCGGCCCCCTGAGGGCAACCACAATGCTGATGCGGCCCTCAATGAAATTGAGTTTGACACCCCTGCTCTAGGCCAATGGCCCCCAATCTTTTGGGCACCAGGGACTGGTTCTATGGAGAGAAGTTTTTCCATGGACTGGAGGGGGCATGGTTTCATGTGCTGCCTGCATTCCGCAGATGGGGCTTTCCTTGTTTGTGCGGCCGTTTCTGGCATGCCACAGACTGGTACTGGTCCACGGACTTGGGGTTAGGGACCCTTGCTCTAGATATCTCTCGTAATTTCATCTCCTGGAGTACCTTTGAAAAACTAAGGGGCTCCCTGAAATCCATGGATATTGCAGTTGTCAACCTATTTTCAGTAACAGCTAATGCCTCAGTCAAACCATGCAGGACTCTTGGACAACCCCAAATATCCTCCCAAAACCAATGGGATCTATCAGGTATCTGGTTGGGTCAATCTAACATATTCTTGCTTGTTGCAAAGGGATCCCACACAAAACAAGACAAAACTAGAAATGACCTGTCCAATGCAAAAGAAAATTTCCAGATCATATCACTACTGCTATGAAACAAAATTCGTATCTGGAGTGATAACCAGGGCAAAGTTCTTGGTGGCCACAAATCTGTCCCTAATCTGCTTCTGACTCCATGATGAAGGAAGGCAGATTGAAGTCTTCAAAGGTCTGGAGAGTCGAAGATCTGGGAGTTGAAGTCCACAAATCTTAAAAGTTGCCAAGATTGGGGACCTCTGAAGTATTACACAGCAGGAAACTTGGTACAGTATCAGCAAGCCATCTAATTCCTAGCTCAATTTCAAGAACATTATTTTACATTTGGATATTTGAACAACACCATCCCTGAAAACCACAAGTCTCCCAGATAACAATAGCCACTTCCTAATTCCAGGATTGCAACTGATGTTGCTCCCAAAATCAGATAGGTACATTTCCAATAGGAGCTCCCCTTATGTTCAATCGTAACTGCTATGTGGAAAACTATATAACATAACATTTAAAATTGTCTTTGATGCCTACAGTCAAGCTTGATTCAGAGGTTTTACTTATATTTAGAAATACATTCCTCCACAAGTTTATGTCTTTACTGGTCTCACCTTTCTTTCTATTAATACTTAGAGCTAATTTTTATCTAAAGTAAGCCAATAACAACTTTATAGTACTCTTATACCAGCCTTTTAATTACCAATATTTTGTAGCCAATTCAATTTTAAAATGTTACCACTCCCTATTTCTTTTAATAAAATTAATACAAATGAAGTTCTTATATGAAAAATATATAAGGAATGATCATAGGTTCAAAAGCAACCCCATTTTCCTCTCCATTTCCTAAAATAGTTTATATTGTTTTCATCAAGTAAGATACAAACGGAGGTTAATAGTAAAAAAGAAACATGTTTTTCCCCCGGAAACATCCTATCCTCTTTAAATTATGTATTCTTGCATTCCAGTTCAGTCATAAATTCCATCATCTATATCTCCAGAATAAAAATGTCCATGGAGCTGCACATCTAATGAACCTTCCACATTTAATATTGTAGCTATTTATTCACACTCAGGCTATTAGAGAAATTCCTTATATATATGAACACAATTTACTATTTAATGTTAAGTAAAGGATTGAGAAATATGTATGAAAGCCTGGTGAATATCTAATAGGTGGTTGCAATTACTTTCAACTACCTTTTCAGTTTGATATTACCGGGTAACTGGTATATGGTGAAATAAACATATACAGAAATGAATCCTCTATTTTACATTTTGATCTTATTAAATACACAAGGTATAAATGATGTTAGATTACTGTGAACATATGCTGCCAAGTAGTAAGGTCAGTCCCATACCAAGACTGACACAGGGCGATTCTTTTAAGATGTTCATTATTGTTTCAAACCAATAGACAAAATCTTGCCAAACTGAGCATTCTACTATCTTCATTTACAATATACTCTGTGAACCATTAGAAATTATTTTCACCCTTTCTGTCACACATAATATCTGGGCTGAGTTGCCTCTTACTTCTTTGGAATGCACCACCCCCTGCTTCTGGAAATCCACCTCCTTACTACATTCCATCAGAGGGTTGCTACTAGATATTTACTGCATTTGAAGAGTAACAGTTAACAGATCTTACTAGCCCAATATTAAATCTTTACAAAGTGCTATTTGCTGATCTACTGAATATTGAACTGTTACTGAAATTTCAAAAAATCCCAAACTCTGATCCTATGCCACTAGTATGCCACTATTTTAAATGTTGTATTAACTATAATTAAGTTGATTTCTTACAACCTTTTTCCACATTTGTGAAGAGGCCTGACAAAACACCTCTTCTGAATTGTTTATAAGTGTGTCAAACAGTATTAGCCATATTTAGAGAAGACAAATATAAATTTCATTTACATCATTTTATGGTTGAATCTGCAAAGATAACTCCTTTTCTGAATATTGTGATGTGAAAATATAAGGAGAGGAACACATTCAAGGAGCTTTCAGAGTAAACAAAACCAGGATACATATGTTTTAATTAAGGATAGAAATTGTACAATTCTGGAAGTTGCAACTTAATGTTTGACTTAGAGAGATGCTTGAGCAGACTTTGACAGTGCTTTTAGGTCCAAGAGGCATTTAGCGATGCTCTCCTTCTCCTATAATATAGAAAAGAAATTAACATTTTAGTTGAAAGAACCTACAGAAAATATTCAAAATCTGGAGAAGGTTAGTTTTGGAGTTCATTGCAGCTTTATGATTCTACAGTTGACTTCTGTACAAATACAAATTACATGCTATTAAATGCACAGAAACTTTAAAACACTTACTCTTGACTGAAATTAAGAATTTAAAATTGAGAATGAAGTTACTTAAATTGCATATGACCTTTCCAAAACTCAGTATTAAAAGAAAAAAACATCTACTGATTAGATATAAAACTACACACACAAACACAAAAATAAGAACACACTTGGTTCTTAAATAAAAGTCTTCAGGTCAATGAAGAAAAAATGTAACATAAAAAAATCCGTTCCTAGAGAATCTAATTGATATCATGAAACATTTGACTCTTTACCCCATCCTCTCAGTAAGTCTGCTATCTTAAAATGTAGATAGAAGATTTATGAAGACTGCCCTAGACCAATTGCCCTATATTTAGAATAAAAGTATGTTGTTAAAGCATATTGTTGCTATATAAAGTAATCTTTTCAGCATGGAATAATATGAAAAAATATAAGACAATTTTATGGGGGAAAAGTGTGCCATCTTATTTTAACATTTTCTCCATTTTAAGGAAAAAATAATTAAAAAGCCTTTCTACCACAATTACAATGGAAAATTATCTCCAAACACAGTGACTAATCTCAATTTTTTTAAAAAAAGAAAAACTAAGACCAATAGTTTGTTATTAAAGTTCAGAAAAACAGAAGTTATGGTTGATAACTATGCATTTAAAGTAAAATAGGTTTTGGGCCTCTAGAGAATCAATTGCATTCTATTAATTTTATACAGAAATATTTAGAAAAATTTCCCATTCCAAATTCCAACGGAGCACCACATACTTTTATATATGCTTAGCCATGATTTGTTGAATAACTCATACTTGGCTGAGTCTACAAGCCATGTTTTGCCAAGCTTGTAAAATAAAGAAATCAAAGCAGTTTCGCTTAGAGACCAACATGGCTCTTAGCCCCAACTGAGTGATTTAACAGATAAGTTAAAAAGTAATAGCTATTATTCTAACAATGAATAACAGTGAAGTTCCCAATCTCTACCGAGTGTGGAATTTTGAGGTGTATTATTGGGGGCTTTGAGAAAATAGCTACTATGGTGGGCATAGTCACCGCGACACACACATTATTAGAAAGGAAGCTTTTTCTCATGCTTCCTTTAACTTTTAAAGAATGAGAATCTCAGTTTATATTTGTCTGTATTCCTTTCCAAATAAAGTACTGGGCTGTCATCCATTACTTTGTAATAAGGATTTTGAAGAGCCCAGCTGCTATGTGGAATTGAGGAACGAAGTTTGTACTTTGTTTTACAGCTTACTATATTTAAAGTAAATAAAATAAAATAGCCAAGATTGAGAAAAGACTTGGACATCTAATTGCTTTCCTACCTGCCCAAAATGGAAAGTTGATATAATTCTTATTTGTAAGAACATCACATCGCCACTTTGAAAATAAAATAGTATTTATTTATAGGCTAACATTTGTAGCCTATGACAACCATTTGTGACACTGTTCATAATTTTCCCTTATTTCCACTGGCCCCAAAATATTGCTTATCCCTCAATAAGTATTAAAGGATAATATCTAAGAGTTGCTTTTGTTTGTATGTCTTGTTTATTCAAAAAAGATCGATCTGCATGCTTTGAAATTAATTCAAAACTACACTAGGACTCAGAACTGTAGGATCTTTAGAGCAGCCAAGCCACATTTTTTAGACTTCTGTGTGGCCATGAACACAGCAGTGTCTCTTTCCAGTCTGTGTGGAAACTTGACAAAAAGACATGGATGCTTTAAAGTTGGGTTCCCCAAAGTGGTCAACACTAACCCCCAACGGTTAATGTTGCTGTTGTTATTACTGTAGTATTATTAATTAAAACAATATTTATTAAATTATTTTCATATAATATATATTTGGAGATCAATGAACAATCTGAAACTTTATGAAGAGGTTGATAAGCTGAAAAATCTGCAAGTCCAGCATATATTCTAAAAACCTCTTCTACGATTAATATGGCTCATCAACAAAATACAGAAGAGTAAAATCATTAAAATGAAATATTAGTTCTAGATCAAGAAGATACATCTATTACCCAACTGGATAGATATAATAATTTTTCACTATGGAAGTAAAGGAAGGGAAAGCTAGTGGCTTTTTCAGCAGTAAAATGGCCACAAGCTACCTGCAAGGGAATGTTTGCTAAGTACCTGTTGGGCGGTAACACTCTGCCAAACACTTTGTTCTACCCAATTGATCATATGATCTCGTTCCATACTCCGCTTGAGCTGCTGTAATGCAATTTGATAATCTAGCCTCTTCTTCACTTCCTTGGATACATGGAGAAGCCTTTCTCTATAGTTGGCCTCCAGGACCATAGCAACATTGTTCTAAAGTGACAAGAAAACATGAGATTCCTTATTGTTTTGATTACCATGCTTATGTGATATATTCAGTATTCATAAATAAGCAGAATATATAGATATGCACGAAAAGCCACAAATTCAACCAATATGAAAATAATCCGTTTTCCCAAAGCAAGATATAAATGACAAGTTTAAATATTTGCTATTCTCTTTTGCAGATTTTTATTTCTGACATTTCCTTTCTTCCAGTAATACGTAATCCATGTAATATACAGGTAATCCTTGACTCATGACCACAATTGAGCCCAGGTTTTCTGTTGGTAAGAGACAGTTGCCAAATTAGTTTTGCCTCCATTTTATGACCTTTCTTGCCACAGTGAATCACTGCAGTTGTTAACATGGTTGTAAAGTGCATCTGGCTCCCCCACTGACTTCACCTATCAGAAGGTTGCAAAAGATGGTCATAGGATTCTGGGACACTGCAATCATCGTAAATACATGCCAGTTGCCAAGAGTCCAAATTTTGATCATGTGACCACGGAGATGCTGGAATGGTCATAAGCGTGAGAAACAGTCATGTCACTTTTTTCAATACCATTGTAATTTCACTAAACAAACTGTTTTAAGTCGAAAAACTAGATTTGGCATTTTTATCCACCTACTGAATCCTTCCCAAGGACCTGGGATAGGCAGATGCTAATGTTTGATGGTGCTAAAGGTATTGTTGCAGGATGTAAGCTGTTCCAAGTAAAGCTGCCTTTTGCAAATTGATTTTGTCAATGCCAAAGCTATTCAAGTGGTGTTGCAGTGGTTTTGGGACTGAACCCAAGAAGCCTACTATTGATACTATTTTTGTTTTCTTTTGCCCCACTCCTTCTATTTCTATTTGTGGTCTTTGTATTTTGTTATCTTCTCTGGTTCTTTTTCTTCTATTCTGCTATCTCCAGGTGCTGCCATATCTACCATCCAGCCTTTTTTGTCTTTCTTATCAACAATGGTTAATTCTGGGGTGTTATATAGCAGGGGTTTAATGTACTGGCCATACAATTCTTAGTCTTTCCATGTCTTTTTTATGTTCATTTGGTCTTCCTGCTGGCCAGTTTGATCTCTCCAGTACTTAATAAGCCTTCCTGGTAGCTTCAGTACATCTTACTCATTATCCTTCAGATATTCTTCCAATATCTTATTATTTAAAATTTAAGTTTCAATTAGATTCATAATCTGGGACTGGTAAAAACTTAGCAGTTCATCCTAATCAAGGACCAAAAAGCAGTTAAGGTAGCGTCTGAGTGTACTGGCAGTTCCGAGTAGGGTTTTTTTGTTTTTGTTTTGCAAAGTCAGAATATTCAGGTCTAATAAGTTCAAAAATTCCATGTATCTAGGCCGCCCTTTGGGTATTGCTCCAAGGGCTCTTATTACTACTGGTACAACCATTGATTTCTTTCTCCATAGTCACTCAGCTTCAATTTACAAATCACTACATTTTGTTATTTTTTTTTTGTAGCTGTTTCTCTTCAATGCGTGCATCACCTGGTATTGCAATATCAATGAACCAGACTTTTTTCTTTTCTTTTCCACAACAGCGATGTCAGGTGTGTTGTGGGCCAGATGTCTTTCTGTTTGGATCTGAAAGTCCCACAGGATCTTGACTTGCTCATTTTCAAGAATTTTGTCAATTTGGTGTTCCCAGTAATTTTTGCTGCATTCGAACCCAAACTTCTGGCAAAGCTTTCAATGTATGATTTTGGCAACTCGATCATGACATAATAATCAGTCTGAGATTTTGCTGCAGCCACTGATAAGGTAATTCACTGTTTCATATATTATTATTGTTGTTATTATCTATTATTGTTATTATCTATTTTCATACATACAGATGGCAAAGGAGTAAATATAAATCAAAAAGCATAATTGTTTTAATTATTTATGATGAAAATGATAGGACTAGTGAAAAAAACACAAATGATGATAGTTCATGTTTTGGTGATGTCAAGAGCATAAAAAAGTGCACACGTGCACAAGGAAAAGACAATGGAAGAAATGAGTATGAAAACAGAACAGAAAAGACATATGAATCTTGTATAAAAAAGTATTAGATGATGAAGTGCAATTCACAGAGCACAGGGTACCTGAATGAACCATTCTGTACCAGTTGTAGTTTTTAGTGCTTCTCAGGGACAGATCCATATAGAGTATTTCAGAACAGTCCAGCTATAATATAACTAAGGCATGAACTGAGTACTGCTCTCATAAATCATGTACTATAATAAAAATAAAACCATGTATTCATTATTATAATAGTTACCAGAGGGACTTGGTAAGACAACATAATAACATCCAGAAGTTTGGATTTAACTCCTGTCAGCCCTAGCTGATTTGGACAAGAAAAGTGTTTGTGACAGTTGTTTGCAAGTAATTTTTAGAACTATTCCATTTCCTACTGTACCCGCTTGGCATCAAAGAGATAGTGGCGAGCCTCAAGTCTCCATTGTTCTTTTTTCTCCTGCTCAATTCCGTCCTGGCATCTATTTATATAAAAACTTTTTAAGTCCTCGTAAGCAGCAAGCTCCTCCTAAAATGAGAGAAGTATAAGCCAGTTTAATCCTAAAAGAAATCATATTGTTCAAAGTTTTTTGCCATATACCAATTTTACCTTGATACAATACTATCAAAAACAGTACAATTACTTTTTAAAAAATGAAATTAGATAAAAGATGACAAACACAAGCAATTTAACATCATAGGCTGCATTCAGATTGAATTCTGGTTTAACTGTTAACAAGAATACAGGTGGTCACTGCTCTCATTTGATTCCTTCTACTAGCAAGAATGGCCAAGCACATAAAGATGTTTACTTGTTTTATTTATGATACACAGAACTGTGGTTTGTTAGAAGAAACTAGAATAACTAAGACCTATTTTCTCATTTTATGAGACAAATGTGGCAGACTTCCCAGTTCATATAATGTTGAATACAGGAGACAGTGTTGTCTCTCCCTTTAGTTAAATAGCAAGCAAGAATACTAGCTGTTTAAAATTAAACAGCTGATTATATCAGTTTACATTTTTCTCTACTTGAATAGATAAATAATATACGGGTGTATCGTCCTGACTCAGATAATAACATTCCAATTGCATGACATGGCATCTCCTAACTCTGGACAACCATTCTAGTAATCTCTCTCTCTCTCTCTCTCTCTCTCTCTCTCTCTCTCTCTCTCTCTCTCTCTCTCTCTCACACACACACACACACACACACACACACACACACACACACACAGCTGGAATATTCAGATACATTAAATTCTGTAAGTTTTATTGGGCAGTTTTATTACCTCCTTGAAAGCCTTGACATTTCACAAATAACAGCACATGAGGACACACAGGCTAAGAAGGAAATACAGTTAGTCCTCAGGTTAGAACCATTCGTTTAGCGACTTACTGAAGTTATGATGGTGCTGAACAAAAGCTAGTTACAACTACCGTGTTTCCCCCAAAATAAGCCCTAGCTTGATTTTTACGTGCGCCTAGTATAAGTCCTACCCAATAAATAAGCCCTAGTTAAGACCTCTGGCTGTAAGAGGTGGGACAAGGCGCATGCGTAAAAATAAAGCTACGGTGGGGATGGGGTGGTGGAGCCGCCCCGTGCTCCGTACCCGCTTACCTCAGGGTCCTCGCACCTAGGCCACTCCCCACTTGGTGACCTCCCCCACCAGTTCAACGACCTGGCTGCCCACCTGCCTCTTCCTTTTCACTTCCCTCCCGAGCCGGACTGCCATGCTACAGAGGATGGGCCTTCCCCGGCTCCCTCCACCATTTCGGAGCCAGGGGGGAGTGATTTCTGCCGCTGGAGGGGCTTTCTTCGGTTTCTGCCACTCCCACTTTGCCCTGCAGATCACCTGCCCGACGGCAGCCACCACCTTCTTCTCCTCTGCCAACTCTCCTGTGGCTTGTGCTGTGACCGATGGGCACAAGCCTCCCCTGCTTCCTCCCTCCGCCAGCCTTCTGTCATTGCCGCTGCACTTTGTTGCCACCCTACATCGACCTGTGTCTTCCTTCTCTGTTCTGGAAATGGCAGCCCTGTTTTCTGCTGCTTTCCTCCTGGCAGAAAGGAGGATGCTTTGTATGGTGGGACGCTAAGTTTTGGGATAACTATGACAGCTGGAGCTGGGCAAGGAAGGCCAGGCTCCCCTTCACCGATGGTTCTGCAAAAAATGAGGAGCAGATCCGCTTCCTGCAGGGTTGGCCTCAGCACCCGTTTCGGACGGCAAACAGAAGAGCTTTGCTCCAGGAGGCCCTTTGAAATTGTTCCCCCACCCTTCACTTTTCTGCCTTAAAATCTAGAGCAGACACATTTTCCTCCTTAACAGCTGAGGATACGGTAGCTATGATTTTTGTAAGAAATTGAGTGTACCGAGATTTGTGAGTCCAGCCCCCTCAGCATGGGCCGGCCCTGTGGGAAGTGGATCCGCTTCTCAAGAGCTTTACAGAACCATTGGGGAAGGGAAACCTGGCCTTCCTCGCCCAGCTCCAGCTTGCATAGTTTTCCTGGACCTTAGCATCCTTCCTTTCCTCCCTTCTGCTGGGAGGAAAGTAGCAGAAAATGGGGCTGCCATTTCCAGAACAGAGAAGGGAGATGAGGGACGATGCAGAGCAGCAAGAAAGTGTGGCAAGAAACTGTGATGGCAGAGACAGAGGGCTGGCAGCAGGGGAGGCCTGTGCCCGTCCCGGTCATGGCGCAAGCCACAGAATTGGTGGAGGTGGCTGCCACCGGGCAGGTGATTTGCAGGGTGAAGCGGGTGGTGGGGACCAAAGAAAGCACCTCCAGTGGCAGACATGGCTAATGTACAGCCGGGTCAGATCCTTTTGCTGACACTCACCCCTGGCTCCAAAACGGTGGATGGTGAGGCCCCTCCTCAAGAAGCCTGCCCTGGACCCGGCTATTTTGAACAACTACTGTCCGGTCTCCAACCTTCGCTTTTTAGCAAAGGTTGTTGATAGTGTGGTGCCTCATCAGCTTCCTCTGTTCCGGGAGGAAGCAGATTATCTGGACCCCTACCAATCGGGCTTTAGGCCGGGGTATAGCACGGAGACGGCATTGGTCGCACTGGTGAATGATCTCTGGCGGGCTCGGGACAGGGGTTGCTCTTCTGTCCTAGTCCTATTAGACCTCTCAGCGGCTTTTGATACCATCGATCATGGTATCTTACTGCGGCGCTTCAGGGGGTTGGGAGTGGGTGGCACTGTCTTATAGTGGTTCTCCTCCTACCTCCTGGGTCGTTCGCAGTCGGTGTTGGCAGGGGGACAGAGGTCGGCATGGAGGCCTCTCGTTTGTGGAGTCCCTCAGGGGTTGGTCCTCTCGCCCCTCCTGTTCAACATCTATATGAAGCCGCTGGGTGAAAATATTCGTGGTTTTGGGGTGGGGTATCATCAGTACGCTGATGATACCCAGCTTTTTATTTCCACCCCAGATCAACCCAGTGATGCCCTCTCCGTGATGTCCCGTTGCCTGGAGGCGGTCTGGGTTTGGATGGGGAAGAACAGGCTTCGTCTAAATCCCAACAAGACCAAGTGGCTGTGCATACCAGCATCTCGGGTTGTCCATTCTATTCCATCTTTATCTATAGGGGGTGAGGTGTTACCCCCCGTAGATAGGGCTCGCAACTTGGGTGTCCTCCTTGATTTTGAAGATCATATAGGAGCTGTGACCAGGGGGGCTTTTGCCAAGGTTCGCCTGGTGCGCCAGTGCGGCCCTACTTGGACCAAGATGCTCTACGTACAGTCACTCATGCGTTTGTGACCTCTTGGATAGACTAGATAGTACCTTTTGCCGGCGTTAACTTCCCATCGTCCTGTGCGCTCCCACAGAGAGGGCCTCCTCAGGGTGCCGTCGGTCAGGGATTGTCGACTGGCGGCCCCCAGGGGGAGAGCATTCTCTGTGGGCGCGCCTGCCCTCTGGAATCAGCTTCCTGTTGAGCTCCGGATGGCTCCCAACCTTCGCTCTTTTTGCCGCGACCTGAAGACTTGGCTATTTGAACTTGCCGGCCTGGACTGAGGGACTGGGATTTTAGATCTTAAATTTTAAAATTTTAAATTTTAGAATGTGTTTTATTGTTTAGGGCCATTTGGTTTAATTTCATTTTAATTTTTGTATATTATGTGTTGTTCATAGTGTTTTAATTGCCCTGTACACCGCCCCGAGTCCCTTGGGAGAGGGGCGGTATATAAATCCAATAAAATAAAATAAATAAATCCTCCACAGCATGACAGTCCAGCTCAGGAGGGGAGCGAAAGGGAAGAGGCAAGTGGGGAGCTGAGTCACTGAACCAGTGGGGGGGAGGTCACTGAGCAAGGAGTGGCCTGGGTGCGGGGACCATGAGGTAAGCGGGTACAGGCATGTGGGGGAATCTCTACTCCCCCAAAATAAGACATTCCCCCAAAATAAGAACCATTGCATTTTTTTGTGTGTAAAAAAGAAATGTAAGACCGGGTCTTATTTTCAAGGAAATACGGTAGTCTTTGAAGTGCTATTAGTGACACTTGATCAAAATGAGCACTAGGGTCAGGCGACCAGTCTATATTTACATCATAGCATCCCACGGTCATTTTCTCCAGCCATGTGAAAACCATCCAACACCCACCCATCTCCCCCAATTCTGCCCATTTGGGAACCTTGCATTCACCACCTACCATGCCATTGCCATCCCAGCTGACCTTAACCATTTTCTTCCTCCAACTACTGGCCTGGGATCTATGTGCTTTGCAAAGATGCATCTCTGGACATGTGTGGCAAGGTGACAGAGCCTTGTCTTCCAAAAGGCCAGCCTCTTTTCTCTCTCCACATACCTCTGCCCTTTCAGCCACTGTAGACTCTGCCACCCCCATTCCCAGCTGGCCTTCTCCCCTTCTTTCTCCTCCTGCTTGTCTGGGATCTAGGCACTGAATGAAGATGCAGCCCAATGATGTGTACTGTGAGCATGGCAGATCAGCAGAATGTTATATGCCAAAGAAAGCTTGCCAGACCCAGCAGAGAACAGGCAAGGTGGCATTTGTGGGCAGGGGATCCCCATTTTCTGCTGCCACTGAGAGCAGCAAGATCCTGCAGACCATGGAGAGTACAGCAGGACAGGCTGGTGAAGCGCAGCACCCTCATTTGCTGAGCAAAACAGGAGAGGCAGCAGCAGATCCCTGGGCAAAGGTGGTTATTGTGCAGGAGGTGCTGTTCAGGATGGCAGTGAAACTGGAGGAAGCAGAAGGTTGAGGGCTTCCCAGAGGCACAGCACATGCTCTCCAGGACATTTTGGGAATGCTCCTAAAGAACCATCCTGTGAGTTTCAATGCAGGATGGACATGAGCCCAAAGAGCCTGCCCACACACCCTCTGCTCACTCTTTCCAGCCTTACTCTTGCAAAGCCGTGTAAAGGGTCAGCAGCTTCCAACGCATGCTGTGGAATATATATTGGAAACACTCCTGGAGAACTAGCATGTGGGCTTCAGCAAGGGGGAGAGGCGAGCCCAGCACCAAAAGAGCCTACTCATTTCCCACTCATCTACCACCTCGAATAGTACTTCCTGCACAGTTGCCATCTTTGGCCAGGGAACCACTTCTGCCTCTCCTGCCCCACCCAGCCACAGAGTATAGTGTGGTTTGCTGGCCTGATTCACTGCACTGTTCACAAGCTGAGGGCTTGTTCCTTGCATTGCAAAATGGGGGTCCTCCACTCACCCTACCCCACTGCTCATCTGCCCACTTTGTTCTGTACATCTCCAGCCTAACCTGGCAAGCTTCCTTCAGCAGACAAGTCTCTGATACACTCCCAGGGCTGTGGCCTTTCCCAGCACCTGGATTCCAGGCCAGCACTGGGAGGAAAAGAATGATGAAAGTCAGTTGGAACAGCGATGGCGGCAGCAAAATACAAGGCAGTCAAAAGAAGCAAGTGGGGAGAGGTGAAGCAGAGGAGGTTCAAGCAGAACAGAGAATGAAGTCCTTGTCTAACAACCACATAGTCGTGGCCTAATGACTGCAATCTGGATTGCAAGCATTGCTATCACTAAGCAGTGTAGTCATATGATGCTTTGCTTAACAACTACTGCTTTTAGTGATGCAAATTCCAATTCCAATTAGAGCTGTAATTCAAGAACTATCTGCAAGATAATTTTGAATAACATAAAAGATTACAATTGTGTTACAATTCTATACATGTTTATTTAGGATGGAGCTTGGATGAAAATCATGGAATTAGCCTGTGTAAATACATGTATGATATTTTTGTCAAACTGCTTGCCCTTACAAATCTGGGTTTTGCAGGGCTGTACAAACCTAGATATTTGATAAGGCTTTGGGAGGATGCTAGTTTGGATGTGCCCCTGATGGATATAATTTTTATTATATTATTTTTGTCTTTCTTTTTTGTTGCTTTTAATGCATTGTATTTTCCTGCAAATGATTCACAACTAGCCTACAGCAACTAGAAATCTCAGTAGTAAATAATTAAAATAGGAGTTAGAAAGACCAAACTTAGATTGGGAGCAATTTATTACCAAAATAGTGCTTGCAGATACCAAAAAGTATTCTGTATTCTAAAAAATCCTTTCAAAATGCCTCACATTATACAGAATATATTAAATTGTAATATTCCTGGGAATATACCAACAACAAAATAAGCTATTCAACAAAGTATAATAAAACTGAAGCACTATACTTACGTCCATTGTTTTGTCAAGAAAAGCTGCTACAACAGGACCATATTTCTTAACTCCATAGACTATTAAACCCACAACAATAATACCAGATATTGTTTCATGATTTATTACATAAATTTCCTTAGACAGGAAGTAGAGTGTCAGTCCAGTTGCAAGCATATATGGACCTAGCAATAAGCAAAATGTAATATTATACAGAGGGCAGAAACACTCAATATAATGGAAAGGAGCTAAAATGATCCTCAAGATTATCGTGCACATTATCTTTCCCCCGTATGTAAACTGCAAGAGGCAAAAGGTATTGCTCTTGAGGCAGGCTCACATAAGCCTGAAACAAGAAGTGCAAACCTTAATTTGCAGTTTCTTCTTTTAAAATTTCATCAAGATATAGCAATTAAGCAATTTTAATAAGCAATTAATAATTTTAATATTAAAGTAATATTTAAGGGACTTTATCATTTTACCACTTTCTCTAAAATGCTACTGGTTTATACGAATCAGTATTGACTCCTGGTGACTGCCTGGTCAAGCTTCTGTAGTTTTCTTGGCAAGATTTCAGAAGGTGTTTGTTATTGCCTGCATCCTAGGACTGACACAGAGTGCCTAGTTCAAGGTTGCTTTTGCCTAGGGTAGGTTTAGACTTCACAGACTCCCAGTTCCTTAGCTTGGTGCTTAATCACTACACTAAACTGCCTCTGTAATCATAATAGAGTCAACTTGTAATAGGGCTTTTCCACATGATAAAAAGAATAAGAAGGGCTCTGCTAACTTTGAAATGAGTCGATCAATACACAGATAACTATAAAAATATTTGTCCTTTTTTAAAAGAAAAATTGCAGAACTGTTTCTCCCTCAAGATATCTAACCATCTCACCAAGTCAGATAGGATGGGTGTGCCCCAGGTCTCATCCTTTAATTGTTGTCATATAGTGAGACTCAGAAAGGATATCTTCTCCACTCCTGCTCCTGCCCTGTGGAACACCATTCACTCAGAAACCCATAAAGCCTTGGCACTTCTGCAAATATTGGGGTAGAACAAAGCTAAAGTCCAGAAAGGTAGAATGCTAATATGTGGGAGTGTGTCACCCCAGACTGTCAGTTTTAATTGTGGCTATCTGCTAACAATAAATACATTCAAAAATTAATTGCACAAGCCTGCATTTGCCACAAATAAGTTTAAATGCATAATTTAAAAATCAAATCACATATATATTCATAGTATTTATCATTTCACTGCCAGTGATTAGTATAATAAAATATCCTCGCAGTAAACCATTAATAATGACAGCATCTCAATATTCCATAATGTATACATAAAATACTTTGAAAAAATCAGGGATTAAGTGTACTAAATAAATGCTAGAATAGTTCCAGAGGTATACCTGTGATTCCTGTTTTAGGATATAAAAACTGGAAAAATTCTTCAGGGATTATTCCATGGCGAACTTTTCCTCCTTTCTCTGGAACAGATGGCACCGGAGCCAAGTGCTGTTGACTTGTGTGAAGTGATCTTGATGCATGAATTATGCTATAATTTAAAAAAAGCCATTTAACATCTTTGCTAAATATTGGGCTCATGTTCCATAATTTTGCTAAAAAATAATCAGGCAATAACTTTTAAGGGACATAAACAAATGCAAACAAAAAGATTAAAAACTTGCATTATGAATACCATGAATACATATATGATCTTAAGGAGAAATACAAATATTCTAATCAATCATCACTATACAAAATTACCTTCGCACAAGAAAACATATTACAAAGACCATCTTTCAGAGAGGTAATATGGGGACCAGAGTTGAATAAATGTATCCTCCTCCACAGTACATTTTCCAAAATTGGATTGCTTGTACAAGCCAGGGCAGGGCAATTCATTACATTTTTCAATTCCACCGAGCTACCAAAAGCAGGGTTTTATTTTGTTTCCCATATTTTGTGATCATAAATCTGCATCAATGTATAAATCACAGTAAACGCCGGTCAAGAGCCGCTGATCAACTGCAGGGTTCATTGCAACTTCCCTATTTCATCTAAGACAGGGGTCTTCAAACTTGGCCCTTTTGTGACTTGTGGACTTCAACTCCCAGAATTCCTCAGCCAGCATGGCTGGCTGAGGAATTCTGGGAGTTGAAGTCCACAAGTCACAAAAGGGCCAAGTTTGAAGACCCCTGATCTAAGACTTTCAACCAAAAGGCCTTTGCCATCCAAATGAGGATATTCACCTGGAGAAGAAGACCCAGATGCCGACTGCCTTTCAAGGCCATCAGCACGTCCCATTCCCTTACCCGCTGAGCCAGCTATACTCACCCCGATGACAGGGAGGGTAGAGCCACCGAGCCCTTCAGGCCGGCCGGGGCTGCAGAAAGCAAAAGAGCAGATCAGGTCACAGTGCAACCCCCCCCCCTTCCCGGCCTCACGCCCCCCTCCGGGCCTCCCCTTTCTCATTCACTCACCCAGGACACGCAACGCCAACCGAGAGAGCATCATGCCTTCCCCAGCACTGCCCGACGTCCCTATGACCCCCCGGCCACAACACTAAAATGGCCGCCCAGGTCACGAGAGTCTCGCGAGAAAACCGGACTCGCGCCGTGTCCTCCTAGCACCGCCTCCGACTCAGCGGCTATCACCATAGAAGCAGGGGTAGGCAACCTCGGCTCTTTAATGACTCATGGACTTCAACTCCCAGAATTCCTGAGCCAGCTTGGCTGGCTCAGGAATTCTGGGAGTTGAAGTCCATGAGTCATTAAAGAGCCGAGGTTGCCTACCCCTGCCATAGAGCTACGCTAATGCAACTGAGAGTAGTTTAAAAAAAATGGTAAAAACCAAACCAAACCCTAGAGCTAAAAAAAAGTGCGACAGGGACATCTTTTGGTGATTGCGGGACTGTATTTCGTTGATGCTGAAATATTATGCTCTCTCAAGTTTGAATTTGAGGGACTCTTGATGAGAACATTTTAAACAATTGATACTATGGAACTCAGTGGTTCATATCACCCCACAACTTAAATATTCTCATTTTCCAGGCTGTGGGTCAGCTCAAGGCAAGGCAATCCAGTATTTTATTTATCTATAAAACATGTCTGTATCCTCTTTCAACTCTAAAAGATGTTGTTACAATCAAAACCAAAGTTGTTACATCAAAATCAAAATAAACGAGCAATTATGTAAAATACATTCCCCTGCTGTCGTGCTTGAATTGCAAAGCTGACGGTGAAATTTTATTTATGAAAACTTGATAATATACCAGGAAGTCCCAAGGTACAGCTATTTGGAATAGTATAGTAGGATAGCCAACTTTCAGAATTCAGCGTGATTACAGCCATCTAATACATCTATCTACCCAAGTCTCACAACAATCACATCTGATAAATGTCAGTTCAAATTACATTGGTAGATTGGAGAGGAATACTACAGACAGAATGCAATTTAACATTTTCACTTAGACTTTGGAATGGGGGATTGAGAATCACTTGGTTCCAGCTCTATAGAATTTGATTATATGGTCTAGGAAAATATCGCGAGAAAAGCATGCAAAGGCTTGAATTCCGCCTGGGAGTATTTTGGAAGTTCTCGCGAGATAAAGAAGAGCACTATCAGGGCGGTTGCGGGTGTCTTTTTGGAACACGTGGGCGTGCTTGGAGTTTGCTGGATCGCATTTCACTGCTGCACCTATGGAAGAAGCCAAACCGAGTCCCGGGCATGGAGTGGAGGCAGAAACCGGACCCGAATGGAATATTCCGCCCAACGCTCCCGCCTGCATGGAGCGCCACCTGGACGGGGCCCATTACCGATCAGGTACCCCATGAGTGTTTACCAAGTTGGTGTCCCCAAACGCTCTTTGTTACAACTCATCACTATCATCGCCTGGGAATAATGGCAGGTGTAGCCCCGAACGTCTGCAAGGCGACAAGCTACGGAAGCCTGTAGCCTGCATTTCAGAGATGTTGCATTTCAGAGATCGTGGCTTGGGAACCGAGATGTCGGGTGCCCATGTTATCTTTCTCGTGAACTTCGCTCTCAACTGGAGCCTCTCTTAAATTGGCGATTTCTGCCATGTGAGCCGAGTTTCATTCTGTTGATATGTTTCATGCAGTATTCATTATACGCAATTTAAATCTGTCTTCTTTGATGTGTTTATTTATAATTTCTATTATTTTTTTAAAAAAATGGCAGAAACCTAACAAGAATTATCTTGCGAGGTTCTGAATCATTACAGAGTATAAAACTCTTGCTGTAAGATCAGTCTTCTGACACTTCAGACTTCAGCTGTCCTTACCTACAATTCCCAACCTTCATAGCAGCTGATGAGGATTGACCGTAATAGTTGCAGAAATCCTAATCTGATATAGACAAGGGTACTCTAGATCAGGGGTCCCCAACCCCCGGTCCATGGACTGATACCAGCAACGAGTCCACACAAACAAGCAAAGACCCATCCGCGAAATACAGGCAGCGTACAAAACCACGCACCCTCCTGTCCGTGGAAAAACCTGTTTCCACAGAACGGGTCCTGGTGCCCCAAAAGTTGGGGACCTCTGCTCTAGGTCAGTTGATCTCAACGTGTGATCTCAAATAATATTTTAAAGTGTCTGTTTCAATTTTGAATACAGTAAAAATAGATATCACCTGGCTATATGAAAGCTCTTTGAGGTCCTCAATACTTGTAAGAATGTAAACTGCTAGTAGCAACCACTGTGCTTTGGTCTGCTTCCATAGTTGTATTAAAGTATTTGTGTTTAGTGCATTATGCTTAAACCTGGACAACACTCAGGAAAAGCAGCTTTTTCCATAGGTGAAGGTTCCCCCCCCCCCATGTGAATGTTGATTGAAGGGCACCTCTTATGCTCAGGAGGCATTTTTATCATTAAAAGATGGATAAACTTTTGTCATTAAAAATCAGATTCAAACCTGGTCCTTTTTTAGTTATAAAAAATCTTGAGTAACAGTTTGGCAAACTCTGAGTCTAAATTTCCACCTTGACAAACAGCTAGATCATCTTTGAATAAACTCACTTCTGTTACAGATTTTTTTTCTATTGTCTTGAAATATACTTTTGTCCTCAGCATTCCATTAGCTGCTTCATATTTTTATAATACTTCATACTTAAACTCATTATACACTTTTTGGTAAATTGAGAGTATAGGCAAAAAACCCTTTACCTTCCTCCCTCACTTTGAGTAGAATCCAAAACTGGACTAAGAATTTAGGAACATATTTCAAGACAAAAATACAATTTCCTTATTGGAGCAGTTTTCTGCTGAAAAACAAAGGTGCTGGGTAAAATGCAGTCTTTGTATGCTTCATTCATTATACATTAAATATATTTATTACATGAATCTCTGTTTTAATTCTGCTTTCAGATGGTTCTCTGCTCCTGGGAGCATCCAGTTTGAGTGGACGTTGCTGGGTTGGTTCCATATGGGTATTCAAAGATACATCAAGAGCTCCTAATGAAGGATTTTGCTCTGCGGGTGTTCAAACTGAAGCAGGAATAGCAGATCTGAAGTGGGTAGCAGACAAAGGAATCTTGGTAGGGTCAGATTCAGGTGAGTATCAAAATATATTTGTCTCCTAGCTGCAAAAGTTTCTGGACTAGTCACAGCCCCTTGTAGGGCTTTTTCCCCCTAAGACAATCAGATAATGCAAGTTGCAGAATATGAATTTGACTTTCTTCTCTCATATTCCTTAGGTGCTCTGGAATTTTGGGAGCTGGATGAGAATGAGAGTCTGATAGTGAACAAATTCTGTAAATATGAGCATGATGACATTGTGACAACTGTGAGTGTTGTTTCCAACAACACACAGGCCATCAGTGGCAGCAAAGATTTCAGGTGAGTCTTTTGTGCAGTTGTTTTCCTGCTTTATATAAAAACATCTATATTTTTTAATAAATCTCATCTGACTTTTATGTTTAGTGTGAAGATCTGGGATATTCCTCAACAAACAGTACTCAGCACGTATAAAGGTAAGAGCCAAACTTGTCAAATGTTTCCTTATTCACTTATTTCATCTGCCTTCCCAAATAAATTGCAAGTGATTCACCTTTGTATATCATCATATGGAAAGATTAATGACAATTACCTCAAGTTTATTTGAACTTCATGAATGAACAGAAATGAATCAAAATGTCTTCCTTCAACACACTGGTTTCCAGTTACTTGCTTTTCTCTATTTACAGTCAGTGCATCTGAGTTTTGTTATAATTTGTGCTCTGTGATTGGCAACTTCAACAGAAGATTGGTGTGCTTTTAGACACCCGGTTGGTTTCAGTTTTTGTTGTGATAGGTTTACTATTTCTCAAGTGGTCTTATCAATCCATTTTTTTTAACTGAAATCATCTCAGCAGGGTGAAGACTATGCCATCCATGCTGGACCTGGCTGATTTGCTCCATTTTATAGGGAGTTTGGAAGGAATAGCCATTTGGCTACTGCTTTTCCTTTTCTGAGCCATATTTCAAGTTCTGTCCACCATGGATTAGAGACAGAAAGTTATATAAAATTTTTGAATTGCTTGGGTATGTAAAATTTACTGCAAGACAACTAGATCTGAAAAGAATGGGATATTAAAATCAGAGGCACCCCAATTTCAGTTTTTAGCAAGGGTTATTACTCTAAGCTGAGATGACTCAACGTTATGAGCCATAACTGTTATTTAGGAGGTGAACAACGAGAATTTTTTTTTACCTCTTAATTTTTAAGTTAATTGTGGTGGCTGAAATTGACTAAAAGCATTCTCATACCCACAAGACAGATTTCAAACATTTCTTTTTACTGCAAGATATTAAGATTGTTATCTGGGTAGAATTCTGCTAATTATATTTCTACAATTGTAGATAATTGTACTTATCCAAATCAACAAAGCCACGAAACAGTTAACAATAATTATAAAGTAACCTCCCCCCCAAAAAGAAAACTTTTGTGTTTTTCTACTCCCTTTGCACGAGGTCTGTTGTCCAGCTTTAAGTTAAAAGGTAAAGGTTCCCCCACACATGCGTGCTAGTCGTTTCCGACTCTAGTGGCCGGTGCTCATCTCCGTTTCAAAGCCGAAGAGCCAGTGCTTGTCCGAGGACGTCTCCGTGATCATGTGGCCAGCATGGCTAGATGCCAAAGGCGCACGGAACGCTGTTACCTTCCCACCATAGTGGTCCCTATTTTTCTACTTGCATTTTTACGTGCTTTCGAACTGCTAGGTTGGCAGAAGCTGGGATGAGTAATGCGCTTACTCTGTTACGCGGCTCCGACCTTCTGATTGACAAGCTCAGCGTCCTAACCCACTGAGCCACCGCGTCTTGTCTGCTTTTTGAGATTACTTGGAAAGTTATTTAAGAAGAAAAATTGTACTAATTAGGAAAAAGCATAAAGAAGCACTATGTTTCTGTCCTATGCTTATTAATATATCTACTTTGCCCTATTTCCATATTTATTGGCAAAAATGTATTTGTATAATTGCATAGACTTTTAAAGCTTTAATAACAACTCTTAATGTTTAAAATTGTGTAGACATTGAAAACTTTTTATATGCCTTCTAAAACTTTTTAAGTATGCCTTTAAGCTGAATGCAATGCTTTAGGAAATGTGGATCAAATGTATTTTCTCATGTCTAGGATATGTGGGTTCAAGTTGATTTTGTGTCTGAATTGGAAGTAGTCTCATTCCTTAAATATTTCTGTTTATGGCTATTCATTCCCATTACGTATTTATTATACACATACACACACTTGTACAAACACATTTATTCCATTGTTGCTTCATACGTTCAATGTGTATGTAGGTTGGGCTGAGTAATGTTGAACTTCATAACTAATGGAGCTTGAACTTTGTATTTGTAACATATACACGCTTCTAGTGTTGTTATTTCTACCTTCTGAGCAGCATTAATGCTTCTGAAGTGCATTTGTGTAGAAAGACTTGTCTCGTGTGAATCCAGTGATTTTTTTTGGAGTATCTTTAGTTTAAATCTTAAGCAAATCCATATTAATGGGATATAAGATACTTTTTGTTTTGATTTTGGCTAGCTCATTCTGGTCAAGTGGCTTGTGTGGCCTCCTGCCCTGGAAAGGACACAGTGTTCCTGTCCTGTGCTGAGGTAAAGTACACTTTTTATTTCTGAATTACTGTAGATAAAGATTCAGACAATCTCTGTGTTCTCATGAGAAAAGTGAATGGAATCTTAGAAATTATCAAAGGGATAATAGTACAATATTGCAAAGCAATGGAGAAATCTGGCAAAACTGGAATGCGGGAGTGTGTATTTTGGTTGACAGTTTCACTTTTAATTCTGTTTTATTAATTTTGCACTCCTTTAGGACAGCAGGGTTTTACTCTGGGATACCAGATCTCCAAAACCAGCATCTCGAATTGGTATGTCTCGTGCTCAATAGTTTTGTGGAAATGTTTCTGCTTTATGTCTTTCCCCTCTGACATAACCTTTGAGTGGGCTATTCAAGTAGCCAGTTGGAAGGTCCTAAGAATACCATTTTTAAAATACTCATGCTCTCATATATTCCTGTGCACCCACTTCTTGGTGCAGATGGATGGAGTATTTCATTCATTGCTATCAAAAGAAGGCCTAAAGAAATATTAATTTTTTGGGGGGAACAGTTGGAGGTAGCAAAAAGTTGGAAAAAAATTAAGTCTTTGACTCACTTCAAGTCAAAGCTTGGGACATGCTCGCTTGTCTTTAATTGTTGGTTGTGGAATGCAGAAATATAACATTCCAAGTAAATAAAATGAGAAGAATAGATTTGAGGTGGGATTGGGAAAGAGGGGCTTGCCAAATGATGTAGACAGATAGTGTATATTCATCTGCCCAAGACTGTTGGGGTTTACCAGTATGCCTAAAAGCCAACTCACACCCCAATGCTTATCAAAATTATTTGCAGCAGATGGCATCACTTGAATCATGTAATTCAAGAAGGAAATACAATTATGAATTGTAAAAATCATTATGTTAAATTGTCCTTATTGTAGAAATGGATGCAGCATCCAGAAGTATTGAAACAAGTCTAATTAAGTGCTCAAGTTGTTTCTGGACAGCAGCTTTAAATATCCCCCCCTTTTGTATCCCTGTCTTTTTTTCTTAGATTTTGGCCTTCTAAAGGGAAAATCAAAAGATATAATGTTAAAATAGTGTAGCATAAAATATAAGACATTAAACACTTACTCTGGTTCACATTTCCTCTTAAATTTGAGAGGTCACTTATGGTCAATAGTGTATTCTTAACCTAACTAACTTTCCATGGTGGCTTTGGGAATAAAATTGGGGGAATTCCTAATTCCAATTCTGCCCTTAGATCCCAAAGAAAAAAGTAGAATATTAATGCAAGAAATAAATGACTAAAACTTCTCTCAATGTATTTTTGTTTTAGGAAAAAATCAGGTGTTTTATAGGAATGAGTAGTCTTAAACTTTTTTTTTAGAAATAAGCTAGCTACATATGTTTAAAGGAGGGAATGTCTATTTGTGTTTGTTTTCTTTTGAATATTAGCTAGCAGTCAGTTGTTTTCTCTGAAACAGAACCTTGTGAAGCTAACTTATATATTTTTTTCTGCCATTATATATATATTCAGCCTGCAATGCCTCTTGTAATCTTTCTACCTCACTGGCCTGGCATCCACATCAAAATGACACTTTTGTTTTGGGTAAGGGATATTTTTAAAAATCCTTTTTACATATTACATATCTTGCATATTAAATACCTATTTAACTCCAGCTGCTTGTTCTCCATTGTTATTTCAAAGGTGACGAAAGTGGGATGATTGTACTTATAGACACAAAGAATCCAGATACCATCATCAGTTCAACCGTGCATTCCCGTAGTATCACAGGATTTGCTTTTTCTGCACACAGGTAGGACTGTAGTATCATAAAAAAAGAAACTGTATTTAGTTTGTCAGTTATTTTTATTTACAAATGTATGTGCCGTTCACTCATTGATATCAACTCATTTATATTTGTGCTGCCTGCATCCCGCAGATGGGGCTTTGCTTGTTTGTGCGGCCTGTCCACGGACTGGGGGTTGGGGACCCCTGCTCTAATGGACTGTTTCAGTCTCATAATAATTACATATACACTCACCAGACAAAGAAAAGCTTTCTAAAAACTGTACAAACAGCAGCATGAAACATAAAAGGCCTACTAATCCTGCCTTGCAATTACAAACACTGTAAAAGCATTACAGCTTTTCCCCTTCCAAGTGGATGTAAAAATGGTTAATCTGTCAAAGGTGTTAAAAGCATCTTCCCTTCCCTGATGTTTTATAAAATTGCTAAATCCGGAAGAACTTTCCCATGGCCATTTAAATTTACAAAGATCTATATAATTCAGAATTATATGGCTCTGGCTATATGTTATCACTTGGACCTGGAAGATTATCCTTTAGAAATATGTCGTTCAACTTTATATTTTCCTTTGAAACGAAGGCTAAAATGTTACTAATTGTTCTAGAACTATATCATCATTTCTTTTACTATACATTTTTACTGGTATCTTTATTTTCAGTTGATAATATTTTGTAACAAAAAAAAGGACTTGATTGGAACGCTTGGCTAAAATTAAAGTACAATTATGATTTTACCTAACCATATTTAGCTTTTACTAACATTGTTAATCTTTTAATTTCAGTTTTAAACTACAAAGGCTACTTTATCGTTGTTCATCTTGTGTTGTTACAAAAAAGATTCTTGTGTGTAAAGCTAATCAGTTCTTTTTCTCTGGAACTCATTAAATATATAGTGTAATTTTTTTTTCATTTCAGGCAATCTCTTTTATACCTCTCCTCTTAGATTTCATTGTTTGCTTTATACCTTAGTCCATCTCTGTCTGCTCACTGATCTAATAATTATTTCTGTTTCTTCCCCAGTTTCAACATACAGATTATAAGGTTTTCTTTGCTATGATATGTTTTTTTATTTATATGTCACTAATAAGCTCTCATATTTGTTTGTGACATTTAAACAGAAAAAAGATTATATGTGCTAATTTTTCTACCTCTAGTTCACCTCTGCTGGCTTCTATCAGTGAAGATTGTTCTGTTGTTGTCCTTGACTCCAGTTTTTCAGAAGTGTGAGTTACAAAAGTGTTCAATCCACTTGCCTCTTGCAATTCTCAGTTTTTGTATCATATAATTATTTAGGCTCTCAGTGATTTGATTGCCATCTTGGTTAAAGGTTGCATATATTTATATAAAAATAATTGTGCACTGCAGTTCATATTCAAACTGCCACCTCTGGTTAAAGTGATGATCAGAACCAAACTTAATAAAGCATGCCCATTTTTATCCTGGTGGGGCAAATCACCTGAGCCTCATACTTGGTCTAACAGGTTAATGGATCCATGCAAGAGTAGAACAGAGTTAGGTCTATTTATCCAGACTCATACTTGCACAATGAAAGCAGCTTGCATGTAGGATAATACAGTAAAATGAAGAATTCTATACAGCATGGAATTGGAGGCTGCATTTCAGGGAGGTAGTGTGACTGTAGACTGTGTTCAGATTAGCTACCATCTCTGTTCTAGACAACAAGAAGAGGAAATCAGTGCTTACACTGATGCTTCAGAAATATTTGAGGATTTCCTTCTCTGGAATCATATTATTTAAAATATTTATAGCCTGCTAACTATTCACCAGGATCTTCAGATGGTGGAACACCAACATTATCTTTAATGTTAGTGCTCCAGTATCTGAGGATTCCAATAGATGATATGCGGGCTATAAATGTTTAAATAAATCAAGAGCATATTCCTTTAGTTTTCACTAATAAAACTTAATCTAGAATTGGGAAATTAAATGCAGACTGAAAGCTGGATTGATGTCTGTCTAGTGGCTGAATATCTGGGGGAAAATGGATGGGACTTTAGTGAGGAGGAGCCTTGTTTCCTTGTAGAAGCCCTTTCATTGTTTTGTCGTTCCTGCATATGAAGCAAATAATGATGTCATCCTACCTTTTGCTACATGGAGAATGGCCCTTCATGAACAGAGCAAAGTAGTTTTTGCTCATTGCCTTATTTTTGAAGGAACATAGTCAATGTTTACAGATACCCCATGTGGAGTGCTTACAAACATTAGTTCTTCCTCATTTTAGCAGTTCACATCTTTCTCCTGGTTCCCCATTGCTAGTAACTTGAAGGTAGTCTGGTGTTAATAATTACTTCTTTATGAACTCATCTGTGGATTTCTAAACTAACAGTAGAAATGTTTCCTATCTTTCCCAGTTTTAGGAATCGGTCTCATCGAGATTTTGTAACAGGTTTATCATGGTCTCCCTTGAATAAAAACTCATTGACAACAGTTGGATGGGACCATCAAGTTCTACATCACACAGTCCCAATGCAGAATAACCACCGTTCTGGTAAAAATGATATCACTGCATAGTTCCTTGGTCCTTTCCTCTGGGATGGCGCTTTTTGTGGGGAGAAATAATGGGGCTAAATAATGTTCCATGCAGCAAAGAATGTGGTCCTATGACAATTTCACGGGAGATGCCTTCCAGCTGCGTGTTACAGCCAGTCAAATTCTGCAAGAAACGGAAGTTTTATAGTGGTTTGGACAATAATACAAATCCTAAAAGAATTGGTTTCATTTAATTTTTGTGGGCAATACTTTATACAACCTCAAGAGTGTTGCAGATGCATATTTTTTGTGTGTATTTTTTACTGTGGAATAAAACTTACAGAGCTTTCTGGACTTGCCTGCCAGATTTTGACTGAATTTATAATTTAATATACTCAGTTCACATAGTTAGTATATACATCAGTTCAGTTGTGAGACTGCTTCAATTTGGCATATTCTAATTGGGGAATCTTCTAGTGTGAAGCAAAAAAACCCCTCCAATTTCCTGCTACAATTTCTTATACATTCAACTGTATAATAGAATCCAATAGTTTTCTTGGATTTATGTTTCATGAACAGCAATTCTTTCCATGGTTGTCTAGCATACATTGCAGACAAAACCCTCACCTCTAACAATAGCAAGATGTATGCAGAATAATTTTTGTCTTAACTTCAGGATGTGCTGTTTAAAAAAGGGCGGAGAAGAGTTGGAAAAAAAAAGTTGGTTAAAAAAAGTTCTGCATAGCATATCTTGTTGGACCTGACCCAGCCTTCCAAGTTTCCTTTTTAAAGTCTATGTCCTTCCCTAAAGAGAAGCCACTTCAGAAAGCCACTGTATTTAGAACTTCCATAGTTTTTTCCCCAGCACATACTTAATATTTCATTCTACTCCACCCCCTTGCTTTTTTACAAGTAATATAACAAAAATGGTATTCTTGTAAGTTCTATTTATCTTGAAGTAAAGTGCAGTTTGCCTTTAAGTTGTCTTAACAATCCTCATTAGAAAAGCCTTCCCAAATGGGCTTTCTCCAAATATATTGGGATTGCTCTTACCATAGTTCTAGGACAGGGGTCTTCAAACTTGGCCCTTTTATGACTTGTGGACTTCAACTCCCAGGATTCCTAAGCCAGGCATGCCTGGATGAGGAATTCTGGGAGTTGAAGTCCACAAGTCATAAAAGGGCCAAGTTTGAAGACCCCTGTTCTAGGATATGCTAGCTAAGAATACTGGGAATTAAAGGGGGGCATCAGGTTAGAGAAAGCTGCCCTAGACACTGTTCCACTTCGCTAGTTGGCAAGAACACTTTGGATATGTTTACATTATGATTTCTGTTATGGTTCAGCATTTGGAAATGGAGGAGGGAGACACTTTGAATCTGATTGCTTTAATTTAGATTGTATAACAGATCCAGATAGATATGTATGTGAATGGAAAAGGGAATTGGCTATTTTGAAGTTATAGAACACTCCAGGATTCCTTGGGTATAAATCAAGTCTGAAATTTTGCAAACTCCAGTCTTAACTATGAGCTTCCACATTTTTGGGAAAGGCATAGAAACAGGCAAGTATGGTGTAAAATGTGTTGTTAGCTGTTGGGATTGTCCACCATTGATTTCTAAACATGTAGGCTTTTGTAAATACAGCATATTTTATTCACTATATTAAAGCCCAAATTTCATAATGGAATAAAAATTATAGACATATTGATATGGCACATTATGGTTTTGTAATGCTAGGAGAACTTCTGTAGAAGGTCAAGAAACATAGTTATTTTATGTTCTTAACTATTGAGTACTAATTCTGTGACTTGTGAAATCTGAAATGCATAACAACCATACTCAAATGGAAGGCAGTTTTTAAAATAAACTTCATTTTTAAATTTATGATTTTTGTTTAGCTTGTTTTGAGTTTGTTTGAATCTTGTCTTTTTATGTCCTCTGGTTTTAATGAAATTGGACACTATTACTTTTAAAATTGCATTGATAAATTTTATCACTTAACCACAGTCCATGGTTAAAACAGTGATTAACTTTGCATTGGAAATGATCAAGATCAAAATGCTAGTTTTCCCCATGAAATATCAGATCAAGCAACAAAACACCAAAAATGTTTGGTGGGGTGGTAATATTCATTCTGCTACACAAATATGTCTACAACCTTAGACAATAATTGAAGCTTTTCTCCATTACTAGCAGTGCATATTTCCACTGTTGTACCACAAGGAGGCAGATTGTTACTATTTAGCTTTGCTGAATATAGTACTTTACTGCAATTTGCTCTCTGTGTCACGGATATTGATTCTTTATTTCAAGAGGACTTCTGCAATTTCATATGAGATGCAGTAATTTCCAAGAACCAAAAAAGGAAAGACATGAAATATATTTAGGGCTTCAAATACATCAGCTTGCGCAGCCAAGGTAAGGAAACTGTGTGGTTCTTGTTGTTAGTTGCGAAGTCGCGTCCAACCCATCGTGACCCCATGGACAACGTTCCTCCAGGCCTTCCTGTCCTCTACCATCTTCTGGAGTTCATTTAGGCTCACGCCTACTGCTTCAGTGACTCCATTCAGCCACCTCATTCTCTGTCATCCCCTTCTCTTGCCCTCAACCTTTCCCAGCATTAGGCTTTTTTCCAGTGAGTCCTCATTAGGTGGCCAAAGTATTTGAGTTTCAACTTCAACTTCTAAAGAACAGTCAGGGTTGATCTCTAGGACTGACCGGTTTGATCGCCTTGCAGTCCAAGGGACTCGCAGGAGTCTTCTCCAGCACCATAGCTTGTAAAGCCGCCCTGAGTCTTCGGAGAAGGGCGGGATATAGATGGAATTAAAATAAAACAAAAATAATAGTTCAAAGGCTTCAGTTCTTTGGCGCTCAGCCTTTCTTATGGTCCAACTTTCACAGCCATACATTGCAACTGGGAAGACCATAGCCTTGACTATATGCACTTTTGTTGGCAGGGTGATGTGGACTACAGCCCAAAAGATGCAGACTGCCAAACAAGACTAACTTTCTTTGCTAAGGTTTAAAGAAAAATATTTTTCTAAAAACCATGGCATCTAATAAAGATCAATGTATAGAGACTCATATCAGAGCTTGAAGACTTCGAAGTAGTTATTTCAGTAGATTTGATTGTATTTTGCCTTCTTTTTGTTACTTCTCTTGTGTTTCTGATGCTTTTGCCGCTATTTTAACAGAAGCATTGCAAAAGTATGAGCTGTATGCAGAAGATTATTATTTTTATGGGATCAAACATAACTGGCTTGTTTCAAGCTTCCCAAAGTTTTGCTTTGATTGCACAGGAGACTAATTGTATTTGCTATTTCAAAAGGGAGTCTGGTTAGGGCTTGCTGAAAGGAGTTTCACAGGTAGCTTGGAAAACATGTATTCTGCTTATGGCATGACTCAATAAAAGTGGTAGAGCAAGATTCCCTGCCCCTGTTGCTCCATCTGCTATGCCTCTCCATTTCAGATGATTCCTTTAGTATTGATAGGAAAGTCAACAAGGGAGGCAAGACTAATTAAAATGGAGCATTTCCTTGAAAACCCTAAAGCTTGGTCATGCATATGTGATGCGAATAAAAATGAAGAGCAATCTGCTGAAAGCTTTTGACAAAATAGATAAGCAGTATAAGTTTGCTGTATTGAATTTATTTGCATTTCATTTAAAATTGGTATATGTTTTCTGCTACTTTCCTTTTTAGAGGAACCAGCCCCCCCCAACCCACTTTCTCCCTTGTTTTTTGTTGTTTGTATGGAATACTTGGCTTTAGATATTAGACAACATAAGGAGGTTTACGGAGTAGTGCATCATTGTGGTTTTATTTGCAGCTAGTATTTTATTTATTTCTAAACCTCATGCTACTATTCCACTGTTGATGCAAATGATAGATACCTTTAATAAAATACCAGGACATTCTATTAACTGGTTCAAATTGGAGTTGATGCCAATAGGTGGAAATTTGGTTACCCATCTATTTAAGGAATATCATTTCTGTATTTGTAATGTAATGTAAATAAAATATATAAAGAGGTTTCTTCAGACATGGATAGATGGAAATAATTAAACTTCACTCTTTGGGAAAGGTGAATGCTTGCAAATTAATATTATTTCCAGATTAATTAGTATTCTGAGAGGAATTCCTGTTCAAACATCTGGGAAACACTGCAGAAAATAAACTCTCTAGAAAATGTTGATTTTGTTTTTCAATTCTGAAAATATCTTTACAGAAAATGCAGTTACCAATAAGAGGATTTGGTTTTCCAAATCTGGAACTCTTATCATCAAGTTTAACTACTATCAAATATTCAAAACTGAAAGCCAACAATTGGTGTTAATATTTCAACAACTTTGTATACACACATATAGCACCTTTGACTGCTTGGCAATATTAGAATCTAAATATAATCAAGCTCTAATATGTCTGGAAATATATCAGTTAGAAAGTTATGGAATGGAATAAAAAGATTTTATTTTTTTCTATGTAAAATTGACTTTATGGAGAAATTAAAAATTGGGGGAAAGATGCTGATATGGAAAAATTGAATGAAAGCAGCAATATTGACTTGATCAATTGATAGATGATTAGGATGAAATTAAACATAAGTTCTAATAGTAGACAAGTATCTATCAGATATAGCTCAGTGGCAATATTTACAGCAGTACAACTTCTGTTAACAACATTGTTTGGACCAGCATTTTCAATTTCTAAGACACCTGGTATACTAGAACAACTAGTTAAATTTCTAAAACTAAAATTGATGTATTAGGTTTTTTAGTTATTTGGTATCAATAAATCATTTTGACATGCAGATTTTAAGAGATGAGTGGAATAAAGAATTAGAAGTTTCTGCACTCCCTGAACAATGGGAGAGTGTATTAATTTCTATATCTAAACTGCCAATTGACCTTAACCTACAACTTTATTGAAAAGTTTTACAATACATTTTATCTTTAACAATCCCCCCCTCCCTCCACCCACCCTTACCTAACCCTCCCTATCCCTCTCCCCCATTACCCCCTCCCCCCCCCGACTTCCCAGAGCTAAGTACAAGGTATAAAAACAAAGAATAATCATAAACGTCCATATGCTAACAACAATAACCTATTAAGTCTATCGCACTCTAGGTCATATGAAATGACTACAAGCAATACTAATATTACATAAAGGAAAAGAAAAAAAAAAGGAAAAGAAAACTTATTCAAATGCTAGGTGAAACTTTTTAGTCCCATATTTGTTCTGGATACCTTAACCTACAACTTATACAACAAAAAAATATTTAGAATTTATTGGACTCCATTATGTTTATTTAGAAAAAAATGCTAGAACAGCATTTTGTTGAAGATGTAATAAGGAAAATTCTTCTCTAAAATACATTTTTACAATGTCCTATACTTAACCAAGTTTTGAGAGAAAGTGGACTATATAAACATGACTATATCACAATGGCTAAAATTTTCAGAGGATAATGTTCTCTTGAATAACATACCTGTACATGGAGTTGGACAACAATTATCTGTGTCATTATAGCTAAAAGACTCAATATTGCAGTATGGAAAGATGAATGTAAGGCTCCACTTACTCAATGGATTGAAGACCGGTTTACACCATCTGTGAGTCGATTGCCATAAATGCAGACTTTTGTGTGGATAAAAAAAAGGCGGCCCTGGGTGTTTTACTTTGCTAGTCATAGCTGACTTTAGGGGGTGGTGCTTATGTGCATTTCTTGAGCCAGTGCTGTCAGAAGATTTTTCTGTGGTCATGTGGCCATCCTGACATCACGCCACAGCACAAAGCACATGGTGAAACAAGGAATGCCATTACCTTCCTACCAAAGTACCTATTTATCTACTTGCATTTACATGCTTTCAGACTGCTAGGTTGGCAGGAGCTGAGGCAAGTGATGGGAGCTCATTCTATTGTGCAGTGGTGGGACTCAAACCAAAGGAGTTTAGACCTTCTCCAGTGTCTTTTAAGCCACTGAGCCACCGTGCCTCTTGTATGGATACATGTAAGGAAATATGGGAACAATTTATATAAAGTACTATAGTTTGAAAAATAATCATATAGACACGCACACTTCATGTTTGTATTTGATAATTCTATATAGAATTGTAACTTTATTGTTCTAATAGCATACTCTAGTCTATACATTATTTTTTCTGTTGTATTTTTTTTACTTATTTTACAAGCATTTGTGCATTTTTGATAATGTATTTTTTGTGCTTTGTTTGCTTTTTTCTTTTTCTGTCATTATTTTAAAAGCAATAAAATGTATTTAAAAATTACAGCAATATTATTGTATTAGAATTTGAACTTGCCTTCAAACCATCTCATAGGATACTTTAAATCATTTAAAATAAAGAAAAACAAAACCAGACAAAAACAAGCAGATAAATTTATACAAATTTGTGAGGACAAACACACAGACTGCTTTTATTGTGGAGCAAGAAAAATTAGAAACTTTTGCTTCTTCTAGAAAGGAAAGGGGAAATACTGTTAATTAAACACTGGAAGCTCTGAATCAGTAGACTTAGCAGATAAGCAATTTGAGACAGAAGAATCTTTGACTGACATTCTGTACAGACAGATATTTACTAGCTTAGAATGAATAATTTTGACTGAATGACCACTCTGACTCCAGACTCACCAGCGTATAAAAGATCATGTAGAAAGCATTTGAGAAGACCAGATGACTTTAAAAAACAGTGCAGAAATAATGATAGGCTTTAAAATACACAATGAAAGTTTAGCAATTGGGGTGGCTGTTGGGGCATATTTCAGGGATTGTTTACAAACATGCAGTCTGAAATGAGTTTCACAACTTTGAATAGATGCTGAGAATACAAAGTAGTTTATTGTTTTTCTAAATGGCTTTCATGTCTCCTACCAAAATGAACTATAATCAGTCAAAATTATTATTTCTTTATATGAGTGATCAATATAAGTAAAAGCTAAGACAATTTTATGTAACATTTATGCTGTATTATTGAAAATACTATATTAATTGGATATTGAAAATATCCAATGTATCCATTTTGAAACGTAATGCACCCACGGGGAGGTTCCTAAACTGAATCTCTCACTATTGGACATGTAGGAAGACTCCTGCTTCTACTGCAGGTGAGGAGCCTCCTAGAATAGATCTTATGGACAAGAGGCTTAGCACATTCTTTTTAAAATCAGTTTATCTTAGTATCAAAGGTTAAAATCAGGGCTAGTCCAAGTTGTTCCTTGCCTGAAGCAGAACAACAAATGGATACTTAATTGGCAGGGTAGTTCCTCTGATACATGAGGCAGAAAAATCACAGAAGTAATCTTTCCATCATGGCAGTAAAAATACAGAACAGAAAAAAACAAAGGAAAAAACCCCCATAAATAACTAATAATTTACTTCCTTTCATCCCACCCATCTTCTGTTTAAAATAGATTCGCTCTGCCTACTGATAGAGGTGGCTTTACTCTAGGTTCACAGGTATATATTCGTGGAAGAAATTATGTGTGAATAGAGTGAATAAATACAGTATAGAAGATGGCTTGCAAACTACACCTGTTTAAACCATTTTTTACTTAAATGTTTGGAAACATTTGACAGTTTTACATGGGAAGCATCCATAGGGGACAGATAGCCATCTCCCTAAATAAGTGACTTAAACTGAACTTGAACTACAACATAATTCTGCCAAAATATTTCTCTAGAATTGAATCTATTGCCAGACAAAATCAACATGAACATACATGCTTTATAATTTATCTATTAGGTATATAAAAATAATGGCTATTTTCTTGCTTCTTTGCAAAATCTACAGAAATAAATTGAGGCAGCCATTTCCCCTCACAGTTCTAAAAACTAGAACTATATCCATATATCATTGGATTCCAGGTAATCCATTAATTGCAACCACAACTGGAACCAGCATTTCTATGGTTAATCACAAGTGGCTGTTAAGTGAGCTGTGCCCAATTTTATGACCTTTTTGCCATGGCTGTTAAGTGAATCGTTGAAGTTAAGTTAAACCATGTGACCATCAAGCAAATCGGCTTTCCCCATTGATTTGCTTGTCAGAATCCAGCTGGGGAGGTTGCAAATGTCAATCACATGACCCTGGGATGCTGCAAACATTGCAAATGCATGCCAGAGGTCAAGCATGTGAATTTTGATTGCATGACCACTGGGAGGCTGCAACAGTCATAAGTGTGAAGACCATTCGTAAATCACTTTTCCAGTGCTATAATTTTGAACAATTGCTAAACAAATGGTTGTACTTCAAAGACTACTTGTAACTATCATGTATAACCAGTATAAGCCAAAATGGATTAGAACTGTTTTCCTCTAGGCATTTAAAAGTAAATCCCATTGAATAACATTTACCTCCAAACAGATATAGCTGACATTTTCAGAGGTGACCTTTAAGCACGCACTGCTTTTCCTTCAAGTACAGAGATATAATTGGGTTTAATTTGTATAGATGCCAGCACCTGTTCTACTAAACACCTCTCATATCCATTAAATATTTTTAAACTCCTAAACCAAAATAAGAAACCAGAAGAAAAACAAAGCTGTAGACAGAATGATTGCATTCTTGAAAATTATAACAATACAACAATGGTGACGAATTGCCAGGTTAGCCTGGCAGAGATATGTTGTTTGGTTCATTCAAATCTTATACAGTTTTTAACTAAAAATGCTTCCTAAATTAAATTCAGCTGTGGGTTTTTAAAGAGGACTGCAAGAATTATATTTGTGTCTTTAGAATGGCTATCATTTTTATCCATAGATGTAAATGCAAAACCTAAATGATTGTCTAAAAAAAGATTTTGAAGAAGTTCAGTCTCAAATATTTTGCAAGATATAAGAATATTTGACAAGGGACCCTGGATTTCTCATGTTTTTTTTTTTCTATTAAGGATTCTAACAATGATGTGATAAAAAATTAGTGGGGTGCAAGTTAGAGATGCCCTGCTAAAAAAAAAGCTGCTGTCAATTTTCTTTGGCAGTAGTACTATTGAAACTGCAAGTATCACAAACTTCTAATCCTTCTGTCTTGCTCATCGTTTTTTCCTCTGAACTCTTCCTTTCCTTTTCCATAACTCTGCCATTTTCTTCTAGCTAAGAGCCATGCATGGCTGATCTAGAGTAGCCATAAATGGGTTGTTGAACTGCTTTCTTCATCTTGGATTCTCTGCTTTGCCTTTCTGTTGCAGCCTTCCTTCTTTGCTTGCTTTTCCTGAATGACCAATGCATGTTCATAAAAATGGTGCTAGTAAGGTAAAATTTACTCCGTGCCCTTCTATTCAAAGCAGACAGCTATTAGTCAAATGTGCCCTAGAATGAAGACACGTGCATAGCTACTCTTACATAATGCAAAAGAAGCTTGTTAGCAAGAGAGCTTCATAAGAGTCATTCATAACACTGTCTGAATAACTTAAAACTAAAGTTTACAAAAAGATACAGGTCCTACAGAGCTATACAAAGGTGAGTTATAATACAGAAAAAAGAATGAGGTCCAGATTGAGTAATAATCTTGGCCCAAGTTGTGTGCAGATGCAGAGCTTCTGACAAAAAGGTCTTAATGAAGGCCTTGGTAGGAGTAAGAAATGGGTTGTCTTGTTCCAGGCCTAACAGTAAATGTATTTAGAGTTCCATATTGTGGACTAACGTGGCAAGACCTAAATAGAAGAAATATTAAAAAATATCATTAGTCCAGTAGAAATTCTTAGCAATAAATAAAGACCAGTGATTCAATTAAGAGGTATATTTCATTCTAAGTACAAGGAAGAAAAAAAAACCTTTTCAAATCAATATCTGAGATTTTGTTAGTGAGATAGCCTTTGATTATCAGAAACACAAACAGCGAATTTGAAATATTTAATACAGATTTTTTGGCATAATGGCTTTCTCAGCTAAATACTAATAGAGTTATCTTACCAATATAAATAATAATGTGGATGGTTTGAATATTCTTACTACTGTTTCAAAAATAAATAAAATGCTAGTTTACCTAGAAACAATAATTCTGTTGAATTACATAAGTTTCTTAGTACCCATGTCTTTTCTCTAAATATAATTGAAAATGAACAGCTGCACAGGTCAAACAGTCGTCCACTAGCAATACAGTATTTCCTTCTCAACTGAGATCTTGGTGATTTTGACAGTGATCTTAGCTGTAGGAACAAGTGTGGAAGAAGCAGGCATTTGGCTGAAGCGGTAGCCATCTGGTCACCTGACTGAATAATAACTTGATTTTAAATGGAGAGTATTCTACCTAGAGCACTGTAACTCTAAAAAAATGGGGGAAAACAGATCACTTATGTTATATTGGACAAAAGAAATGCAGAATGTCAACCTGCATGCTGACTTCTGGCCAAAATATTTCCATACAGTCCCTTACTCACATTTCAACTCTTATATTTATGACAAATGAAACATACCTGCCAGACGTGATTGCATTGGTGGAATAGTCTCCATTTTGGCTTTTATACTGGACATCATTGACAGAAGTATTGTAAGTTATAATTTTTCCAGGTATTTCCAAGGATACCCTTCGGCCCTGTGTGCCATTGGGAACATTTCTGTGAGAATAATTTGCTCGATGAATCCCTTCCACAGCTGAAGAGTTGTAGCCATAGGAGTTAGGTGTGCTCATACTGCGAGCAGACATAGCTGTCCTACTATATAAGTCATCAGTCTCTGATAGATAAAGGCGTTTTTTAATTAGGGGGCGGCCATTGGAACAGCTACTAAGGTAATTGGAGGTATAGCTGCCACCTGGATAACAGTGACTATAGTCACTTGGCCTTTGGACTGCTGATGTCAGAGAATAACTGTTGCCATAGTTATTGCTTGAGTTGTTGAAGTTAAGTTGCAGATCTGAGATCTGAGTATCTGAAGACAACTTTGGGATTTCAGGGGTATCATTGCTGAACTCTGGTGGTGGAGGAATTATTTCATAATTGAATCCTTCTCCCACCTCATCATTCTTAACTGTATGGTTTTGGGGTGGAGGAAAAAAATGAAAAGGAATTTCGGATCTGCTCAGTGGATCTTGCTGCTTCAAGTGACTGGAGGTTGAGTCTTGAAGCAAAATAGAAGAATCACACTTATTTGATGAAAGACTTTGAGACTCATTTGTCTCCCTGAATTTCAGTGTACTCCTGCATTGTTCGGTAGCATTGGAGAATATTTGTGGCATATTTTCACTTTGTCCTGACAAACTCCTGATATTGTTGTTGGATGCACTTGATCCATTACACTGCTTACTTTCAGATTCTGCCAATAAGTCCTTTTGTGGGGACTTTGGAACAACCTTAATAGTATTGGGCTTTGAATTGCTGTAATAAATGTTGGATACCCCATTCTCCGATTGGCTGCTATTGTTCAACTTGAGCTGAGATTTCTCCAATAAAGAACTATTATTCTGAGAGGCAGAAGCAGAACACTTGCCTCTATTGGCCCGCAGTTGTGCAGCCAGAAGAAGAGCCATTGGAGAGCCTTTTTCTACTTTTTCTCCTGTAACAGGATGAAACAGAACATCACTGCTCTGTTGCTCTGCATTCCTAGATAGCTTGGCTGTTGTTGAGGGCATGTTCCCAGTAAAATCTCTTTGATTTTCATTAATACTTGAACTGCTGAGTCCATCATGTGTAGCTTGGGAAGAAGTTGCAGAGACAAGGCTGTTAACAGAGTCTGATTTTGACCTATGAGTCTTATATTGCACAGAGAGATCCTTGCTGGGAGAAGCAGTTTGTGTGGGTAATGTACTCTCAGAATTAGAAGAGGAAGATATAGCTGGAGCCAAATGTTCACTTTTAGATTTTAAAGATGAAACTGTGTGGACAGAAGCACTAGGCATCGTTGGTTCTTTCTCTGCACCTTCCAGTTTTGCTGTTGGAAATTTCAACTCACCATTATTGTCCTTATTGCCAGAAAACTGAAGAGTAACTTGTTTCCTTGTTTCTGGATTATGTTTCAGATTTGCAATTGCCAAAGGTGGGCCTCCTTCCTTGACTGGACACAATAAAGCTTCCAACTCCTCTTTCAGTTTCATAGCACAATTTGCTTGAGTGGTCGGAAATTTGTCTGTAGTTGAGAAAGCATCTTTGGTGAAAGATTTGGCTGGAGAATTATTGGCACATATCTTTTCTTTCTTTTCATTCTCTGCGCTTTGTTGTAAGCGTGATTTTTTCACATCATGCTTAACTAGTTTTAATTCATCTGTAGTAACACTGCTATCAGTATCTGTACCTTTAGATTTGGAAAATGTAATTTTTCCAGTTGGTCGGTCTTCCTTTCTGCAAGTTGAGAACAGCAAGGTTGACAGTTCATTCTTCAACTTGTCTAAATTGCAACGTTCGTTCCACATATCATCATCAGATGATGCATGACCTGGAGATGAAAATTCTGTTCTTTCTTCACTAGACCAGGATAAATTCTGTTTTTTCTTCATTGGGCAGATTTTGAAATCTGATGTTTCAGATTCTGTGACCAAAGCAGAATGCTTTTCCATAGTAGTTTTGGCTCTAGCTTCTGCCTCTGAATGAACTATGGTAGCAGATTGTACAGTAGGTAACAGAGGACTGTGACTGTCAGGTATCATTCTAGGAAAATGTTCTTTTTCTCCTGAGGAAATAGATGATGTTCTCATAGGAGTAGGAGGGGGTACTTTTAATGATTTGGAAAAAGTGAGATGAGGTTCTGGGCTGGACTGTGGTAACTGGGGTAACTCCTTGTGAATAGGTGTTGCTGGAGAATTGAGAGAAGGATTATGAATATTTAGAACAGTCTCTGATTTCCATTTGGACACACCATTTGAGAAGAGTTGTGTATGAACTGGTAGTGAAAATGGAATAGAAGAAATTTCAGTATCCATAAAATCAGGAGGAGGGGGAGGAGGGGGAGGAGGAATGAAGTCTGGTGGGGTTGGAGTACTGGGAGAAGAGACATCAGAATATGGAAATGAAGGTGCAGCCATTGATGAAAGCCATGGAGCTGGCAATGCTGGTGGAGGTGGAGGTGGAGGAGTCATTGGTGGTGGAGGTGGAGGAGTCATTGGTGGTGGAGGTGGAGCTACCATAGAAGGTGGAGGTGGAATTACCATAGAAGATGAAACTGGTGGTAAGTCAACTGAAAGTGGTGGTGGTGAAGGAGGAGGAATTGAAGGTGGTGGTGGAATGTAATCATCATCCAAATAATCCTCCCCAAATGCCTTTGTCCTCAGGTCAATTACTGAATTGTACTTTCTATAACTGCCATTAATTTGTGAACCTAGGAAGAAAACAATACATACATATATAAATAGATTATATTGCTCTCATTTTACACTGGAAAGAATAAACTTACCTAAATGAATATTTTCTCTAGGACCATATTGAAAACTAAATAGCCTCCCCTCTTCTCCCCCGCCCCTGGTCAGGAAAACTCAGAAAAAACTCAGACATGTACAAATACATTTATAATGCCTTCAATTTTTGGTTTTCAAGTTATTTTCTTTAAGCTGCTACAACAAGTTAACTGATGTTTTTATAATGGAAATGGAAGCTTCAGTCACTGATGCTTTTTCTAATTTAACAAGTGAGAAGCTCTTGGGCCCTAAGATAAACAGAAGAAGCAAATTATGAAAGGACATAATCACAACTGCAGCAACTACGCCAACTTTTTCTATCACGCTTAAGAGAGCAGTGTGTGCTCATATGGTGACTGGAATCTCTATTGAAAAATAAGAAGGTCTATTCCTGTAATAGGAGGCATATCTGTAATTTGCAATTGAATCTGTTTCTTTTGATGGTGGAGAGTAGACTTCTGCAACCTGCCCTCCCCCAAATCAATCAGGATTGCAAAATGTAGAAGGCAACATCCCAACATGACTAGGGGACATTCTGGGTGGTGAACTTTGAGCTGCATCCCAAAACATCTGTAGCACCTTATGTTGCGAAACCTGCCATTGCATAAGAGCCAAGCTAAAAGCAAAGTGCTTCTGCTCCCATGGGAAGCATTAGTTCTTGGTTACAGATAAGAAGCCCAACAGATGACACAATTTATTCTGGATAGCAGCAGGAAGGAAAGTTTAAGTTTCTCCCCTGCTTCTGATGGGTTTATAATAGCCACACTTTTCTCTACCAGATTATTTTTATTAAATACCCCAAAATGCATATACATTAATTATATACTGTACATGTACGGGAAATTTAACATCATGCTCAACTTGGCTTTAAAGGATACACCACAGATATTAATGCAACTCAATGTAGAATTCATATAAAGCAGAGAGATGACATGGAAACACATTTTCCCCTCTCAAAACCACTTCTTCCCATATATTTTTGTATGGGACAGGAGGATAATTTCATTGGTGGGGGTTTCTTAATGACAGGAATAATAGTATAGGTGAGAGAAATGTTCAGTTCTCCCATCTGCCTAAACTGTGCTTTAATAGCCTATCGTGATTAAGTATTAGAAGAATTACTCTTCTAATACTTGTGGTAATGGAAGACATCTACCCAATTTATATTTTAATAGAAGAACAGTACTAAAAGAAGGGACATTGATGTGGGGAGTTAGTAGGATGGGTCTAAGGAGAACATGGGGTCTCCATATCTGAATTATTGCAATGTGTTCTATATGGAGCTGACCTTGAGACCATCTGGAAGCTACTAGTACAAATTACAGCAGCACAAGCAGTAATATCAGCCTTTCAGTATGCCAATGTGTCACCAGTTGACTTCTGAGTACAATTCAATGTATTATTACTTATAAAGCCATTTATGGCATAGGATCTGGATAACTGAAGAATCATCTATCTCTAACTGTTTCTGCCTATCTAGCAGAATGGGTATGCTCCTGGTTCCTTCTATTAAACATTGTCCTCTTATGGGGCTGAGGAAGTGTACCTTCTCTGAACTGGTCCCTGTTCTCTGGAACAGCATCCCCCCCCAATACAAACAGGATTTTCTCTATGGGACTGTATGTTTTTTATTATTAATATTTGAATCTGTCAGAGTGACAGTCTATATCTGTAGTGCTGGGGAAAAAAACAATAACAGCCTATAGATGTTATGCTGTTAAGAGAAGCTGGTTTAAACCGTTTAATTAAAATTAATTCTTTGCTGTAATATTAAATTCTAAATAATAACAAATGTTAACAATGTGTGCTCTTCTATATCTTCTACACATTCCAAGTCCTGTACAGATGGGGGGGAGGGAGAGAGAGAGAGAGAGAGAGAGAGAGAGAGAGAGAGAGAGAGAGAGTAATTTGCCAATGATGAAAGGATTTGTTTCCTTCTAGAGCAGAGGTCCCCAGCCTTTTGGACATTTGGTTCTCTGGAGAGAGGTTTTTCCGCGGACCGGAGGGGGCGTGGTTTCATGTACTGTCTGCATGCTGCGGCCTGGTGCCGGTCCACGGACCAGCATTTGGGGACCCCTGTTCTAGAGATCTTCCTGAGTTAATAAGTTAGCATTAGTTTTGAGGAGAGAAAGTAAAATAAGAAAAGGATCCTGGCAACAGGAAGGGTGTACACCATAGGCCCAAATCAACCCAGATCAGTTCAGTTCAATGGCAAACCAAGTCTGATATATTAGTCTACCATTGTAAATGGCACATTTAGCGCTGCTTGAATGATCTACAAAAAATCTTTAAAAGGAATACCATAATTATTTGTAGTAGCTGTTATATGAAACTACATACAGCACCCCACTTATTTGGTATCCAGGATATATTCCTTCCAGAGATGGCACAGATACTGGAGCTTTAGAGGTTGGTAAGCCTATAAGGAGTTGCTATAAAGAACAGTAAACAAAATACATTTTTTTCTGATTCACAGCAAATGGGGACTGTGGCAAAGTACATCTGGTCATTAACAAGGAAGTAACTATAGATATTTTAAAAAGTTTGCTAATTGCCATGGCTACCTGTCTACAGAAACTAGCTGAACTTGCTTTTAAGAGACTGATTTACGTTAATGATAGCTCCCTCAATTCTGTGCCAAGCCTTTCTGTTAGCAATGCTAAATATTTTCCATTTGTGATGAATGTTTTGAAAGGCCTTAGCATAGGAAGACCAGAAAACTAGAACTGAGTTCATAATTTTAAAAATAAATAGTGAGAGTTTATTTAAAAAAGAAAACATGATGACAGAATGTAGGGGCATTGAAAAGTTATTAGATAGCACATTAAAACATTGATTGTCTTCTAAGTGACCTCCCTTATGCCCTATAGATTTGTTGAACCAAACTCATTTCCTAAATGCATGGATAATGGCTCTGCACTAAAGACCCCAGTTAAAGAAAATGTGACCAAGAAACTTTGTGATAATTAAGAGCTGACACTGACTTAATGGCATGTAATCAATCAATCAATCAATCAAACAAACAAACAAACAGAAAAACACATATTACATATAATAGAGAAGCAGTTTTGTAAGCTTCATGGTTAAAGACATTTCTTTACTGGCATTCTGGGCAATAGGTACGCCAGGTTTAACAGCGTTGTAGTGCATATTTTCACTAAATTTAAATTCAGAGTTTAAAAAAAATCTAGAAGATTGTTAGCTATTATCAATTATGGAATATAGGTAATAAGATTCTTCTTGATTGATTAAAACTGCCAAAGGCTGGGATATGAGTTGACACACTGATATTCAGATCCTTCTTGGTTCAAACCCAATCAGTTCTTTTTTTAAGCAGATGTCATATAGTAATTAAATATTTGTTGTTGTTGTTAGCTGCGAAGTCGTGTCCGACCCATCGCGACCCTATGGACAACGTTCCTCCAGGCCTTCCTGTCCTCTACCAAATTAAATATACAGATTATTTATTTATGTAGGGAGATTGCTCTGCAACAGGGAGGTTGTCACAGCAAAAACAATCCCAACGATCCCACAAGCGTATCTTTTTTTTTAAAAAAAGGATCTAACAGCTGGCAACTTGGGGGATAGCAACTCCGAATGCAAACAGAAATTCCTTGATGACTACTACTTCCCCTGCCTTGAGGTCTCAGCTGGTGCCATACCCTGAACCCAACTGGACACTTTTCAGAAAGGGGAAGCCAGGCGTCCTTCTCCCTGATAAGATCACAAGTAAGGGAGCTTTATTATTAACCAATCTGGTATTAAGCAGCAACAGTAAAAAAAAAATCCAGGCTTCTGGAAGTCTGCTGACAAGGCCTGGGCTGGAGCACAGACGGCTAGAACTCATCATCAGTACTAAACACAAGAAAGGCATTCCCCACAAATAGACCTCACTCTGTCTTCCATCAAAACATCCCATGCCTGTCACCACCACCATCAATACACCAATTTATTGACCTTCTCTGCGCCCCCCCCTCAAGTGTCCATTCCCCCCCACCTCCAGCTCCCAGCTCTCCTAGCTGAAGATCCTTCCATCAGACATCCCACTTCCAGCCCAGGTTCCACTCCAGGGCAGAGGCAACAATGGAGCCACTTCAACATTTACCAGCGCAAGACTATTCACAAAAATGGAAGGACGTTTCAATCCCCACAATGGACAAATGGCTGCAAAAGTTGAAGGGTTTAGCAGAGATGGCTAAACTCTCTGCTTTGATCAAAGAAAAAAAACACAAGTACTTTTGTTTCTACTTGGAAACCGCTTCTGGACTTTGTGCTTGAGGTGGGGGAAAAATGAAATGTTGATTTGGGGTTTTACTGATTAGACAGATGTGTTGTTATAGAAATGGCTAATTTGTACTAATAATAAATAAAAGTAAAAAGTTGAGGTTTGATGTTACTGTTTTATTCTTCTGCACCAGAGGGAGATGGAAGTCAACATCTTTTTTTTTCTTTTCTCCCTTATTTTTCCTACTATTTGCTTTTGTATTTTTGTATTTTATATTATAAATAATAAAAAAAGTGTAAACAGTCAAAAAGAAAATTTAAAAAAATAAAAAAATAAATAATACAAAGAACATTTACCAGCATACTACTATATAGTCTATAAAAGAACAATTTAAAATACCCAGGTAAGACCTAGTGGCAAAATTCTGCAAAGCTGCAGCTCTCGCTCTCACTCTTGGTGGCTTACAGACTTAGTAACGTTCTGGAGCAAGCTAACAAAAACTTAAATTTTCTGGAATTTTGCAAGTCACTTGGAAACTAGCACACTATTCTGTAGCTACCTGGACAGAGGTGGCAATGGAGCCAAGTGTTCAATATTTTCCAGTACGCCACTGTATAAACTATAAAAGAACTATTCCATAAAATGTGGTCAACATCTAAACGTTGCCTTTTCTTTCAGTCCTAAGTTTTCAAATGTGAATGATAGATTATTCAGTTTCACACAAGTTCAGGAACACCACAAAAAACAACATTGTGCTAAGACTGCAAGATGATATACTGAAGCAACATTTATGACTGTCAAATGAGATAATGAACTATAGCTAAACTATTATCTATGCAGATAATAGATATGGTGAGCGTGCAATCCCAGTTATCATCTTACCTGCAGGTAGCTTGTCCTCAAAGCTTTCTGGAACAGATGGGGTTGGTACAGCTACCCCATGTGCTTCTTGAGCATGCTGAAAAGGAGTAAACATAAATGCCTCATTAGACAAATCTAATACACACGTGCACAAAAGCATACACATACACACACATACATGGACATAAACACACACACACAGATATATTATTTATTATTATTTATTCCACTTTTAAAATATTTTTCTAAATATGCTAAAATATTTTTCCTGCAATATTTACAAATTGCTTATGGTTTGTATCACTATTCAAGACCAAGACAAATACTATTTAAACTGTAGTGAGAGTGCAAAATCAGTTCATAAATCAATTCTTCTATATTGCTAACTCTCATTAGTGGAATCCACACAGTGCAATCTTTTAAACTTCCCCCAAGTTTTATAACTAAGGAGACTTTAGGATGCATCAACACACATAATTATTAAGTCACTCTAGAAAATGTAGAAATAATAGTTTTGCATTTCATCTTGATTTGGAATCCTCGAGGATAAAGTCTGCCTGATAATGCTGTATCTATAGCCCTTCAAATAAAAAATGTTAAGGATATTTATTCACCCATTCATTAATCAAATTATCACTCATCTCAGAAAGTGACACTGGATGATGTACAACAATGTTTTGGACAGAATCCAAAAAATTATGCAATTATTTTTATGGGTTCAAGAGACTCTAGACTAGTATTTCTCAAGTTACCATTCCCTAATGCTATATATTAAAAAGTTTTTGAAATCTGAGCATTGGCTTTCAAAAGCTGTGTGGACTGTGTCATTGACAGTCCTGGCTTTCAATGCAGTTATAAAACATTTTGCATAATAAGACAAGCACCACTGACAACATTTTGTTTATTGCAAAACTCAAAGCATCTTGCAGATAGTTGGGATTTAATTTCCCTCATCTTTTAAACCCAGCAAACTAAGTTTATAATTTTTATTTATTAATATCACAGCAATAATAATAAGCATCTGTCACGTAACACTCCAGACTTAACAATTGTTGATAAGAAAGACAAAATCTGGATAGAGAATGCAGTAATACCCGAAGAGACCAGAATCAAAGAGAAAGAACTGGAGAAAATCACAAACTATAAAGACCTGGAGACAGAAGTAGAATAACTCTGGGAAAAGAAAGAAAAGATAGTACTACTAATAACAGGCACCTTGTATGCAATCCCAAAATATGTAGAATACCATTTGAGCGCTATCTACATTAACAAAAAATACCACCAGTCAGTTGCAAAAGGCAGCTTTATTTGGAATGGCTTACATCCTGTGATAATACTTTTAACACCATTAAACAACCATCTTCCCATCCCGGGTCCTTGAGAAGGATTCCTAGGTGGATAAAAATGCCAAATCCAATCTAAACATTTGGCTGACTGTGCAACCAACTATAATAATAGCATATGCTGTTAAAACAAATGCATTAATAATAGTATGAAGAAAGATTGAAATGAGTTGAGGGTGTTTTGTTTGGATAAGAAACAACAAAGAGGAAATAGGCGAGCCAGACAGATTACAGAGATGATGGGCAAATTGGCTTAGGGCTGAATTACCATTTTAAAGGTTACTTCTAGTTTATAGTCAACATTAGCAGTGTGTTTATAATTCATCTTGGCACTCTAAGCCTGAGGATATAGATTCAGTGGTTATGAAAAGTTAGTTTGGGACCATTTTAGATACCCACCATTCCTGCTACATGTTTTAAACTTCAGCTAATATCAGTGACAGTTGAAATGTCTCTTAAAAGCTTAGAATGGTGAAACAGGCTTCTGCCACAATCTAGCCTCAGAGCAAAAGTTTATTTGTCCCTACCCAACTCGAAACTTACTCTTGAAATTATCCCACAAAATAGCAGTTAGTGCTTCTGTTGTTCTTTCAACATATGTTAATACATCTAAATTAAGATGAGTCAACCTTGTATTTCTTATGTCCCTAAGTAAACTCAGAGTTGCTTAGTACATTAAATTTCAGCTTCACCCAAATTCAACTGACCCATATCAAAGATCAACCCTCTCAGACTCTTACTGCATAAATAATTCCTCAATCCCCTCCTAACTATGAAGCAAAATGGCCCATAAGTTTTGGTAAATCCAAATGATCAACATGAGTATTCACCTAATATTTAGCAAACTTATACCAAATGGCAGCACCAATTGAACTTTGGTTGATTCCCCAAAGTTATGTTTGGTTGGGCATGATTAATACTAAAATAAAAGACCATAATTACGGTCCCAGATTTGTTTCAAAGTGTAAAAAATAAATAGAGGAGGCAGCTGTGAAACTCACTTCCATGTATTCAGCAGATGTTGTCTATTGTTATTCTCTGCTAGAACTGAAAATGTCTTCTTATAACTGTATGTAAACATAAGACTATAGCAAAGAAAAAGAAAAGAAATATAAAGAAGTAATGTCCCCCCTTTGTAGGCATAAGTATGGAAAGGCCTTTAATATGACAGACACGTTGTAAACTAACCACTATTAGAAGACTATGATGATGATGTTCATTTTTATCCTAACTTGTTAATGTATATAACTTAAGGCAGCAAACATTCTGAATATTCCTGCCTCCTATTTTCCTCACAATAATAATCTTCTGAGGCTGGGAGTGAAAGAGGACAACCTGGCCCAAAGTCACCCAGCCGTCTTTCATATCCAAGGAAGGCCTAGAATTCATGGTCTCCTGCTTCCTAGACCAGCATTCTAACTATTATTGTACAGTAATACTATTATACTACTAGACTAAATGGGATCTCTGCTAAATCGGTATCATTATCCTAGTGTTATTCTAGTACTAGATTCCTTAGTATTATAGATTCCTTCTTTCAGAGTGAAACAATATAATTCACTAGGAACCTTCAACTTTAACCATAGTTCATAGGGAAGCAATCTCCTGCTTTGTTCATATCTTGGCTTATGTTCTTTTGAAGTGATTTGGAAAATTGGTGAAGTGCATTGTACAACATTCTACTGTCAGCTACAGGTGTCGGAAAGGGACCAATAAGCCACAGATATGCTGAGACTGAAAGGGTTAACAATTGCTTTAAGGAGTAACTAGGAAATTAAACATCTTTTGGTGTTTTTTTTTTCTGTCTGATTATTTACCAGCTGTTCTGAATAGAAGGTTGGATAATGATTAAACAAAGCCTGGGCTTTCTAATGAGTATTTGCTATCTGAAGCAAAAGGCCAAAGTCTTTTGAATTTAGCAGAACATGAAAACTCTCAGATCAAAATGATAAAGGACAAATAAAGAGTTAAAAACTGGGGGGAGGGGTAAACCAATCAACTAATCACAGTAAACCAATAAAACATCCAGGGGAAGTTTGAAGAACCTTTTACAGTACTGTAGTTGTATTATTACCCCCCAAAAAATCCAGCTTTCTCAAAGTTCCATTGTATTGTTCTCAGTGTTTATTTGTGTTCATTTTGTTGTTTGTATTTTTTTAGGGGAGGTATGTACATTAAGGGGAGGACTAATGGCAAAAAGTTTAGGAATCTCTTCTGCTCTAGTCTATGTCAGAACTGAGTACAAAAAAAAGAGGCCTGAAGCCTGAAGCACAAAAACTTTGTGAATGCTCCAAAAGACTTGAATGGAGGCTTGAGAGATTCCAAAGGTTGTTACCAAATTATATTTTTTAATATGACACAAGTATTGGCCTTCAGTGGAGGGAGAGGCTGTCTAAACATTTAAGATGGTAACAGTCATGGTTGCTATTTTGATGTTTTTTCTACCTATTACCCTCAGGTATCCTGAGACAGCCATATTGCAGAGAGTTTAGAAGATGATCTTGACAGAGAGAGGGAAGATCTGCTACAAAGGCAATGATCAGATTAATGTGGCTTAAACCCACACAAAGAGACAAATTTATGAAAATATCTCAAATAGGCACTTTCTCCCATTTAACATGAACATAAAAGAGGGAGGAAGGTAAGCACATTTAGACTTGCAAGATTGCATTAATACAGCTACTATAATAAAAGTAGTGTTAGGCCTATATGGTGTCTATTCTGTGATATGGTCTACCTTGTAGGGCTGACACATCTTTCATTTTAATTAATTTGAAATGTAAAAGCAAACAAAATAAATCAATTCTAATTTTAGTTCCAGCTTCAAACACTATTTTTGCTAAACATGGTCCCAAGCAGCTTGCTTAAAAGCATTTGGCCCAGATGAAATTTCATCTCTCTGTATAAATGAGTTAAGCAAAGCTTTGTGACCCCCAACCAGTGGTGGGATTCAGCCAGTTCACACCAGTTCATCAGAACCAGTAGCTAATTTTTTGTTGCCCAGGCCCAGAATGGACTTCTGGAAGCGGCATCCACACACCAAACCGGTTGTTCACATATTTGAATCTCACCACTGCCCCCAACTCTTTATAGCTAGTTGTGTGCTGGTAAATCTTTAAGAAATGCCTATTTCAAAAAAAAGAAAAAAAAACACCACCCAACATTTATTGATAATGCTGGCTCCATTGCCAGCACTGTGCCATTTAGCCACTGAACAGCTTTTCACACATTTTCAGAAACTTTAATAATCAGCTCTTGTGAGTCAGTGGGAGCTAGCTCTAGCTTTTAACTGCTTCTAATCTATATAGAATTGCTCAACATTTTATCCACTGAAGGACTTTGAGGATTAGTTTAAAAAGCTGGATAATAATCTGCCATCCAGATGCAGCCTTGGAAAACAACAAACCCATATCCTCTTGTCCCTCAATCTTTTCTATTGTGCTAATTGTACTTGGCAAGTTCAGCCCCACTTTTTTGCAAATTGTATTTTGTCTTTGACAGATAGTTATGTTCCTATTTTCAGCACAAATGTGATGCAACTATTACATAGTCATTTGAGTGAAATATGTATGTTAAAGGCTAAGCTTTACTCTAAAACTTTACCATTTTTCTGTGCAAAAAATGTTAAGACCTAAGATGGACTCTACTTCATAAATACCTGAGCCATAGTACGTAAATTTGTTACATCTGCTTATCCCCAAAGAGCTTTTATTACAAAGGAAGTCATTTTCTAAGTACAGTTCATTTCTGGCCTGACAAGAAAATAAACAAAAATATCATGCTTGGATTAAGGTGGAAATTTTCTTACATAATTATATGATTCCCAGTACTCCAAACCATTAATTGTACACTGCCCAGAGTTACTTTGTAAGTGAAATGGGTGGTCTCTAAATTTGATAAATAAATATATAAAGTAATGGGGAAACAATTATATATCGCAAGTTTGCTAAAAATAATGCTTGCATATGTGTCTAAAATGCCCTGCTATGAAATTCTGCTATGAAATTCCAAATGTACAAATCTTCAGACATTCCATAATTTAGGATATTTAAATTTCTCCAATTAACTGCCTGAGGGTCAAGTCTGTATTTCAAGATTTAGAACAGTTTGCAGAAATAGTTAATTAGCTTGTAATACTGCAAATTGTGCCATATTCTTCTTTTAATGTTTGAATAGGGTGCCTTTCTACATGGTGGAATTCAAAACACCATATGCTGAGATGCCATCTGTTCCCTGCTTAGAGTTGCAGGGAACAGGAGCAACAGGAGCAATTTCAGCAAAATCTGCGACTTTTTTTGACCCTCAAAATAGAATTGATCTGGACTGCAACCTTCCTCTGTCATGGTCCTAAAATTTGATGCAATTTTTATGTGACACCTGAGGAATTTCAGATCTGTTTTTTTTAAAGTAAAACAGGGTAGGACATGTAGGTAGATAATGGCTTCTGGAATTCTTTCAAACTAGCTGTAGCCTTGCAAGGTGTCTGTGTTGTTGGGGGGGTTTTTTGTGGGGGGAGAAGTAATTCAGTAATATTGTATGCTTGGGGGGAAGTGTTTGTGCTCTTCGCCCCCAGGGCTTAACCAATGTGTTTGTGTGTGTGTGTGTGTGTGTGTGTGTGTGTGTGTGAGAGAGAGAGAGAGAGAGAGAGAGAGAGAGAGAGAGATGCATATATATTATCTCTGTTTGTATATTCTGTTTTTCCCTTGTGATGTATCTCAGTTTATATATATGTGTTTGATATCAATGAAGAAATTTATACAGAAAAATGGGTTGATATTTCAATAACACAACTATCTGAAATATACGTCAAAATCAGTCATGAAGCTCTTACAGGAAGGAAATATTTTGGAATGGCCCGCATGCCCCCCAGATTTGAACTTTATTGAAAATCTATGAGGGGATGGATCTTGAAAAATGCAATCCTAATTTCTGCATCTGCCATATTCACTATCTTCTTAATTTTGAATCTGTAAACAGCTATAACTAAGTATAATATGCATTAAAATCTTAAAACAGGGGTGTCAAACTCAATTTCATTGAGGGCCGCATCACCATTGCGGTTGCACTCAGGGGGCCGGGTGGGTATGGCCTGGGTGGGTGTGGCCTAGTGGGTGGGCATGGCTAGAGTACGTATGGCCTACTGGGTGGGCGTGGCCAGCCCTACATCGTTCGCATCAAGGGTGCCTATGGGGGCCTGGGTACAAGTGGCACAGATCTGGGGGGTCTCTGGCAGAAGGAGGTTCTCTGGGCCAGGGCCAAGGCAGTGGGGGTCGTTCCCTCACTGTTTCCAGGATGGCTTCGCGGGCCGCATGAAACCACTTCGTGGGCCGGATCTGGCCCCCGGGCCTTGTGTTTGACATGTCTGTCTTAAAACATGTATTGTGTTAATACAGTATCATGTAGACATTATATTAGCTTCTATTCATTTAGAGATTCATTGAAACATATACATTTACCAGAGGTATTTAAATCTTTGCTTACAATTTGATGTGTGTGTGTGTGTGTGTGTGTCTGTGTCGTCTATCTGTGTGTGTGTGTGTGTGTGAGAAAGAGAAACAGAGACAGTGTCTTTGGAGTGGCTATATGTGTTAATATTTTGAATATGTGTGGGTCTAATAAAGATGGGTTCATATGTGCTGTCTCTATCTCTACATAATACCGTACGTTTGCACAAAATGGTCTCCATATGGTCCTTTTTGGGTCATAGGTCAAAGAAACATATTGTTTAATTCTAAAAGTGTTAGAAGCTGCTGCCCAATTGCCTCTCCCAGAGGGTGATTTAGGGGGAAAAAATTCTCTACCTCTGCCTTGATTTCATCCTAGTTTGGAACTGTATCTTTCTTTAGCTGGCTTCTCCTGCTACATTAGATTTCATTCTTTTTTGTTCTATCATTCTACTGATGATAAAAGATGGGCAGGCAGGCAGACAGAACATAATTTATTTCCAACATTCTGTCAGGTTGTAAAGAATAAAAAAGGTCAGGAAAACCAGTATTTCAGGTTTGTGGAATCTAAACCAGCCATTTGAATTTATCAGTCATTTTTTTCAGTCAGATTTTCATTATGCTAGTGCTGGAGATTGGATTTGTGTCCCTGATAACATAAGACATTCATCACTGCATTTGATGAGGCTCTGAAAGGATATGAGAGAGAGGGCCTTTTCTGCTGAGCTCCAAGATCATGGTTTCATCCTGTCTATCCTAAAGGAGATCCCTCTGGCTCCATTGATGTTCATGGAATAATTGATAGTTATAAAATTTGATTTGTACTAATGGGTTTTGAAGCTGTCATTTTAGCTGCTAGATTGTTAACTGGGGATGTTATAATAGCACAAGTTGGAAAAAGTTCATTATATCAATAGTACATTTTTTTCATAATTGCTTTGAACTTTTCTCTTTTTTAAAAGGAAAAAAAGGAAGTAAAATACTTCTTTTCTGGTATAACACAAAACCATGTCTTTAAACCAGGTTTTAATAAATTGTAATGGTCTGATTCACACATAAGGCTAAACCCTAATAAGTGCTTCAAAAACAAATTTAAAATAGGCTTCCTAGTTTCTAAACTGTGAGCCAGAAAGGCAGATACCAAGTTTGGCCCAGGATAGGGCCAAGCAGCTTCGTTCTTATAGAATATTTTCGTACAATAAAATGAATGGGCTTCTGTCCAATGTTGTGTACACAGTTCCTGTGCAATTTCAAATATTGACTCATTTCTACATTCAAGGTGGATGATAAAACCTTCATTCCTTTCTGGGGTAGAACTGTGCAGAGGTTAAGGCCTGCATAAGGAAAAGTCTCAAGGTCAGCCATTTCTAAGAATGCATGTGCTGAGACTCACGTACTTCATAGTTTAAACTCATTTATTAAATTTACTTATTATTTAAAAACTTACCTATGTATTTTGTAAGAATGCATGACATGAAGCCATACTGACCTCTTCTCTTTGGATTTTGTTTTGTTTTGGGTTTTTTTCACAGGGGGGAGGGAGCAGGTTCTGATTAATTTTTGTGTGTGTGGGGGGGGGGGAGAAAAGTGCATTGTACAGGATGCAGGGAATGTCAAGTCTTTACTTACCAGCTTTTTTCCCCTTTCCTGATCATATAATTGTTCTTAGTGTACTCCTAATGAAAAAGTAATTGCCCATGCAAGCCCAAAGGAAATAGATGAAGCATGTCTTAGATTAATCCTTGGGGATTTTTGTTTTAAACACACACATATGCACACAGAGAAAGAGATACATACAGTACACGGAGATACACACACACACACACACACACACACACACAATACACATATACTATTTTTTTAAATTACAAAGCAATTGTTGGAGATATGTCAGCCTATTTACTTACTTGGAGATATGTCAGTCTGAAAATCTAAGTCTGAATATGGTCATGTGTATGTATGCAGTTATATGCATATGATTTATATATATGTAGTCACTGATGCTTTCTGGGGGTTTAAAAACTGCCATAATTTGAAAGTGAATTGCCCCAGAATTTATTTATTTATTAGACTTTTATCCCAGCCTTATTTTTTTGGACACCTCAACATAGCAGACATAGCTAATGCTCCTGCCTCGTATTTCCTCACATCAACAATGTTGTGAGGTAGATTGGTCTGAGAGAAAATGACTGGGCCAAAGTCCTTCAGCCAGCTTTCATACTTAAGGGGAGATTAGATCTCAGTCTCCTGGTTTCCTGCTACTTTTTAAATAGAAAATGGAAAACAAATGTGAAAGCCTTAGCACATGTAAACATGCCAAGTAAGCCCAGAAATTACAGCTCTACCCAATGTAACTTCTTTTCTCTGTGATGATGTCACATTGGGTAGAGCTGTGATTTTTGGGTTTTCTTACCAAAGAACATTTCAAAGGCATCTCCTATCTGCTGAGAGATACTAACTTCCCTTGGAATCAGATAATTCCTTGTTTCAGTGAGCCTTTCATAGTTTCCTTTGCAGTTTCTTTTCTTAGTTAAGTGATATATATCTTGCCATAAAATTGAAAATATACAAAAAACATCTGGTTGGGGAATTCTGGGAGTTGAAGTCCATGTGTCTTGAAGCTGCCAAGATAGAGAAACACTGCTCTAGAGAAAAGAATTGGGAGCACATAAACATATTTTGGGAAGAGACGTTACAAATGGAGCCACAATGGAGAAAACTTTCCTCCTTTGTACATATCCTTAATACTAGAGATGAGGCACAAGGAATAAAGCCCAGGAAAAGGAGTTCAAACCTTCAATTTTTTATGGGAAATGCCAATACTATTCAGAGTTTTAAAAGATAAGTTGTAATTCTGAAGTATGGCTAGAAAAGAATTGGCAGCTGGTGCAGGTTTATTTTTTTAAAATAGTTTAACATTGTTCCTGTTATATATTATTATTATTGTTGTTGTTGTTGTTATTGTTATTATTATTATTATTTAGTAGTAGTAGTAGTAATAGTAGAGTTGGAAGGTTCCATGAGTTCTAAATAAAATCTTGCAGCAGACTTCAAAGAATATCCCATGATATTGACACTGAATTAGTATAACCTACAGTATATGTAAAGAAGAACTAAATACTGACAAGGGAAAATAACTAATTTGTTGCTGACTCATTCAAACCTGTATTTTTTTAAATGCCCATTGACCAATAATAAAGGTAAAGGCAAACTAATGGCCAGTCAGACCTCTTTAAAATAAGAGGGTAATATCAAATATATCCACACCTCAGTCTAGAAAGCTGCTTGTCTGCTATGAATATTACATACAAAGCCAATGCATGAGGAAAAAGATACAGATATTTTCATATTTGCTAAGCAACATCAAAAAGAAAACACTATGCTTCCTTTTGTAGAATTACATGAACTGAGAGATAAACATATAGTGAAGTGCCATTTTTTAAAAAATTTAAAATAACCAAATACTTTTGAGTAGAAGAAAGGAATGCAAAATTATTTATTATGAGCCATTTCCTCTTCAGAATGCTGCTCCTAGTTGTATTTATTGCAAGACACCAAGTCAGGAAGAATTTGGTGTGTGTGTGTGTGTGTGTGTGTGTGTGTGCATAAAACAGTCAAGATGGTTGTAGTGACCCTATAACTGAAAGATTGCAACACACAAAAAGTTGGCAGGACTTTGATCATTGATTCACAGCTACTATTTTGACTTTTTTGATTCACTCTACACATATCCATGGATATTTCTGAAGCATGTGCACATTTTCAAAGGGAAAAGCAATTCTCTGGGGGAAAAAATGTAGTTAAAAAAAAGGAAACAGATTTTTTTTTCTGCCATTCCTGTCCCTCAAAGAGAAGGTCCTCCAAATTTTCCAAATGCTCTTTCTTTGTTAGAAACATTTGATTGTAAGTTTCACCGTGTGAGGGTCACAGAGGTTGGAGTAGAAAAGAATAAACACCAGGATTCACAGGCAACAAGTAAGGCAGGCAAATGTGTCCTGTCTTATTTAATGCCTAATATTGTCCAGTAAATATGTGGGAAGATAGGGAAAAAGGTATGTGACTGAGGCTAAAGTTCAGAGCCTATCAAAATCTGAGAGTAGGCAAATTCAGGAGATTATTGGTGTCAAAATTACAGCAAGGTGTCAGTTCCTAGTAACCATATAAATAAATATTCTACAGGAGGATTTGTCCCCAATATGGTCCTTCAGGTCTTTCAGTGGTTCTTCCTTTGTTACTCTAATTGAGTCCATCCACTTTGCTGTTGGTTATTATATTCTTTTTTCCTTCCACCTTTCCAGCATTATGGAATTCTCCAGAGAGCTAAGTCTCTGAAGTATGATAATTGGAGCCTGGTCATTTGTGCCTGGGCCAGTGGAGACTATAATGTCACATAAATATTGTAACTTCATCATACAAATGCGAATTTTGTAATTTGCTTCAGTTACATAAATTGCATCTTTTATACAGATATCTCTCATTCCCTTATAGTGCCCCTACCCTCAAGGTTAATGAATATCAGTCACTCTCAATCTGTGTACCTATATTTTGCGAATCAGGCCATCATGCTAAGCCATAACATAATTTATTTGTTTGGACACAGTATGTTATGTGAACATTGCAAAATTTACATGCTGCTCTGGACTTAGGGCTAGGCACAAAAGTACAGTCTGTCTATGAAAGTCAGAAAAAGACTGAAACCTGCAATTAAGTGTTTTCTCTGCTGGCATAAAATGATTTTGTCACGTAATTCATTGTCCATATTGCTGATTCCTCTCTTCCTGATCAACAACAGTCATCTCATTTTCTCTCATAATAACCGACAAAGCCCAACAGATTTATAGTGTTTGAGGCTTCTCTTGGATGATGAATAAAGAGGAAAACATTGCTTTAGGTAAAGGATGACTCAAGTCTATAATTGACAAGGAATGCAAAAAGGCAATATCGTGCAGTCATAGTAGAAAAACTGATATTATGTACGAACAGGGAATGATTGGGGATTAAATCATTTATTTACATGAACCATGTCATTTCCTTTAAATTAATGTGTTGTTGTTGTTAGTTGTGAAGTCATGTCCGACCCATCGCAACCCCGTGGACAATGTTTTTCCAGGCCTTCCTGTCCTCTACCATCTTCTGGAGTCCATTTAAGCTCATGCCTACTGCTTCGGTGACTCCATCCAGCCAACTCATTCTCTGTCATCCCGTTCTTCTATTGCCCTAAATCTTTCCCAGCATTAGGCACTTCTCCAGAGAGTCCTTCCTTCTCAATAGGTGGCCAAAGTATTTGAGTTTCAGCTACAGGATCTGGCCTTCTAAAGAGCAGTCAGAGTTGATCTCGTCTAGGACCGACCGGTTTGAATACCTTGCAGTCCAAGGGACTTGCAGGAGTCTTCTCCAGCACCATAGTTCAAATGCCTTAACTTAATGTACAACTTACTAAATTTCTATCAATACCTTACATGAGATTTTCTTTCTAGTTAGCCTGATTTCTAGAATACAGATATTCTGATATTTACATCTGTCAGCAATGATGTTAATGTACATGTCTCTAATCCTTCAGCTGGCAATAAAGTATGGTTGCAGACTTTGCCACTAGCTTCAATTCTGAGTCCTATTTTGCTTCAGTAATGAGGCTAGGGAGGGTTGTGGTCTTTAGAATTTTAAGTTGGGAAAAGTTAAAGAAAGCAGTTGGTGGTTTTCCACCAAATCTTGACCAGCCACTGGGGGTAGGGGGGAAACATCCTCCAATCATTTTCTTTGACATGGATTGTACATGGATAGGAGGTGAGCTTTGACAGGTGTTTAGACTTGTTAAGGCTTGCTCTGGTTTTACATAAGTGTTTTTGTACAGGTGTGGAATTGATACTCTGGCTCCTTTTGTACAAGGATCAAGCTGTTTTGGAATAGCACTAAATCTTTCTCCAAAAGGATAACCCCAAGCTTGATGGGGAGAGAGGTGGCAGTTATGAGAGCAAGTGGGAGAGAGAGATATATTGAGAGAGAGAGAGAGAGAGAGAGAGAGATATTGAGAGAGAGAGATATTGAGAGAGAGAGAGAGAGAGAGAGAGAGAGAGAGAGAGAGAGATTGAGAGAGAGAGAAAGAAAGATTGAGAGAGAGAGATTGAGAGAGAGGGGGGGAGGGGGAGAGGGAGAAGGAGAGGGGGAGAGAGAGAGAGAGAGAGAGAGAGATTGAGAGAGAGAGAGAGAGAGAGAGAGAAAGAAAGATTGAGAGAGAGAGATTGAGAGGGGGGGAGGGGGAGAGGGAGAAGGAGAGGGAGAGAGAGAGAGAGAGAGAGAGAGAGAGAGAGAGAGAGAGAGAGAGAGAGAGAGAGAGAGAGATATTACTAGAATGGTTGTCCAGAGTCATTTGTCTGATGGCTGCAATGGGAACCATGAAATGAAGCAGGTATCCCAACAGTGCTAGTCAGCTGCTTCTCAAGCTGGCTCACAGGTGCTGGCTGCAGGGAGGAAACTCTTTCATCATCAGATTGCCATGCCATCAGATGTCCAATGACAGAAGAAATCAGTTCCCCTTCTCTCCTCCTTCCCATCCCAGTTCTCTTCCCACCTTACCATGCTACTACCATCTGTAAGAATACTAGGAGGAGAGAGGAGGGATACCTTTTGGGTCCAGAAAAAAAGGACCAGACCCTCCTGCTGCTACAACCAAAATGGTCCTGCAAAAAACTGCCCAGGGAATGGAGGGCAGCATGCATACAGTACATTCAACAGCCTAAAACAGCCAATGAAAGCTAGGCAAATCTGAGTCACTGACTGTATTACTGACTGTATTACATCACTGTATTACATCGGTGAAGGGACCAAAGGATCAACCTCCATAATGTGCGGGAAAATCAAATAAACCAACCATGAAAGAAAACTGTCCAGCCTTTCTTTAAAATCTACAACCTTCATAGGTAGATTTTTCTGCTATTGCAAATTTCCTAGTAAGCTTTTCCTTATATTTAAATGAAATCTAGATGGTTACAGTTTATAGTTATTATAACAGGTATTATTTCTGACATTATTTTATATGGCCATTGAAAGCACCTCTTGATCATTTCCACTGTAGTTTCTCTTTATGGCTCTGAACATAGCTTTCTTGTCTTTCTTCAGTCTTTTTTGTCTCCATAATGAACATCCCAAGCTCCTTTAGCCAATCCTCCAAGTTCACTCATACTATCAGACTTATATCAGGAAACGAAGAACACTATCTTAACATCCAAAGTACTGTGATGAACATAAGCCGCCTCCATGGTTAGTATGGAGTGAAATGATGATAACCCCATAAAGTTATATCCTTTAAGAATGGTTAGTGAGGCATCTTTGTGACAAGGTTAACAAGATGTGAGTATCAGTTATATAGCTCTGTCACAAAATAAAAGTCAGCTGTGCCAGTCTGGTTTGAAAAGGAATATCTGACTGTAAAATCTCTATTTTTTTATTTTTTTTTACTCTGTACATTCACCCTTAACATTCACGATATCAGAACATCTCTGCTTCATCTCTGCTTGTTTCCAAATTTAAATGTATTGGTCCAAGTTGTTCAAACGCTTATTTATCTAATAGTAATGGTTTTCTAGCAAAACTAAATACACTGAAGACAATACAACTCAAAATCACTTGATTATCTTCCTAAAATTGTTATAAAGAAGAGACGGGGAAAAAGTGAAACATTTTATTATAGGTTTCTGTGTTTGTGTATATTAATAAATAGAATGGGAGGGGAGAGGTTAAAAGCACAGATCCTCACTTCTGCGCTGTAAAGAAATATGCTCCCTAAACCTTATTTTAGTGAATATAAATGTTTTCTTCTATAACTGGATGAAGCTGTTCTAAATATATTTGAAAACTCTTCTATCATTCCTAACCATATTTTCCTACTTTTTGTTTTTTCTTGCCACAATTTTCATCATTTATCTGCTTCATTTTGAAAACTAGATTATCAAGTGGTGATCTACTGCATCTAATAATAATCCCTTTAACATTCCTATGGACCATATGTTCTGCAATAATTTTCACTGTGTTTGCAGAAAGGATGCCAGTCCAGTCACGCAAGATGATAGCTATAATAACTGATGCTCAAAATAGTTCTTCAGACATTCCTATTTGAAAAATCTTGTTGCAATTCAATGAGTTGCAACATCTACTCAAGCCATGCACAACAATCTTTCTAATACTTTAAGGACAAGCCAAGTGAGACTTTAATTGCATGAATACAGTGAATAAGCATGAAACTGCAATATTACTACCCTGAGCAGAAGTGGGCTGGAGATAGTTAACATTTGTGTCCCTTTTAGTCTTGATGAAAAGTGTCTCTCATACTGTTACAAAAAGAAAGAACTTCCCAACTCTCCTTAATGATACACCTGGTCTGGTTCTAAATCAATGTATTTCCATGCTGTATGCAAAATATATTTCCATGTCAGGTTGTGATTTTCAGCATGTAAACATCTGTTTGATATATGAAAGCTTTGGAATTTTCTCACTTTCCCCTTCTCCTCCAACCCACCTCCCCATCTTATTTTCAAAGCAGCTACATTAAGCTGAAATCTTTAAACTGAAATGAATTGATGGATACCATCTAACAGTATGTAATGTGTAGCAAATACTCACTAGAGGCAAGAAAGTGAGCAGAGGGCGGACTCTTGGGCGTGGTTTAAGTGTGGCTGTTCCAGAATCTGTCACTGACCCAAAGCGATTACCGCCATAAAAAATGCCATCCACTTCACCTAAAACAAAACAAAGGAGATAATAGATAAGCAAAGGAATGAAGAGCAAATGTTGTTTTTGAGATGAGCTGTAAACTTCATAAATTATTCCAGCCTGTATTTTTTCATTTAGCAGACCAACCCTACCACCTAAATAGTTTGTAGTAATATTTCTCCATGAGATATATCAGATTCATTTGACAGAGGGCATTAACTAATGGGAATTAAAAACAGAAGCAGATAAAAGGTCACCATGCTTTCACAAACACTTAGGAGCCACTTCAAATTACTTTATGCATAGAATCTAAAAATCATTAGAATCATTTAAAGATGCAACCTAAACTTGCCATTAAATGCAACCTCAACATGTATTTGGAAGCTTCTCCATGATTAGATCAATATGATGCAAGTTGAGCTAGCAAATATGTAAATCCTTTCACTCTCAGCCTTGCATCCTTGCAACCATTGTAAAACCTGTGTGGGAATTAAAAGCTGAGTCTATTAACTAAGAGCTCAACTCCTGATCCAAAGAAAAGACTGTAAAGACTTCCTATTAGGCCTCTGGTGTGGAACTATTTCCATTAGCAAAAGCACCTTATTGCCATGTATCTGGTCACCATAAACCAACCTTTGTTCTGCAGCAGTCACAACTGATTTTACAGTTCCTGCCGGCTTCCTCGTTGATTTCAGGATCACAAAGCCCATAGGAAGTTGCACATCCAAGGCCACCAGGCAGGTAGGGAAGGAAGCAAAGGGGTGCATGAGTAGCCAGTGTAGCACAAGTGCAGAGGAACTAGGAGATAGTTCACTAGTGGGATAAACTTACTCAAGCAGTTTGCGACCTTACCTGCCAGACTCCTCATTGATGTTCACCTTGTGAGCTTCCCATAAGCAAAGACTTTGCTATCAGGAAGCTGTCAGGGAACATTGGAAATGAAGATCACATGACTGTGGCTGACCAAGGCAGTGTGGCAGCAGAACTGAAGCAACAGTAGCATAGCAGTGCTGAAGAGGCTACAACTTTTCCAATTTTCATTCCCATGGGTATCATAAATTCAAGATTTCAGACATATCATAAATTAGCTCATTGGTTTAAAAATTGTTGTCCTTTGAGGCACCATTTTGCCCAGTACAAATATGAGAGTTTTAGTAGTATATGCATATTCTAATGGACACCCACTCTTGGAAATATTATTCACAACAGCACAATTTTTACATTTGCTTATGAACAGTTTCTGTAACATCTACATGTTGTACTTCTGACTTATTCTGATATTCAGCCCTTGCTTAAAAATTAAGCCATATTATTTACAAACTAATCCTTGTGAGAGAAAATAAAATCAAAGTTGATTACTTCCTTATAAGCACCAATAAAATTTGTGAGTCAATAGATACGCAAATCAATATATCCCTATCAAAATAACACACCCTTATATATGATTCTACCTAGCTGGCTTGCCAAGAATGTGGGCATTTGTAATTACATCCCATTCTGAAGTATCAGACACTGCATTGCAGTTTGAAAGTATCTCATGTTTCTGAAAAATCATGGTAGCCCTGTTAGTCTATGAGAAAAAAGTCCAAGTGTTGCTGGGTGATATTTTT